>NW_006921672.1:4880210-4934220 GCF_000298275.1 Orycteropus afer afer
AAAACGAGCTCAGCACAGAAAATAATATGGAACAATGAAATGCATGTAGAAAGGGCTAGTGACCACTGGTATTAGGTGAAGGGAGCGAGGGAGTGGCAGGGATGCTACCTACACTGCACAGGACAGACTCACATCATGAAGAATTGCCCCAAAGGTGATGGCAACAGTGTTCCTAGTGGAAAGATGACCAAACCAAGTTCCTTGCTCCTGTCTGCATGTGCCCCATGCTTTCACCACATCCCCTTTGTTGACCGTGTCACTTCATCCTGGACTGCCCTTCCCCCATACATAGATAGGTGCATATGCCTTATCTTTCCAGTCATAGCTCGAGTTCTTTCTCCTCCATTGAGCTTCTGCTGGGTGCGCCAGCCCACCCTTCCATTCCCTGGACTCCTCCTTATCCATATTCTCCTGAGGCCGTTAGCACTCTCTACAATGGATTATAGTTGCCTATACGTGTGTGGGTCTGTCTCTATGTATCTGTTCTCTCTCCTACTCTAAATTTATGGAGGACAGAATCCTCATATGATTCAGCTTTCCCCTTCCCTCTTCTTTCCTCCAACTACTCCTTCATTTTCCCAAACCAAACATGCCTGGGTCTGAGTGTGAATGATTAAATATCTGTCAAACAAATGACTGTTAGTTGCATCAAGTCAACTCCAACTCTTGGGGACCCATGTGTAGAGAGTAGAACTACTCTACATGGTTTTCAAAGCTTTGACCTTTCAGAAGCAAATCATTAGGGCAGTCTTCTGAGATGCCTCTGAGTGGGTTCAAACCACCAACCTTTGGCTAATAGTCCAGTGCTAACCATTTGGGCCTCCCATGGGCACTGTCAAATGAACAGATGAAGAAACAGGATTAGAAATGGGGTTGGAAGTTGAAGATCTTAAGTTTCCCACCCATGCCATTATGTTAAATTGCCCCTAGCTACTCTGACTTGGGGTTTCCTGAGTCTAGGCAGGCCATCCCACCCACTAATGTCCTATCCTGGACCGATTCCCTCTACTCATCCATCTCACTTCATGATATCACTGTTGCCTGTGTATAGCTCATTCTCTCCTGCTTCTGTCTGGAATACCACTCTTCTCTTTCCTCTGTCCTTCAGTTCCTGTCCCTCACCCTGTCTTAAGCCCAGCTTAAAATATCCCCAGGAATTCACCCCGGCTTCCTTCTTCCAAACTCTCCTTTGCATATAAGTTCTTCCTTTGTAAAAGAGGCTTTGGCCCTGGAACTCTGGCAACGTTGGGATTGGGAATTGAACAAAAAAGGAATGATGAGGCCTGTCCCAGCCGTAGGGGGAGAAGAAGATGAATGGAAATATACGGGGCTTGGGGAAACCAGGTTATGGTTGGACAGGGTGCCTTTGCATATGACACCGGGCGAGTGAGGAGGAGTGTGTCTCTCCAGCACCCTCTAGCCAAGCTAGTTTGGAAGTTGTTGTTGTTGTTGTTATGTGCCGTCGAGTCAAACCCGACTCAGAGTAAATTTGAAAAGGCAAGACTGCTTTAGGGAAAGTTAAAGCTATTATTCCTCAGTGGTCAAGGCAGACTGTCGACAATCCAGAAAAAACATCAACAAAAGGCTTATACCATCTAAGTTTGAGCTGCAAACACTTAGGTCAGGGGTTGGCAAGCTATGGCCCACAGGCCACATTCAGCCCTCCACCTGTTTTTGTTTAGCTCATGAGCTAAGAATAGTTTTCACATTTTTTAATGCTTAGAAAAAAGTCAAAGAAGAACAATATTTTGTGACACATTAAAATGATGTGAAATTCAAATTTCAGTGTCTATAAAAAGTTTTATAGCCGTGCCATTTACTATATTTTTTGCATATAACATGCCCACATGGATGTATAGCATGCACAGGAAACTGACTGAGGGTGTTGCACAGTTTGCAAAAATCATGTAACACGTACATTATTTGCATAAAAATGTGGTACTCAGTGAGAGTTGCAACAGAAATCATATGCCCCTTAAGGCCTAAAATAGCTATATCTGTCCCTTTACAGAAGAGGTTTGCTGACCCCTCCCCTAGGGGATTGGATAGCCTTGGAAGAAAATAGGGATACTGATGAAAGGGAAGAACCCTGGCATGTGGAAGTCTCAGGCACCAAGAGAGACTGAGGGCTTTGTATCAGATACCAGTATAATTGTCACCAGATTCCTTGATTATGTCCAAGTCTTTGGTGGCTGAGAAGCAAAGTTATGTTGGACTCAAGTGGCCCTGAGGAGCTCTGGTAGTGTAGTGCCTAAGGCACTTGACTGCTAACCAGAAGGCTGGCGGTTCAAACCCACCAGCCACTCCTTGGAAGGAAGATGGGGCAATCTACTTCCATAGTGATACTGCCTTAGAAACCCAAGGAGGGGTCACTATGAGTCAGGTCCGACTCGACGGCACCTAACAACAACAACAACAACAAGTGGCCCTGGCACACAGATTCATAGCATCTGTTGTCCATGGCTTGACTGTGTTTCTGAACTAGATAGAAGGTGGGCCCAGGGTAGCAAACAGGGAGAAATAGGAAGGAAGGGGAGCTTCATTGAGGTCTGAGCATCTCTAGGTCTGGGTAAAACCACTTCTATTCTGCTCCTCTGCCCTCCAGGAAGGGTTCACTTATCCTTCCAAAGCAAGGAGAGACCACAGCCAAAGAAGGGAGCCCAAGGCAGCAATGTATCCCAGCAACTGGGGGTCTCTGGGAGATTTGGCCTCTGGGTAGAAAAGTCTTATGGTTAAGACCATGTCTATCCTGGACAACCAGGCTCTAGGCCCCAGAAGAACTGACAAAATCTCTTTATTGTGAATTGTACCCAAGCTAATCTTTACCAAGCATTCAAAGGCCAATAAGCTTGCTGTCTCTGGTTAACGATTACTTCTTTCCTTTTGTTACCTGTGCCAGCCCCTCAGTATGAAGTGTCATTTTCCTCTTTCCTGTCCATAATCTTCCTCCTCAAGATCCTATTCAATACTTAACTTCTTTCAGGGCTCCTTTCCTTTCTAACTCCACCCCCACCAAAATCATAGCAGTGTGGAACTGAGAAGGAACCTCTCAGGTCCTTGGGAACAACCCTTCATTTGAAGGTGGGGAAGCTCAGAGAAGTGAGGACACTTTCCCAGAACCCCACCATGTGAGTGGCAAAACCAGGAGTGGAATCCAGGTGTCCAGACTCTCAGTCTAGTGCTATTCCCATTGCTTCTCTCTGGTTCCAAACGTTCCTGTATCTGAGGATGCTTTGACTTGTTAAATGCTTCCTATGCCCTCAACAGCCTCACACGCCTGGGTACATGTTATTCTTCATTCTTTTCATAAACACACTTTTATTTCCAGAGATGGAAGGCAAAGTTAGTGTGTTCTCTTTTGTAAGCCCCTCTTTAGCATGAATTGCAGTAATGCTTGCTGACACATCAAACTCTGAACTAGGCTG
Source organism: Orycteropus afer afer (assembly GCF_000298275.1). Taxonomy (NCBI): domain Eukaryota; kingdom Metazoa; phylum Chordata; class Mammalia; order Tubulidentata; family Orycteropodidae; genus Orycteropus; species Orycteropus afer. The sequence goes on from NW_006921672.1 coordinate 4,883,636, forward strand.
GGCTTGCCAGATTTCTCCCTCCAGAATTCAGTTTAGCGGAAAGGACACAATCTTTGGAATTAGAAAGATTTGGATTTGGGTTTCAGCACTGCCACTAGCAAGCTTGGGAGACATTGGATAAATAATGTAAATATTTAAAGCATCCAGCTTTTTTCTTCTTGAAAAACTAAGGATATGAAGATCCGCCTTGCAGTGGTGGTAAGTAAATGAGATGATAGGTGTGAAAATGCTTTGCACACGGTAGATACTAAATGATTCTAATAATCTCCTCGTTTTGTACCCTACCTGTCTCTGCCCAGTGTTAGAGACCTGGAAAGTCCTTTGGAATCCTGAGATAGTAATGGCATCTTCCATGTCCCTTGTACCATGCTAGTCATTGGGAAGGGGAGATAGGGATCATCAAAAGTCCAAACCTGGTTTGTGATGCAGACAAACAGATGCAGAAGGAGTTGAGTTCCAGGCTCCTCCTCCCCAGGAACCCAAAGGTCTTAGGATATGTGGCTTGGTCTAACATCCAGGAGGCTGTCTTTAGTCCTTATTTGAGGATGCAATTTAGCTGGACAAATTCCAGAGTTGTGTTGTATGCAAGGGATTTGTGCTTTATTTAGTCTTTGTGATGCCACTGTTTGTATAAGTCTCTAGGTCTCAATTTCCCCACACTTTCAATGAGGGGGTCATCTGTCAGTTATTTTCCAATGGTGCTTGGATGAGTATCAAGGACCCCGTGGGGCTCTGAGCCCCTCCTTCCCTTGCTAGAACAGACTGACAGCGAGGTTGCAAGTCTTATGAAGGCCCAGTCATTGTTGCTGAAAGAAGGCTTCCGTGGCAGCAAAGGCCTGAAATCCCCTGTACTAGAAGCTCTTCTCAAAGGCTCCTTTATCTCTCAAGTCTGTTTCAGGTCATGTGCCAGCCAAGGCTATAGCCTCTCCTCTCCACTAGGTGGCAGCAGCCTGTCTGCTACTACAGATGCCAGGTTGTGTAGACAAGTACAAGATGTTGAGGAAAATATCCTAGAGAAAGGCTTAGGCGGATGTTCCCACCAACACCGAGGATAAGTAAATAGGTTATAGTGACCCTCTACAGGTGACTTCCTGACATAGAAACACCCTCCGACCCCCGGATCTGTGGCTGAAAATATACCAAGTGTCATGTCACAACTCTGGTGGCCTAGTGCCTAAGGCCTTTGACTGCTAACTAAAAGCCTGGCAGTTCAAACCCACCAGCCACTCCTCAGAAGGAAGATTGGGAAATCTACTTCGGTAGAGATACCACCCCAACAGCAGTGAGTAAGAACCATCTCTTTGCTAGGTGGGAGACCACCACCAGCTGTGCTTCAATTCTTCTTTAAATCTAGGAGGCTATCAGGGTGCTGGATACTCAGGTCACTGCAGACAGTTCTTGGAGATTAACCAGTTGTTCTTGAATTACGAAATACAGAGGAAACATCAGATTGTCTTTCTGAGGCTCCAGGAGTCTTCTCCTTCCAATTTCCCAAGACAGTCATGAGGAGGGGTGGAGATAAATCCGATAGACTGATAAGTACTTGGCAATACTTGACCTTTGACCTTCTATCTTCAGGATGTTCTATATGCCTGAACAGACCTGGATAGGACAAGTGCTGTGTGGACAAGCGTGGTGTACAAAAGCTGGTCCATTCATTCATCCAACAAATTATTGAAAACCTATTGTGTACAGTCCTGGGCTAGAGGCTTTCGGGGGATTAAAAGATGAATGAGAAAGAGGCTAATATGCACCTTAGTTCAAATGACAGTTGATTAGATCATGAATATTAAAGTGCTTGCTTTCTTCTTCTCCTCCTCCTCTTTCTCTTTCTTCTACTTTCTTCAGATTTCTGTTCCTTATTGCCTGGCTCAGGCTAAAACATAAATAAGGGCATAAAATGGGGAAGATATAGGGAAAGGAAGTGATGAGGAGAAAGCCAGAGATAGCTCAAAGTTCTCCCATCAGGAATCCACAAAGTGGAGTTTAGAATTGGTTACACTATCCGTAATTCAGAGAGCCCGGGTGGTGTAGTGGTTAAAGCATTTGATTACTAACCAAAATACTAGTGGTTCAAACCCACCAGCTGCTCTGTGGGAGATAGATGAGGGAGTCTGCTTCCATAAAGATTTACAGCCTTGGAAACTTTATGGGACAATTCTACTCTGTCCTAAAGGGTTGCTTTGAGTCAGAATTGACTTGATGGCAGTGGGTTTGGTTTTCAGTTAGGTGTTAATCATGCATACAGATTTTAAAGCAAAATATTTCTCCCACCTCCTCCCATTAGTTTTACTGGAGAATGTGTAATCTTACTTAGCTCTACCCTGATTGCTCTTATAAATGCACACAGCCTGATTGTTTAAATTATTTAAAAAACAATACTTATTGGTTTCATACTTTTCATTTTTAATGATACAGAAAAATGAAAGAATAAAATAGAATGGACCATAATCCCATTGCCTACAGATAATATTTTAAAAATACATATACCTTAAAAAGAAAACATTAAAAAAAAAATACATATACCCAAACCAAGCCAAACTTACTGCCATTGAGTGGATTCTGACTCATCACAACCCCCATTGGGTTTCCAAGGCTGTAAATCTTTACAGAAGTAGATTGCTTCATCTTCTTCCGGGAAGATGGTTTGAACCACTGATCTTTGGGTTAATAGCCAAATACTTTACATGCTATGGCACCAGAGCGCCTTGCATACATTAAAAAAAAAAAAATCAAACTCACAATCATCTAGTTGATTCCAACTCATAGTAGCCCCCTTTGGGTTTCCAAGGCAATAAATCTTTACGAAAGTAGATTGCCCAGTCTTCCTTCCGTGGAGTGGCTGGTGAGTTTGAACCACCAACCTTCTGGTTAGCAGTCAAATGCCTTAAGCACTATGCCACCAGAACTCCTACATCACTTAAAAATTCAAACAGATAAAGATGAAAAGTGAAAGCCTCCCTACCACTTTCCTCCCAAAGAGCTTCTCCCCAGAACAATCTCTGCTAGGCTGTTTAAATTTCCTTTCAGAAAAAAGTCACGCATTCAGCAGCCCTAAGTGTATATGTACATGTTCTAGTTATTGACACAAGAGAGAGTGCACTGTACACACTGTTCTGCGATGTGCTATTTTGTTTATTGAAATATCTTGGACATCTCTCCACAGGAGCACAGTCCCCATTCTTTTGAATAGCTCTATTGTTTTCCATCCTACGGATCTGTCATCTTTCACTGCCATCAGTTTTCATTTGGAGGGCTCCTTGGTGATTCTCAGGAACTTTGTTACTGCAAACAAAACCAATGCCTGCTGCCTGGTTCTGAAAAGGGCCTGGTTATCCCTGAACACAATTTCCCCACAAGACAACGGGGTTGTGCCCAGGGTTAGAGAGATGGCAATGCTCAAGCCTGTGGTGCTGCCAGGTAGATATGTACTGTGAGTGTGACTTTGACTTCTTTGAGGAAACTCATTACTCCACCTCCTATTACTGACAAGCTGGCATGGAGGCAACAAGGCTGGCCATCGGCACATGGGCTGCCTTGGGATGGAGGCCCTGTATCCCCCAGATGGTCAAGGGCTTACTGGGTCAGTGGGTAGGCTCCCTGGGGCTCTTGGCTCTGGCCTGAGTTGGCTCTGCTTGGTTGGTGCTCATAGCTGTCATGGTGCTGCCTGACATTCACAAACAAACAGGAAGCCGGTCCACTTCCTCCTTCCTGGGGCTGGTGCCCTGTCCTTATCACCCAGCTAGCCCAGAGGGGAAGGAGCAGCCCAGGATCCAGAAGACAGCTTCCTGGTAGTGGTGGTGAGGGATTTCTGGGTCCCACTGACAGGACAGACTTCCCATCTCCGTGCACCTGTTGGTCCAGCTGGGACAGACTTACGGATGATCAAAGTGAGGCTCAAAACTCCCGCCCGTAGGAAGCCTTTTCTAGGAACCCCACCCCGTTTCAGTCCCCGCTGCCCCTTTAGGTGGAGTCCCTGGGGGGTGCACATGGTTAAATGCTTGACTACCAACCGAAAGTCTGGTGGTATGAACCCACCCACAGGCACCTCAGAAGAAGAGCCTGGCAATCTGTCTTCAGAGAGTCACAGCCTTGAAAACCTCACAGAACACAGTTAGTTCCGCTCTGCCACACACAAGGTGACCGTGAGTTGGAGTTGCTTGACGACAACCATTTTTGTCTGTCTGATTGATTTGCCCCTTTGGTTCTGAGATCCAGTTCCTTTGTGGCCTAGTAGCTGTCGGGGTGTTTGTGGCCTAAGACCGTTTTTTCATGAGGGCAGCTCTGGCGTGGTTTCTTCTGCAGGTCCCCCAGTGCCCACCCAGCACAGCCCTCTCCTTACAGAGGATGCTCAGTGTATGTGGACCTAATGACTGAGCAACTCCAAAGGGGGGCAGAGGACAAAGGAGAGGAGCAGAGGTGCAGTCGCGGCTCACTTTGGGGCCAGAAGGCATTGCTTCTTGGGACTGTGGGGCAGCTGAGCAGAAGGAAGTGGTGGGGGCAGTTCCCAGAGTGTGAGGCAGAGGGGTGTGGCTGGAGATGGAAACTACAGATATTCTGTGTAACCAACAAGTCCCGGATGCCCACTAGACCACACGGAAAGTGGGCTTCCTAATGGAAGAGTTGCCACAAACATTATATTATATTCCTTATGATACAATGTGCCTGTGCTTAAGGAATTAGAATTTTAAATACACGGTCAGCGTGAAAACAATGCTGAATGTACTTAATCCTTTGCAGTGACTCAGAGAGTGCAGACGGATGCCTGGTGCCTCCAGCAATCATTACTACTATCAATTAGAGAACATTTGACGTAGGCTCAGGAGCCTGGAGTGAATCACTGGCAGTTGCTTTAAAAAAAATAATAAATCTTAGTACTGACCTGTTTAGTTGCCATATTTCACTTTTTTTAAAAAAGCTAGGTGCAGAAACCAAACTAAATAAACTGGTAAGAATAACTACGAAACCTATAAGCCCTGTTATCACAATTTTGCAATTGTTTGAGCTACCAATAAAAGTTAGTCTGTTAAGCACCTGGGGTGTAGACAAGAGGGAGACAGGTGGGGACTGAAGACTAGTTTGGGAGGGTGGAGTGGAGAATGGAGTGGAAAGTGATGAGGTGGGCCAGGCTGGGTGAGAGGGAGGAGAGAGACCTGAAACAGAGAAGGCTTCTCAGTAGCAGAGATCTTCAGGAACATGTTAGAGGAGTCAGCGAGGGAGTGTGGGGCTCTCTGAGCTGTATCCCAACAGCTGAGGGAAGTATGTGTCCAAAAGACTTGAAAGCAGGCACTCAAACAGATACATGCACACCAACGTTCATTAAGACACACTATTGACAGTAGCTAAAAGGTGGAAACAACCCACATGTCCATCAACAGAAGAATAAAATTCAATATATATGTGTAATGGAATATTATTCAACCCCAATAAGGCATGTCTCACCTACTTTGGTCATGTTGTCTTGGAACCATTCATTCCCTGGAGAAGGGTATCATGCTTGGTAAAGTGGAGGGTCAGTGAAGAAGGGGAAGGCCCTCAATGAGATGGATCAACACAGTGGGTGCAATGATGGGCTCAAGTATAGCAAGGATCATGGGGCTGGCACAGGACCGGGCAGCGTTTCATTCTGTTGTGCATGGGATCATTATGAGTCAGAGATGACTCGATGGCACCTAACAACCACAACAATAAGGCATGCAATTCTAATACTTGAGGCAACATGGATGAACCTAGCAAAGATTGTGCAAAGTGAAATAAGCCAGCTACAAAAGAACGAATAAGGATCCCATTTACATGCCATATCTAGAACAAGCAGATGCCTAGAGACAGAAAGTAGATGAGACGGTTACCAGGGGGCTGAGGGAAGGGGAGACGTTAAGAGGAGGAGTTATTGCTTAAGCGGCACTAAGTTTCTGTTTGGGGTGATGAAAAAGTTTTAGAAACCAATAGTGGTGATGGTTACACAACATGGTGAAAGTAATTAATTCCACTGAATTGTACACTTAAAAATGGTGAAAATGGTGAGTTTTATGTTCTATGTATTTTATCACAATTAAGAACAAAGCCACAGCTTAGGAAGACTCATGTAGACCATGACACAGCATCTCTGGAAGTCTCTTAACCCCTTCAAATGCCATCACAATGTAGACCACCCAAGAAGACTGAGGGATGACCCTTGGTAGTTGCTCCGGGGACATATGAGGTTCAAGATGCTCCTTGATTATCACCTAGCTGCATATTCAGTCTCCACAGTATCATCCGGGGGAGTTCAGCTCCCTACATCTCCTGTGCAGCTTCCAAAGTTTCATTAAAGGCCAGTTTAGGGTGTTCATTACAGGAGCAGAGAGAGGAGACTTAAGAGAGACAGAAAGGAAGGGAGCAGGGGCTGGGTCCAGCGACACCGCAGTCTCCAAGGCTGGCAAAACACTCGCAGCCCTCCCAGCATGCCAACACACCCACCCAGTCCCAAAGAGAGGTGAGTGAAAACCTCAGGCTAAAAATACCCAGCCTCGTTGTAAAGAGAAATAAGAACAGGAAGGAAGTGTGGGGAGGCAAAGCAGAAGAGACAGTAAGCCCCAGCAATGGAGAATGAGATGTAATTAATTGTTGGAAGCTGATTAGGCAGAGCAGGTAGATGAGGCCCTCCAGGTGCCTGAAGAGATGGTGAGTGGAGGATGGAGTCATGATAGGCTTCTTCTGTCGGGGTCTGGTTGAGGCAGGTACTCCCAGAGAAATTATGTTGACCCAGTGAGACTGTATCAAGTGCTGAGGAGCAAGGACATCTCCTTGAGGACTAAGGTGCGCCTGACACAAGCCATGATATTTCCAATCGCCTTGTATGCATGTGAGAGCTGGACAATGAATAAGGAAGACCAAAGAAGAGTTGATGATTTTGAGTTGTGGTGCTGGCGAAGAATGCTGCAAGTACCATGGACTGCTAAAAGAACTAACAGATCTGTCCTGGAGGAAGTGCAGCCAGAATGCTCCTTGGAAGCAAGAATGGCTAGACTTCATCTCACCTATTTTGGTCATGTTGTAAGAAGTGACCATTCCCTGGAGAAGGATGTCATGCTTGATAGGGTGGAGGGTCAACGAAAGAGGGAGAGGCCTTCAACGAGATGGATTGACACGGTGGCTGCAATGATGGGCTCAAGTATAGCAGGGATTGTGGGGCTGGCGCGGGATCGGGCAGTGTTTCGTTCTGCTGTGCATGGGGTCGCTATGAGTCGGAAACAACTCGACGGCACTTAACAACAAACAACAACAGTGAGACCAGGAATCAGATCTCCTCAAAGATTTGAGGGGCAAGGGACCCAGGATTTGAGTGGGCAAGTAGAAGGCGTGGGTCCAGGGCAGCTGGAGACAATCCTGTCATGCCTGCCATTCCCTCCATAGGGAGAAAGCCACGTGAGCCACCAGATCCTCATCCCTGGCACAGTGGAAAGGTGTTCCGTTGGGCTTGGGAACAGCAGCCACCTTGTCAAGGAAATGGAGAACATTGAGAAGACTGAGTGAAGCAACATCGTCCAGACTCTCTACACCATAGGGTTAGGATCAGGGCTCTGGATCCAGGATGGCTGAGTTTGACTCCAACTCTGCCATTTGCTAGTGTTTAACCTTGGACTTTTAAGTAACTTCTCTGTGCTTCAGTTTTCTCACCTGTAAAAGGGAGATGGCAGTAGGGTCTACCTCATAGTGCTACTGTGAGAGTTAAGAGGGTTGATATACCCAAGGCTGCTAGAACAGTACCTGTACCTAGTAATTGCTTTTCAAGTGTTAGCTATTGGAGGGGAGGTGGAGGGAAGTAGAGGTGATAGATGGGAAAGAAGTTCCTAACGCCTGTGTCAAGAGACAGCCCTTCATAGAGTGCCTGCCACCATACCAGGCCTGGAAGGGGCAGGGGAAAAGAAGGTAGAGAGAGAAATAAGAAATGGGCCCAAGTGTTTAGCAGCCAACATCTTACAGAGGATACAAACAACTAAGCAATCATGTTTCAGAATCATACTAGAGAGTTCTGTACCAGGTGCTATGGTACAGAGAAATTAAGTAACTTTCTCTACATGCCATGTTCAGAAGACTCCAGAGAAGGTAATCTTGGAGGCTAAGATTGTTTTTTTGGGGAATTATATCTCCAAGCAGAGAAGAGGGAAGATTAAAAGATAATCTGAGTATCAGGAAACATGGTCTACAAGGTGGGTGGCTCTTGGGTGGATGGTAAGAGTTGGGAACAGGGAGAGCAGGGTCTGGTCTTGCAATGCTTCGCCAGGAGTTTGCACCTTATCCTATAGGCAGGAGGCAGATGGAAGACCAGGAAAGGGAGAGGCCCAAATCACGCTTGAGTATTTGAAAGATTTCTAGAAATGTGCAGGATAAGTGTCATGGATTGAAGTATGTCCATCCCCCCGACACACCTACTCCCAAATTTGTGTCAGTTTGGCTGAGCCCTGATTCTCAGAGGTTTAGAAGTTATATAATGATGTGATGTGGCAGAGATATATGTAATGATACCTCATGATGTTATATGAAGTTGTAAACTGATCATGTCTAAAAGGATTAAGATTAAGGGTGGGTTGCTACACCCTTAGTCCCACCACAGCCCTGATCTGATGTAAGGGAAGCTTCCCTGAGGTATAACCTACAACACCTTTTATCATATAAGGACACAGAAAAGAGCAGAGAAGGGGGACCTACTACCAACAAGAAAGAGGAGCCAGGAATGGAATGTGTCCGTTGGACCCAGGGTTCCTGCACTGGGATCCTCCTAGGAACAAGAGACAGAGAGAGAAAAGCCTTCCCTGAGTGCCAGTACTCTGAACTTGGACTTCTAGCTTCCTAAACTATAAGAGAATACATTTCTGTTTGTTAAAGCCATCCACTTGTGGTATTTCTGATATAGCAGCACCAGAGAACTGAGACAGTAAGTGAGAGGGAGAGAGACCCCTGCAGTGGTCAAGGCAAGAGATGATAAGGGCTCCAGCCTCAACTAAGTTGGTAGCAGTGAGAATGGAGGGGAGGACTCTTAAGAAAGTAGATTAATTTGAAGGAGCGATGTGGAAGAAGGAGGGGAAACCAACTCTGTGATTTCTAGTTTTGGTAATTTGGCATTTAGTAGTGTCCTTGATGGAAAGAGGGAATAAATAGAAAGATGTGGGTTTTACGAAGAAGGATTTTAGAAGAGGTGCACGTGAGGTGGCTGAGACAGCTGGGAGGACACTGCAGATCATAGAAATGGTAGGTGCAGGGATGAGAATGAGGCAGGGGGAGGAAGACACCCTTTAGACCGAGTCAAGAAAACGTTACCATTATTTAAATATATGGATGGACACTTGTAATGAGTCATGCCTAGCATCTAGGGTCTCCTGGGAGAGGCATGGAAGTGCACCCAAGGGGTGGACAGGGCTCCCTCATGCTTCAGTTCATGGCCAGAATATTGCAAAGTGTCCGTTTACATCGCCTGGTTAAATGAAACTAGGGATTATATTGCCTAACCTGAACAAAATTCAGCTTTACAAAATGGACAAGGCATTTTGAAAGCCTCCTGCAAAGAAACTGCGAGTTAAAGATCATCCTAATTTACCAAGCACCAACGGACAAGAAAATGACAAAGCTGACACTTTTCCTCTTTGTCAGCCACATTATGAGGTTAAAACAGTGATAATCGGATCTAGCATGAAGACGGCCTCCCTCAAAAAATGAATATCTGAAATGTGCACTTCCACCACTATCAAAAATGAAGCTCACCCCAAGTATGTATTGTGCCTGGAGATGCTGCCTAGTGATAGTGGGTTATGTATACACTTTATAAACAATTAAACATGTTTTAAGGGTTGATGCTCTTATGAGTTGTAACACCTCAGTATGGGAGTTGTCATCTTACACAGAATTTTATTTGCACACACACACACAAATTCTTAAGTCATGGGTTTCGGGTCCCAGGGAATAAACTAGTTTCCTACTTTATCAGTCCTACACATCTGAGGTACTATGTCTTGCGTTTACCTCTCAGAACAAAGGAGACTTGTATTCTGGAGTGTGGCTGCAATGGCTCACTTCTCTTTCACAGCCTTGGTCCCGCTCTTCCTTCTAGAGATGAGGGAAAGATTAGTTGACCTCCCTGGAGAAAAGCATTAGGCAAATACAAGGTGTTGCCAAAGTGATGGTTACTGTTATTAAAAACACTAAGGAGCTCTGGTGGTATAGTGCCTAAGGCATTTGACTGCTAACCAGAAGGCTGTTGGTTCAAACTCACCAGCCATTCCTCGGAAGAAAGGTTGGGCAATCTACTTCCATAGTGATACTGCCTCAGAAACCCAAGGAGGGGTTGTTATGAGTCAGATTCAACTCAATGGCAGTGAGTTTGGTTTTTTGGTTTGAATGGGCAGTACTGTTGTACACTGCTCCAAGGGGTTCTAAGGTTCTGATAAGGATCCAGGTGAGGGGTTTCTATACAATTCCACTCATTCATCTTTATCTATCTATTTATCTATTACCAGTTGCTGTCGAGTCAATTCTGACTCACAGTGACCCCACATGTGTCAGAGCACAACTGTGCTCTACAGGATTTTCAATGACCTTTCAGCAGTAGATTGCCAGGACTTTATTCCAAGACACTTTAAGTGGACTCGAACCTCCAACCTTTCTATTAGCAGTCAAGCACATAACCATTTGCACCACCAAAAAAAGCACCCAAACCCATTGCTGTCAGTCAAGTCGATTCAGGCTCCTAGTGACCCTATAGGACAGAGTAGAACGTCCCCATAGTGTTTCCAAGGCTATAATATTTACAGGCAAGCTCTGGTAGCATAGTGCCTAAGGCACTTGACTTAACCAGAAGGCTGGAGGTTCAAACCCACCAGCCACTCCTCAGAAGAAAGATGGAGCAGCTTACTTCCATAGTGATACTGCCTCGGAAACCCAAGGAGGGGTCATTATGAGTCGGGTCCGACTCAACGGAACGTAACAACAACAACAATCTTCACAGAAGCAGACTGCCACATCTTTCCCCCATGGAGTGACTGGTGGGTTTAAACTGGTTAGCAGCCAAATGCTTTAACAACTGTGCCATCAGAGCTCCTTTTGCACCACCCATGGACAGATACATCTGTATCTATTTATCTCTATCTTTGTATCTATATATAGATACAGATATATAACATGTGTGTATGTGGTGGTGTAGTGCCTAAGGCATATGACCACTAACCAGAAGGCTGGCGGTTCAAACCCACCAGCCACTCTTTGGAAGGAAGACTAGGCAATCTACTTACATAGGGATACCGCCTTGGAAACCCAAGGAGGGGTCGCTATGAGTTGGATCTGACTTGATGGCAGTGAGTTTGGTTTGGTTTGGTATGTAGATAGATATAGATATCTATGTATCTTTAGCATTTATTGAGCGTCTGCTGCATAGTGGTGCCAGGTATTATGCAGACACTGAGAACACAGTAGTGAACAAGAAAGATACCTATGGCCTTTGATCTGGGAGTGGGGAGGAGGAGATTCACCATATGCGTCTGGGGTTCCTTCTGGTGTATGAGTCCCATGGGGCATGGAGGCTGCTGGTACTCAAAAAGTATTAAAGTCCCCAAAAACCTGGAATTATCATGCTCTGAGAAGAGAACACCCCACCTCCTACCAGGCAGAGTCCACTGATTGGATTGGACTGGTGACTGGTGGAAGAAAGTGTTCCTTCCCCTGGTGTCAGCCCATGAACCCAAACCAGAGAGCAAACTCTGTTCCTAGACGCTTGGGGACCTGCATCTCACCTACAGAGGAGGAAGTTCACTGGAGGCAGGGGGCTTGTCCAGCCTTTGCTCTCTCCCTCACGCCAAGAATGCACACACACCTGTAAACTTTTATAGCAACAATTATATTTGCTCTTTCAAAGCATATTTATTTGCCACCATGTATGTTCCACACTTGTTTTTGAGCACATGCTGTGTGCAAGGTGCTGTTAGGCACCACGGAGATACAAAGAGGAACAGGATCTTAGGATGCTGATGTTAAGGTACACACACAACCACAGCACAGAGGGGGCAGTTCCGAGGGGCGTGAGAAGTTCAGACAAAGAAAAGGCAGGGTTCTAAGACAGGTGAGATGATTTCCAACTGCAAGGATGGTCAGGCAGAGCCATGGAGAAGATGACCTCTGGCCTGGACCTTGGGGGCTAGGAGGGTCTGGCCAAGTGGAAATGGAGGGAATAGCATTTCAGAAGAAGGAACAAAGCCTCACAAATGGAAAAGCATGGAATGTGTATGACCTACAGTGAGTAGTAGTTGCTTTCAGCTGGAATATAGAGTGTGAAGAAGAAGTGTGGGGTTGGAGAGCTGTATTAGAACCAGGTTTTAAACAATCACATGGTGGACTAAGGCATCCAGGGTTTATCTTCAGTGAAGAATGGGAAGCATTTGAATATTTTTTAGCAGATGAGGCAGTTAAACCCAGAGGCTAAAACCAAACTCACCCTAGGTTCTATATTGAGTTAGTTCGTGGCCTAGCCATGATTTGAATCCAGATTTGGATTGAGACAGGCAAAACTCCTGGCCCTCACACTGACCAGACATACAGATAGATGGGTCTGTGGGAAAGAGCTCCATGCCAGGGGTGGCCAAGTGACTTCCCTAGGAAACCCTGGAACCTGAGTTTCCAAGTAGCTGGGCATCCTACCCTGCTTTTGGCTTGGGTCTTGGTGAGCTGAATCTTCCCATGTAAGCTGAGTGGTAGATGAGCTGGTGGCTGGAGTGTAATTCTTGGGAGCTCAAGTGGGTTGGGCTGGAACTGGCAGAGTGTGGGATCACTGCAATAAAATGAAGGGAGAGGAGTCCTTGGAGTGTCCTGGGGTGTGAGGCACACAGGGCGTGGGGCCTTGCATTCCTGGATGGTTAAGACGCCACAGCTGATGATTATCATTATTATTCCTGCTCTGGCTTCTCCCAGCTTTCATCCTGCAAGACCCTGCCTTGCTAGGCCAGCGTCACTAACTAGCTAGGCTCCTGGGGTGGGGCGGGGCAGGCGGCTCCTGACGGCAAGGGAACACAGCGTGACTGTGGCTTTCTTCCCCAGTGAGCTCAGAGAACTTTCCAGTGTTGAGCTCCTACCCTGAAAGCATGGGCAGAATTTCTTAAGGGGGAAACTGAGCCACAGAACCAGGGAGGAACTTGGCTGAGGTCCTGTAGCAGAGACCACTTCCTTCTTCCTCCACTCATTAGACCATGCTTATCCTCAATTGGGGCAGATCTTTGTCAGCCTGGAGGGGAGCCAGAGAAGGTGTGGATTCTAGAAGAGAGAACTGGGCTGATTCCAAGACAACAGAGCTGGTACCCTCCTTGCCAGGCGCTGCGGGCATCATGAGGTCAGGCTCCTGGTTTCGCGTCTCTTTGGAAGGTCCTGCCATATGGGTGGATCTTCCCCAAGCCCCTGAGGGAGGGCAATGCCGCAAACATGCAGTGTGCCTAGCTCTCTCACATCAGAGGCCAGATTCAGCAGCCTGGGATAGGAAGAGCCCAGGTCTTGTAAAAATGGGCCAGGCCCGGGGGCAGAGGGCCAGACAAGGCTCAAAGACAGGTAAAAAGCTTCTGTTATGTATGAGTGTGTGTGTGTGCATCATGCGTGTCGTGTATGTGTGTGTTGTGTGTACACTTGCTAACAGCAAGTTCCAGTGGTGACATGTCTCTACCTGCTGAGACAAGATCAAAGAGAGCGAGAGACTATAAGGGAAGGTGAATGATAAGCTGATGACTGCGAGGGGGGCTGCATGGAAGCCTACAAAACGTGTCTGACAGTAGGAACCCAAAGGCGAAGGGAGGAAGTGGCCCAACGAGCTGCAGGCTAAGACCCTGTCTCTGGGTGCTAGAGTTACCTTCTCTACTATATGCTGCCCACCCAGAGACCAGCACCTTTGGGAATGTCTTCTGACTTAGGAGAGGTGAGACACCAGAAGAGTAGGCTGAGGAGGCTGGAGAAGTGAAGACAGTAGACAGAGTTTTGGTGGCCTGTGCAAGCTTACACTTCCTCATTGCCTCCTAGTTCTGGCCAGCCAGCCAAGCACCCATTCCTCAAGCATTTCTCAAGCAGCTACTATGTGTAAGATACTGCTTGGAGCTGTGGGTGTTGTAGGTACCTCCTCTTATCTTCAGGATGCTCTCTCTGGAGACAGACAAATCCTTTCTGGTTTCACCTCCCCCTCCACACAATTCAACAATGGAATCCCATATTGAGTCCCATGGTGTCCTCTTTCTCCCTGGCCATTTTGGCTCCATCTCTGTTCCCAATGCTAACTGTCTGATGTCATGCAGAAGCAACACTTAATAGAATCCTTGCTGATTTCTTGACACCCACCCAACAAAAACATTTAGCTCTCAGCCACAGAAGATCCCACTTGAACTTGCTGCTGCGTTGAGGCTGCTCCAAGACGCACTGATCTTCTGTGGTCCTGCCACTGTCCAGATCAAATAGGTCATTCAGCCTGTATCGCCTCCACTCACTTGCCTTCTCCTATTGGTTACCTGTTGCTTATCAGATACAATTCAAACTCTGTAGGCTATTTTCCAGGCTCTCCTACACTTTTTCAGCTCTTCTTACTATCCAGTCGTGTCCCCTCCCATCTCCAGCACTGGACGGTTTGTAACAGAACTCTCTACATCTGAACAAGAACAAAGACCTCTTCAAGGGAAACACTTCCCAGTTTGTAGAGGGTTTATTCAAAACTATTTACTAAAAGTTGACGATGATTATGGGTTATGGTTGCACAACATGATTATTGTTGTTGTTAGATGCCATCGAGTCGTCTCCGACTCATAGCAACCTTATGCGTGACAGAACGAAACACTGCGCAGTTCTGTTCAAGCCTCACGATCCTTGCTATACCTGAGCCCACCGTAATGTAATGATGATTAATATAATAGATATCACTAAATTGGACACCTGAAAAATGTTGAATAGGCAAATGTGTTGTTTATTTATTTATTTAAACGATTACAAATAAATAAGTAAAGGCAAACAAACCGGAAAGGAAAACCCTGTGGAGCAGAGTTCCACTCTGACACCCATGGGATCGCCATGAGTCAGAGCCACTGGCAACTGGTTAAGACTGATTTAGTTTTTATTTGCAACATATTTGAAAAGATGTTTGTCCACTGATTTCTCTAACCTGGAATAAAAAATTTTTTCATTAAAAAAACAAAAACAAAAACATTTACTAGACTCCTCCTTGGGTTTTCGAGGCAGTATCTCTACAGAAGTAGATTGCCCAGTCTTCCTTCCAAGGAGTGGCTGGTGCGTTTGAACCGCCAGCCTTCTGGTTAGTAATCAAATGCCTTAGGCACTATGCCACCAGAGCTCCTTAAATACTGTTGTGCACCAGGCACTGGGGTAGGTACTAAGACAGCTCATAATCCAGCAGGGAGTTAGGCTCTAATGGTGAAAATAGAACTTGGTGAGTGGTAACACTTGGGTGACAATCATAGGGTCCCCAAGAGTCCATTAAGCTACATGCCCAACTGTGTGTGTCCTCACAGACCTTTTTACTTCTGAGTTCACAATGTATGCCTTGGTGGGGAAGGAAACTGTTCCAACTGGATGTCCACATGTAAGACTCAAAAGACTACTGCCTACCAACCTGTTGTCCCCCCGGGCTGATGTTCCTCCTCTCCTGAATTCACAGCTAGTGCACAGGAAGCAGGGATGGAACTAAAAGCATAAGAGTTCCATATACAAACAAGCCCTTTGTGCTGCAAAAGGCACGGCACAACTCCACTGTGTCAGGCAACATCAGAGTCCACAGACTCTCCAGAAAGTATCTACCTTGCTGAGTTGAAATCCACTCTCCTCTGTTCTCTGGCTAAATTGCTCATGACAAGTGGTGCGCCCGTGTTTTTGAAACTCGTCCATAAATGAAGGCTCTAACCCCTCATGCAGCTGTTTGATGTTGAGTCAGTGTTTAACCACTATAATTGGCAGAAAAGTTGTCCAATTGTCTAACCAAGATGAGATCCTGCAAATTCCATCCTCTTGCTCAGCACCCTTCCTCTGTAGAATGAAAAAAGCAGAAGTTATAAAGTGTTCTTTTCTTCAGATGAGCCCCCAAAACTTCATAAAACTCATATAAGCAAAATGTCTTTAGCTCTGCTGACCCTTGAACATATGAAAAAATTGTTAGAGGATTTGGTAGTAGGGGGAGAGAAGAGGGCAGAGTGCCGGGACACCCTGGAACACAAACCTGCTGGGTGTTCTCTAGGGGCCTCTCCTGAGAAGGGTTCTCCCCATACCCCCAGTGCCTGTGTCACCCTGGGGGTAATATTCCTGATCATGGGACTGGAATGGGTCCCAAGAACGCTGAGGGAGGGTGTGCATATGAAATGTAGCCTTGATCTTTCCTTTATAGGTGTGCCTGATAAAAGTGAAAGTGACTTGAGTACCAAAAAGAGAAAAGCATTAGGGAAATAAAATGTTCAGTCTTCTGCCCTAACTTTATGGATCTTAAATCAAGGGGCAAATCACTGTATTAAAAAGAGTTGGTTTTTATCTTTCTTTTCTTTTCTTTCCTCTCTTTCTTAAACTTCCCGAATTCTGAAATGGCAAGCCTCAGCAAAAGGATGCCTTTGTTCTTGCTGTGTGGCTGCAGCCTGGAACACCCTTCCTCTTCTCTCTGCCAGGCTCAATCCTACCACCCTTTAGATTAAGCTACAGTCTATTCATAACACCTTCCCCACCAAGTCAGGCTGTTGTTGGACTCTCCTTTCTCTGGATTCCCATCAATTTCCATTACACTGTGCACTTGATAGGATTACATAATGTTTCATGTTCTCCAGCTGTTTTATGTACATGAATTTTGTCTCCCCAATAAGGCTGTAACTTTTAGAGGGCAGAGACCACTCTTTAAATTTTGGAATCCCTCCGAACACTGAGCACAGTGTTGGGTACGTGATAGGCCTTAATTGAGACCTTCATTTACTTTTCACTTCTTATTAATCATCAGAGAAGTCATACTGGAGAAAAACATTCATAAATGTAATAAATGTGAATAAGCCTTTATTTGGGTGGAGCAACCATCTGACACAACATCAGAGAATTCCTACTGGAAAGAAACTCATGGATGTGTGCATGGGAGAGCCCTCAGGGTGAGTTTGGAGGTTTGGAAGACACACCTTAATATCATAAGACCCAATTACATGAATGTAGTGACTGTGGGGAAACCTTTGCTCAAGATGATACCCAACACAAATGTTCAGCTGGAAAGAAACTGTGAATCCCAAGAACGTGGGAAAGCCTCTTCTAAGACCTTCACCAACCAAACCAGAGAACTCACGTGAGTGTAAAGAACAGGGTCAGACACTGAGGATACAATGGGGTGCAAAGCAGACATGGTTCCTGTCTTGCTGAAACTTGTCTGGTCTAGACCCATTTTCCAGTTGAAGAAACTGAGACTTGGAGAGGAAGCATCAGCCACTAGTCACAACTGGAATATTACAAAACTCTGATTAGCATCTTTTTCTTTTTTGAACTTGATATATGTTCACGTCTTTAATTTATTTTGTCTCTGTCTTAGTTTCCAGTGCTCCTGTAAAAGAAATACCACAAGTGAGTGGCTTTGCAAAACAGAAATTTATTTTTTCACAGTTCAGAAGGCTAGAAGTCCAAATTCAGGGCACTGGCTGGAGGTGAAGCCTCTCTCTCCGTTCTCTTTAGGGAAGATCCTTGTGTCCTCCAGCATTCCTTGGTTCCTTGGCAATCATCACATGTCATCTATCCTCCCCTTGTTTGTGCTGCTAGTCTCTGTGTCTAGGCTGCTCTTAATATCGCCCTACACTGATCTAACTTCATTAACATAACAAACACTATTCTATTTCCAAATAGGATTACATCCATAGGTATAGGGGCCAGGACTCCAACACATATTTTGGAGGGATATAATTTAATCCATAACAGTCTTCATCTTTCACTAGGGAAGGGAAAGGATGAGTCACCTAATGCATGTTATAAATGCAGAAATGGGGCTGAAAGGGCTGCAAACTGGTCCAGGGTATATGGGTGGTCAGGAGCTTTAGTCCCTGGAGACCCTCGTTTGACATGCCAGGAACCACACTAGATGCTAAGGGAGACCAAGGATGAAAAGGGAGGTCCCATCCCCTCAAGTAGCATATAGTCCAGAGAAGGAACAGACAGGTTCTTAAAATATGGTGACTGCTTTAATGAAGTGCATACAAAATACAGCAAAGGCACAGGGAAAGGAGACTTAAGTCCCTTTGGGGGAAGTAGGAAAGGCTTCACAGAGGAAGTACTGTTTGAGGTGAGACATAAAGGGATGAGTAGTTTGCCAGATAAACAAGCAAGGAGAGGGTATTGGAGGCAGAGAAACAGCACATGTAAAGGCAGGGCAGTAAGAGAGAGCATGGCCTGTTGCGAACCCTCAGGAAGTCCAGTATGTGAAGCACAGAGGGTAATGGGAGTACAGGGTGAGGCTAGCTGGGCAGTTAAGCTGTGGCCAAATAACAGAAGGCCCTTGCATGACATGCAAAGCAGTCAGATTTCCCTCCAAGCAATGGGAGCTGTATTAATTTCCTAATACAGATTTAGTGGCTTAAAATAACACAAATTTATAACCTTACAGCTCTGGAGGGCAGAAGTCTCATGGAGCTAATACCGAGGCATCGGGGCTGTGTTCCTTCCGGAGGCTCTAGAAGAGAATCAGTTCCTCTTCTGTCCAAGCTTCTAGAGGCTGCCCACATTCCTTGGCTCATGACCCTCTTCATCGTCACGGCCCCCGAATGGCATCACTCCAACCTTGCTTCCATTGTCACATCTCCTCTAACTCTGACTCTCCTGCCTCCCTCAGATGAACACCCTTGTGATTACACTGGGCCTACGTGACTGATGCAAGGGTAGTCGCTCCATCTCAAGCTCTTTGATCCACACCTGCAAGGTCTCTGCCATGAAAGATGACATACTCACAGGTTCTGGAGACTAGAATGTGGACATCTTTGGGGGGCCATTATTCTGTCCATGGCAGGAACCACTGAAGAATTCTGAGCAGGAGAGTGGCATGATTAAATGGGTATTAAGCAGTGGTTAAAAGGTTAATTGTGATTAAAAGAGCAGACTTGTGTTTGGCAGTTCCTCAAAAAGGTAAACGTAGAATTTCCATATGATTCTGCAATTCCACTCAAAGGTACATACCCCAAAGAATTGAGAATAGGTACTTAAACAAGCTCATGTACATGTATGTTCATAGCAGCACTATTCACAATTCCAAACAGTAGAAGCTGTCCCAATGTCTATCAATGGATAAACAAAATGTGATATATCCATACAATGAAATATTATGCATCCATAAAAAAGGCATGAAGTATAGATGCATGCCACAATGTAGAGGAGCCTCTAAACATTATGCTAAGTGACAGAAGCCAGATACAAAAGATCCCACATGTTCTTTGATAAAAGGCATGATTCCATTTATGTGAAATATCCAGAATAGATAAATCCATAGAGACAGAGGCAGATTGGTCGTTTCCAGGGGCTAGGGGAGTGGGGCAATAAAAAGAAGCTACTTAATGGGTGAGAGGTTTTACTCTGCCATGACAGGAATGTTTCTTAACTAGATAGAGGTAGCAGTTGCACAGCATTATGACTGCCACTGATGTGTTCACTTTACAATGAATGGTTCATTTAATATTATGTGGATTTCACCTTAGTAAATTATTAAGGGAGGAGGGAAGAGCAGGCTTGGAGTTTTACTAGCTAGGTTCAATCTTGGCATGACTTTTAAAAGCTACCTGAGCTTGTATCATTTCTTGCCTCCTTCCTCTGTGCCTTGTTTCTCTCTGTCTGAAATGGGAGTACCTACCTCAAAGGCTAGTTGAAGAGTTATATAGAATAACAGAGTTATATAGAAACACTTGCCTGCTCTGTGGAAAACCATTGGCCGTGGAGTTCATTCTGACTCCTGGCAAACCCACGTGTGTCAGAGTAAAACTGTGTCCCAAAGGCACTCAATGATGGATTTTTTTTTTTTTCCTTTTTTTGCCAGGTATTGCTTCTAAAATGCCTCTAGGTGAACTCAAACCTCCAAACTTTTGGTTAGCAGCAGAGCGCATTAACTGTACCACCCAGGGACTCCGGTATGTAGAAAGCATTAAAAAACCTGGGAACATCTTGCTGTCCAGTAAGTGCTAAGAACAGCGATCTGGTCAGGTAAAAGACACTCATAGTCAATGCCACGCAGAACAGAACCAACTTCCGAGAGGACCCATTTCCACAGGACCATCAGCATGACACCGAAGGAAGGACTCAAGGACCAGGGGATTCTCTGGCAAAAGAAAGCATGCAGTCCCTCTGAATGGTACCACACTGCCCAAGGGAGGACTCACCCGCTTCCTCTGTTGGCATAAAGAAACAAGGAGTGGAAGCCGATCCCATCTGTTCCCATTTTATGGTGGGTTCTTTATAGATACTGGATACTGGATAATATTAAAGAGTACACAATGTTTTATTTTAAGGTTTCCTTCCTGAGACCTCTGGGGAAAATTTGTTTAAATGGCATGGGCCAGTTACAGATTTGGCACCTTCCTACCTACCTATGCACCCAGCGTGACAGTAAGTGTGCTGCTCAGAGTCAGTGGGCACCTGGTTCTGGGTCCCTTGCATCTCTAATACACCTTCTGCCATCTTTTCTGTCCCCATTTCCTCCTACTAAACTGAAAGAAATCAGGCCATCTAAGTATTTCTTTTCTTCTTATTGCTTTTTCCTCTAGGAAACTCCTAGAGGGCTACCTGCACGTAGGGTTGCCAGATAAAGGACAGGACACCACCTAGTTAAATTTGAATTTTAAATAAAACAGTGAACAAGTTAGTATAAGTATATCCCACATAGTATTTATATGCTTAATATCATTTGGAGTCCCTGAACAGTGCACATGGTTGATTCACTCAGCTGTTAATGAAAAGATTACGGTTCTAGTCCACCCAGAGGCCCCTCGGAAGAAAGGCCTGGTGATCTACTTCCAAAAACTCAGCCACTAGAAACCCCGCGGAGCACAGAACTACTCTAACATACATGCGGTCACCATGCGTTGCTATCGACTCCACCACAACCAGTTTTAATATGTTTTGTTAACCAGAATGTTTTTCTTTTTAATTCCATTCCCCAGCTTCACTATATAACACTTTCTATATGTTCTTTGACGCAATCTATAAAGTAGATTCCAGAGCTCCTGTACGTCCTTACAGGAAACTTAATTTGTAGTAGTGCAGGAAAGGGACATAAGATTATGAATTTGGAAGGATGGCGAGGAGCCTAAGGCCACAATAGTGAGGATTAGTCCCTCGTGTTTCAGTGTCATGAATGGTGGTGGTCCTTCACCTGTGACATAGAATCTTCTGCTGCCCAACTCTAAGATTTGGATAAGCTCAGCTCCTGCAACGGAGCTCACCTGCCCCCGTTGTTAATGGGGAGCATCATCCCTGCTCCCCCATGACCTAAGAACCATCAGGCATCCTGCTGAAGTACACTGGTATTTCTTTAAGTTCTATATAATTCTGTCTTTACTGCTGTCTTTGATACTTGATAGAAATAGTGATAATGACTCTTACCACCTTTTGGAATGGGATCACAAATTGTCTTTGGATTAGGTGCATATAAATAATAAGTATATTAAAAGTATATTATAAGTAATAATCACTGTTACTTGAAATACTTAAAAAAAAAAAAAGTTGCAATCTGTGAGGCCAGGGGCCTAGGGCACTAAGGTTTTGCTTGAGCTTTTATTTCCAGGCTTCATGGGACTCCCCCAATCTAGAATGACCCTCCTCTTTGTACATTCCTGAAATCCTGGCTCTAAATGCTCCCCTTGGTCTGTGGAAGTAAATGCCTTAAGTCCTTCACTTTACCCTGTTTAGAAGCAGAGGCTCAGGTCTGAGACAGTCCAGAGTTTTACCACAGCAGAAAGGGGGAGTGCCCAGGCTACTGCTCACCACAGCATATTGTTCAGCCTTGCGCCCTCAGGGTGTGACTTGAGTTTTTACATCAAAGCTGTTTCCGTTGTTGTGGTAGTCAATTTTCTACATTTCTGTACTCAGCTCATTTAACATCATTTCAGAGAGTATAAATAGATGCCTTCAGTATGGATTACTCCTCAACAGTAAGAAAACAAAAATCCTCACAAGTGGACCAATAAGCAACATCATGATAAATGGAGAAAAGATTAAGGTTGTCAAGCATTTTATTTCACTTGGATCCACAATCAACGCCCATGGAAGCAGCCATCAAGGATCAAAGGACATATTGCTTTGGGTAAATCTGCTTCAAAAGACCTCTTTAAAGTGTTAAAAAGCAAAGATGTCACCTTTAGGATGACTAAGCCTTGTTTTCAACTACCTCATATACATGTGAAACCCGGACAACGAAAAAGAAAGGCCAAAGAAGTGATGCCTTTGAATTACCATGATGGCAAAGAATACTGACTGTACGGTGGACTGCCAGAACAATGAACAGATCTGTCTTGGAGGAAGTACAGCCAAAATATTCCTTAGAAGCAAGGATGGCAAGACTTCATCCCTATTAGTTTAGACATGTTATCAGGAGAAACCAATGCATGGAGGACATCATACTTGGTAAGGCAGAAGGGCGAAGAGAAAAGAGGAAGACTCTCCACGAGATGGATTGATACAGTGGATGTAACAATGGGCTCAAACATAGCAACGACTGTAAGGATGGTGCAGGAGTGGACATTTTCAGTTCCGTTATACACATGGCTACTATGAGTTGGAGGTGGTTGTTGGTGTTGTTGTGTGCCGTGGAGTTGGACCTGACTCACAGTGACCCCTCCTTGGGTTGCCAAGGCAGTATCACTACGGAAGTAGATTGCCCCACCTTCCTTCTGAGGAGTGGCTGGTGGATTTGAACCGCCAGCCTTATGGTTAGCAGTCAAGTGCCTTAGGCACTATGCTACCAGAGTGCCTTTGGAGGTGGCTAAGTGGTAGCTAACAATAACAACTACAAATAAATTCAAAGGATGATAACCGTGAATGAAGCTCTAAGAAGCCCTGGATTTTATCCCTCCGTAAATGAAGCAACCCACCTGGCTGATGGCAGCTGGCGTAGGGGACTGGAGACCAGTTTGGTGCTCGGGTGCACCAAGATTGTGCCTTCTTGCACCCACACTCACTGTTTAGAAAAAGGTAGCCCTGAGGGGCCAGGGAAATTAATGATTTAATGCCTACAAAACTCTTGGAACAACTTTTTCCAGATAAGGGCTCATTATCGTTAATTGTCATTATTATTATTATTAACCCAACTCCTATGAAAAGCTACCACAGCTTTGTTAATAACCTTAGGTCAGGGGTTTAATGACTACCTCCTCTGAACACAAAAGCCTCAGGCACCATGTTCCGCCTCCACATCCGGGCTCCACCTCCTATAAGCTCCGCCCACAGGGTCCTTTCCACTTCCAGATGTTCCAGGTCCGCCCTTAAGTGGCTCTGTCCTTCTTCACTCCCGCCAACAACTCTCCCTCCCACTCCTGTTGTAGCTCCAGACACTCTCATTCCCCTCCGCGCTCCCTCTCCCCCATATTCTCCCATATGGCCTACTCCTTTTGGCCAATTCTTTCCTTTTCTGACATTTCCTAGTACTCTTGCCCCCACCAAAGACATTTCTCTTTTGTGCCCAAACGATCTTTCGGGATAGTGGAAGCTAAAATAAGTTCCACTCAGCCCCACCCCCGCTCCCCTCGCCCCAAGTCTCCCATCCCACCTCCGTGAGAACCGGAGAGATTGTTCCTCAGGTGGTGAGGCCGGTTGGGTGGGTTGGCTGGTTTAGGGTTATGGAGTTTGGCACTAATGCACAGCCCCGTGCAGCTGCCTTCTTTAATTAATTCATTCTAATTTTTTAAAACCATCTCTTCAAATGGACCTCAGTGCATGCCTCTGAGGCATGTGTCACAGCAATTACAGACAACAATTAATCGTGAAGCCTAGAAGAATTGGTGAGCCTCTTTAAGGACTTAAACACAACTCCCCCCTAACTGCCTTAGATCACGCTGCCCCAAACAGGCTCTGGGGCAGGACACCTAGATGAAGAATTGGGCTGCAGCAGTCAGTTTACAGGTAAGAGGACATTCCCCTTAATGCTGGTTCCATCATTGACCTTGGCTGCACACACTCCCTAACTGAGTGCTAACGAACACAAAGGGAAAGAGTCTGCAGTGCAGTTACAAATATATTTCCATGTGCAAAGCAAACAGGCAGAGGTTGGGAAATGAATGACCCAAACCTAGCCTTATTAGCATTGTCCTTTCTACCCAGTTGGAATGAAAAAAAGAAGGCAAAAACCACATTAGTAGACCCGGTGAACAAGCATTTCCTTATCTATCTAACTCATTTCTTTATTGGCATATGGGAATTGGCCATGAATCACTTTGTCCTTTTGTGTTTGCCTGAATCGTCGCTGCCCATTTTGAGTCCAAACTTCCAGAGGGCAGAGACCACGTCTGTTCAATTTGCTTTGCATGGTGTCCAGCAAAGAGCTACACCATGGCATTATAGAGAAGCCCTGGACTTGGACCTCGGACACTCGGGTTTACTTCTGGCTGTATGGCCCTTAAAATCTGGATCTCATTTCTTTCCTGTGTTAAAACAGAATGGAGAACAACATTTCATGCTCTTTTTACGTCTCAGAGTTGAGGGAAGGAGTTAAGTGAGGCCACCCAGGAGAAAGATTTACAGAAATTGTCATATAACTATAGTTTTTATAAAATGAAAAAAAATACCTTTCGATGGCAAGGACACCAGGATAATCAAACTCCAGATTCAGAGGTTTCAGCTGAGAAGCTGATATACAGACACCACAGCACCATAGGTGGTCCCAGGCCAGGCTGTAATGGCCTGGGACCAGGACAGGGGACAGTAACAGTGTGAAAGGAAGCTGGGGCTAAAACAGACTTCAGATCATATAGACATTGGCCTATTCCAATAGGCTTCCTTCCTCAGACAAAACAGCTACACCCACATATATAGCCTTTTAGTGCATTGTCTTGTTTTCAATTAGAAAACTTTTAACTTTTCACTAGAATTCAGGTGAGGATGGTGGAAGGTAAGAAGGCACAGAGAAGGTACGTGTGGCCCTCAGCCCTTTAAGAGAGGCCTTTGACTCTTTATATTGTACACACACACACACACACACACACACTATCAAGCCCTAGCTCTGGGCACTGTCACTTAGCGATATGAGAAGAAGCGAACAAAAAGGGGAAAACCAGGCTAACTAGCTATCCCGTAAAAAGGAGCAGTTCTCTGTAGAAAGGGTTTGGGGATGAGAATTGGATAGTCTTCTTAGCAAAGGAATAGAATTGCGATGTCTTAATGAGATGAGCATGGTCAAAGTTTTTAGAGTAGATAGAATCCTAGGCATGAGATCTGAAACACCCTAGAAGCCATATAATCCTTTTCCTTCTATAAAGCCTAAAAGATGAAGTGACAAGGGTCACAGTGCTAGAAGTATGAGAACCTGGAAGTCCATGACCAGGGCTGGGGCTCCAAGTCTGATACAGTTGGACTGGAGAAGATTAGCTAATGGGTGATCAGGGAGCATGGCCACTGCCCTTATGTAAGTACAGGTGATAAGATCTATGGTCAACAGGGATTCCATCAGGAGAATTTAGGGAGTGAGGCAACTCAGTGAGCCGGGAGACTGCACCGGTCTGCCCAGCTCAGTTTATAGAAACCAGATAGTCTCTACTGCTGTTTCAAGAACTATCAAAGTATACAGAAATTCTGATTGAAATTTTTTTTATTTAAAACATAGGCTCTCCAAAGAAGAATGAAGAAAATCAAAGATTCATGGAAACAATTAGTCCAAGTGACTGATACACCATGTAATCCTCAGCCTATACAACTGTGAGACCAGAAGAACTAGATGATGCCTGGCTACCACTGTCAACCACTCAGAGGGTGTGGTAGTTATGTTTGTGTGTCAACTTGGCTGGTTGAGTGGCTGGGCAACTGGTGGTAATTATTCCCCATGATGAGACTGGCAATCAACTCCATGGTGGGATCTACCACAAGCAGCTGAGTAGCTGCCTTTGGGATATGGTCTGCTTTCTGTATATAAGGAGAAGCCTTGGGCATGGTCTCCAGCCTCTGGCACTCTTGGACCCTGCATGTAGCCGTGTCATTGCTCAGCAGCCTGCTATGCTCTGCCGACCTTGGGACTTTGGACTTAAGCTAATGGCCTGCCATGTGGTTTGGTAACATCAGGACTGTGCCTTTTTACTTGTCAACCTTGGGGCTTCTCAGCCTCAGCAGCTAGCAGCTGTCTGAGTGAAGAAATGTCTCTAGCTCCAGTGGGCCGGGAGCAGGAGGCAGAGCTGGACCCCAAGGTTGAGGGGCTTTCACCCAGCCCCTAGAGCCTGGCACTTTGAACTTGGACTTAAAGCCTCCAAATTGTAAGAATAAACTCCTGTTGGTTAAGGTCATCCCATTTGTGGTATATTCTTGTCAGAGCGGCACTAGGTAACCAGAACAGAGGGGGATCTATGTAGGAGATCCTGGATAGAGAGGGAGAACAATGTGGAACAAAACTCAAAATCATTTAGGGGGGAAAAAAAGGACGAGGTTTGCTGGTGTGATAGAGCCTGGTGGAACCACTGAGACTATGGCCCCTAGCTGCCCTTCAGGTCTAGAATTAAACCCACATTTGTGGCTTCCAGCCAAACAGAAGATAGGCTTATGAGTTGAACATTTACACTAGAGAGATACACTCCTTGGCTTATGCACAGGGAGACAGCTGAGGGGGCAGGAGTGCATGGAGGGATGGACACAGGGAAGAGGTAACTATCAGAAGGAAGTGGGAGGGGAGCTGTTGCATTGTGGGAAATTGTAGTCAATGTCATGAGACAAAGTGTATGGAAAGTGATTTTGCTCTGTAAACTTTCACCCAAATCACAATTAAAAAAAAAAAAAAAACCCTCTCAAACAATATTTTGTCTTAATAAAATGTGTCTACTTTGAGCATCATGCTCTTTTAAGGAATTATCTTTGGGAGATCAGATAGACAACAGGAACTTGAAAGGCTGGATGGGAAGCTTAGGGGGCAGTGAGTTTAAGACAATGGTAGTAGAATAGTATGGAAAAGATCAGAGAGAATGGTAGCACAACTTAAAGAATTCAATCAATGTCACTGTAGAATGTACATGTAGAAATTGTTGAAATGGTGTCTCTTGGCTGGGTATACTTTCACCACAATTTTTTAAAAAATGTAAGTAAAAGCTTCTGCTGGTTTCTGCCCATTGCTTTAATGGAGAAGTTTGTGAAGAACTACCCAAAGCCCAGAAAGCAGCATGACAGAAGCCAGTGGGTTAGATGTGGGTGCTACCTGTGGCTTGCTATGACCTGCCAAGGTGAACAAGCACTGGAACTAACAGTCTGTCTAAGAGCAAATGCCCTCTTCTTATCATCTGTCCAGCAATTGGTTAGCAGTCTCCACCCTTTGATAGGCAAGTGAAGGGGGAGAGTTAAAAGAAAGCAGAGGAACTGGGAGCCACCTTGCCAGCCCTGAGGGCCAAGACCCAGGGCCTTCCCAAGCATGGGTCAGGAGGCTCTGAGAACATAGGGGCTGTGAATACATCTGAAGTCTCAGGGTCCTAAAGGGAGAAAAATCACTAAACAAAGGAAGTACCGAAGGAGAGCTGAATACAAGAATTGGTCTTCAGCACATGCAAAGGGCCCCTGGTTTTACCCCATAGGAAATTGGTAGCAGTTTTTCAGAGTGAGCCTGCCAAACCTTCTGGAAGAACAGCACTCTGGAAGTCAGGACACCTGGGTGCTGCTCTGGCCCCATTGTTTACTCGGCAGGGTGACTTTGGCCAAACCATTAAACCTTCGTTGGCCTGAATTTCCTCCTTTGGGAACGGTACCTGTCCTGCCTGCCTCACAGGGTTGTTGGAAGATCTGATGAGATAATGGACATAACCACCTTGCAAAAACCATAAAACCTTCAAACGGGAGGTGACATTATTTCTATTCCAGCCTTTCTGAGAATTGGCCTGGACTTGGATAGTCACTTCATCCCTTAGCCATCACTCACATCACCCTCACATCATACCCCTCTTCCAAGTACAACAGGTAGAAAATGGGAGAATGGATCAAAAGTCCAAGAAGGCAAAGGTAGACTCCTCAATTGAGACACTTCAGGCTCACCAGTCTCCACGGGTGCTTTCTTTCATTGAATCTAAGTCTTCCCTTTTACTATATATGCTATTTCCTCCTGTTCTGCCTGAAGATTTTCTTTGCACTTGCTGAAATATGATACCCTTTTTAGTGTTTATCCACCATTGAAAAATGTGACCCAAAGTTGCCAGAATTATGATTCTCAGAGTCTAGAGTCCAGGTGTGATTAAAAAACCAGGCATCTGTTTTTGGAAGGGGCCAAGGACAGAGTCAGCTCTTGGACCTCTTTATAAAGTTTCATTCTCTTCCCTAACCCTGTCTCAGACTCAGGTCATTTTATTCCCTACAGGAATTTTTTTTTTGAGAGGTGTGCTGTTTTAGGGAGAAGTAGCTGCATGTGAATTGAAAACGTTTATGTTCTAGAGGGCTTTTAATAATGGAAGGGTAAGGAGTAACAACAACAACAACAAGGAGTTCCAATTAAGGTAAGATTTGGAAAACATCCAGAAAGTTGATTTATGGGGGGAAAGGATCATCCTGACCCTCAGAGTTGCTGCCTTGGGTCTTTCCAGCCTAGACCTTCACCCTGCAGAGTTCATTTCCCTTCTCTGTAACCCAAGCACTTTCCACTATGGATACCCTCTCTTGGAGCTGAACTTGGATAAATGCTACCTTGTTAGTGAATAAAAACCAAATCTGTTGCCACTGAGTCAATTCTCATTCACGGGACAGTTTTCAAGACTGTAATCTTTATTATTATTATTTTAAGAGCTTGTTTTAACATTCAATGTTATGTGTACATTTAGTTTCACTCCCCATTTACCATGTCCAACCCTAACCCAGTCTCTTCCCCTCCCTACCCTGTACTCTACCCCCTGTGCCCCTCATATTTATGCACTCCTGTTTATCTTGCATTTCCTCAGTTTGAATGTTGGTCCTCTGGTGCCCCACCGTCTATTGCTCTAAGGGATATATTGCCATAGAGTATGTGGGTGCGTCAAGACTGTAATCTTTACAGAAGCAGACTGCTACATGTTTCTCTCGAGCAGCTAGTGGGTTCACACTACCGAGCACTTAACCACTGTGCCACCAGGGTTCCTTTGTTAGCTAATTTTGTAGTTGTTGTTAGGTGCTGTCCAGTGGGTTCCAACTCATAGCGACCCTACGTACAACAGAATGAAACACTGCCCAGTCCTGCGCAGCCATCACAATCATTGCTCCGCTTGAGCCCATGTGTCAATTCATTTGGTTGAGGGTCTTCCTCTTTTTCACTGACCTACTTTACCAAGCATGATGCTCTTCTCTATGGATTGGTCCCTCCTGATAATATGTCCAAAGTATGTGAGATGAAGGCTCATCATCCCTGCTTCTAAGGAGCATTCTGGCTGTGCTTCCAAGACATATTTGTTCATTTTTCTGACAGTCCACGGTGTATTTAACATGCTTTGCCAACACCATACCTCAAGTGCATCAATTCTTTGGTTTTCCTTATTCACTGTCCATTTTTCGCATGCATATGAAGTGATTGAAAATACCATAACTTGGGTCAGATGCACCTCAGTCCTCGAAGTGACATCTCTGCTTCTGAATACTTTAAAGAGGTCTTTTGCAGCAGATTTGCCCAATGCAAAAACGTCATTGGATTTCTTGACTGCTGCCTCCATGGGTTCACTTCCATGCCAGCTAATAAAACCATTAAATTATGTTAACAATTAATAGCTAATTAGTCATAGTTTTTAATATTTACAATGGAGTCTTCCTTTCTTGAAGCAGCTCTGTCTCAAACACACGCACATTCCCTTTCCTATTCCTGGCTTCAGAACAAGGGCGGCTCTAAATCTTACTAGTTTTCTGATCTTCTTGGCAATCTCTAAATTTGTCTAGTTTTTATTAGCGGCCCCATTCATTTGGGGGATGACTACTACTGTTTGCATTTTGCCTCCTTTATTTCTGTCCTGTCATTCACACTGTTCTCCAGTAACAAGGAAGCCAGCAGTCAACATATTTCCCCACTTTATCTCAAAGCAAAGGCTCTTTCACTTTTAAATCTCACTTCGGTCCACTTTTCTACTTTACCTTTCCCCAATTCTCACCCGCCCCCTATTTTGTGGAATCCCAGACCCCCTGCCCGCAGCCCCATCCCACCCTACATTTTGGCTTCCTTTCAGCAACCACGCCCCCCAACCCAAGGGGAGCGTGCGCATGCGCAGCCCACGCCTTTACCTGGGCACTCGGCGGTGGGCGGAGTGGGAGAGGGCGGGGGTGGAGCAGGGAGTTGGCGGTTATCTAGGCGTCGGAGCGCATACAATGTGGCAGGAGAGAGAAAAGGTGCGCCAGGACCAGCCCCGAGGGGCTGCGCATGCGCGCTGCCGCTTTCAGCGGCCGGGATGCCTGGGGGGGCGGGCGAAGGGAGGTGTCGGGATTCCTGTTGGGCGGGGGGACCGGCGAGGACAGGGCTCGCGGGCACGCGCGAGCGCGCTCTCGCCGCCGCTCGCTCGCCCTCCCTCCCTCCCTTCCCCCCTCTCCGCACACACATCCATACACGCACACCCCCTCCCCTGCCTCCCCCCCCGCGCGCCGCCCGCCCCGCCGGCCCCGCTCGCCCTCGCGCGCTCGGAAGGGAGTCGCGAGACGTCGGAGCGGCGGCCACGTAGCGCTGCGGCGGCTGCGGCGGCGGCGGCCGAGGCCGGGGCTGAGGAGCGGCCCTGAGGACAGACGTTGGGCGGGGGGGGAGGGGCCGGCCCGGCCGGCGGTTATTATTCGAGCGCCGCGGCTGCAGGCCCCCCGCCGCAGGGATGGACCGCCGAGGCGGCGGTCGAGGCGGCGGAGGCGGAGGCGGCCGGCCCGGGTGAGTAGGGGCCCCTTTCCCCTCACGCACACGCCACAGTCGCGGCTTCGCCCCTTGCAGCAGATCTTCCTCTCCGTCGCCCGCCGGGCCGGGCAGGCTCTGGGGGCCGGGTTAACCCTTCGCCGAGGCAGCTTCGCGCACTAGGCCGGAGCAGCCCAGTTCAGTGGGGAGGCCCCGAATCTGGCACTGAGATTGAGCCAGGGGTGCCTCGCTTTTGCCCTTTCGCCCCCTCCCTGCCGAACCTGGACTTGGCTCCAATTCTGCAGCGAGTCCACTTGCCCCGAGGCCTGAGGGGAGGCAGGGGTTGCACGGTTTAACGGGCCGGGGGAGGTTTGCACCGGTCCTCCTGCGACCATTCTCCTGCCCTGCAGCTAGCCGGTGGCTTGCACCCACTGCCCCCTCGCCTTGCAGTTGCACCTAAACCTCCAACCCTCGGTAGTATTGTGCCACCAGGAGCTAAAGTGCATCTAATGTACACCCACCACCAGCAGCCCAACACTCACCCCAGTGGGTAATGCAGACCTTTCTCCACCCCCACCTCCTCCTCCCCTCCAATCAGGCTCTACTTAAGATTCTTAGATCGGAGATACTAAAGGTAGTAACACCCCTGTTACATCTTCACATAACATATTCATTGTCGAAGGTTGTCTCCAGTAGAAATGATAAATTCCCCTGCTTCACCCTCGGTCTGTCCTTAAAATTTAAGAACCCATATGCCCTTCTTTGGAGAAGGCCAGTGTTTGATCACATCTAGTATTCCCCACACACACCACGTACATGCATACTTCCTGATGGCATAACAGCCTCTGTCATCGCGAATCCATTGTCAGGAATGGCTTGTGCCAATCAAAGGAACGTGTTTTTGCCTTTGGAGAAGGGTGCTTTCCACAACCATGTGTTCTCAGGATGTCCCTGATTGAGTCTGCCTTTGATTTCCCCGATTGACCCCATGTTCAAGCATCATTATCTTAGTGTTTCCCTTAGATTGCATCTCCCATGGACTCTCAGTAATGTCTGAGTGGTTTTTTCTCCCACTTAATCTAGGTAAATATAATGTGTGGGAATTTTATTTATTTTGTTAGAATGCTTAACATCTGTAGTCAAGGTGTAGTAAATAAATAGGGTAATATTTTGGGAAGAATGTTTACGTATTTTTTTCAGAGGATGGCTGGACCCGTATTGTTCTGGGAATGGCAACTAGCACGTGCTTTGTTGACAACACATATATGCTTAGGGAATGAAGAGCTGTTGTTGCTGGGACGTGTGCCTGTAGGTCCTGAATGCAGGTGATGTTCCAATGCATGGCTGATTTGTGAGTGGTGAGCTTGAGCTGCACTGTGATCTGATGATCAAGCGCTGGCAGCTTGGCTATTGGTTATCAGGACTGTGCACATGTATTCAGATGGATACTACCTTTAGTATAATTTTGTTTAGTGTTCACTGCTAAGTTTTAGTGATCCTGGAAATATCTACTTCAGTGGTTCCTACCCCTTTTTTGGGGTGATGGAAACCTGGGCCCACTTCTCAGTGAAATAGACACACATGATTTTGTATGTAGTTAAAGTCATCTTGGAGCTGGTCCTGGGACCTTAGTTTAAGTTGTATATTACCAAAAGTGAAAGGAACTTGAGTTTTGTGTTTTGTTTTGAATGATTGACATTAATTTGTTTGGTCCTGAGCAATACACAGCAAAGTTGATCAGGTATCTATCCTTGCATTTTGTTCTTTGATTACAGCAAGTTAGGTATTTGTAAGGTATCGTTCACTGTCTTCTGTAAAAAACAGATACATGTGAGTCTTTCAGAAAGTAAAAAATGGAGTAAACATTATTTGTTTAAATTTGACCAGATGATAATGTCTGTTCCTTGCACGGTGTTCTAAATGTAGCAGATTTCAACAGCAAAGTACATGGTCTGTTTTATAATGCCTGTTAGGAATCCTTATGTGTTGATTGAGATTGAGCTGATCTCCTAAAAGAAGGCTTTATTATCCCCATAGTCAAGCACCTGCCATGTGAAGACGGTTTTTTCAACTATAGTATATATGATTTCATGTCTTTAATAAGAGTGATGTTGCCATCAGAATCATATTTTATTTAAAATTTTGTTTTAATGAAAGCATTTTAATTGAAGTTAAGGAATTCAGTTTCCACATTTAGAGTGTAGAACTAGGAGTGAACATTGGGCCATTCTACCAATAATCAGGGGATAAGTATCAACGATTTTTAAGTTACATACAACTCAGCTTTTGCTGTCTGATAATATTTCAATCAAGAGACATTTATTCCAGCTTGTGATAACGTTGTGATGGTCAATGACATTAAAAACCACAATCCCCTACTCTATAGCAGCTTATAATTCTGACGGTATTTTTCACTTAAAGAATACTTTGAAACTGCCTTTTTTGGCTCTGAGAGGCTAAGGAATTCATGGTATTAATCAGCTTTTTGGAAGGGAAGTGAGCTTGGAATCTTGCATAGAACCTTCTCCACGCACCTGAAGAATAGTATTTATTCCAATAATTATGCAATGTACCTATGAAGCTGGAAGGCATGCTGAGGTTGCAAATACGGCATTTTTTTAATTATCTAATAAACATGCTTGAAATGGCTTATATTACAGGTTATATTTTTTGTTCATGTCACACCCGAAATTTTACTGTCGGAAATTATTTGCCTGTGCTAAACCAAAACCATTTCAAAGTTGCAAATATGTTACTTTTCTTTGTCAGTATAATGTACTGATAGACCATTAAAATCTCAGGGGACATCGTGCTTCCTTGGTTTACTAGTTTGCGGAACCTCTTCTAACCAGTCACCTAGTTAAACACCCACACGCCACAGAGCAGCTGATCACATAACAGGTATGGCTGTGAGAACAGCGTTCTCCCTGCCAGATTCAGAGCTTCGAAGCTGGAAAACAATCGCATAGCAGTGAAACACTTAAGGAGCAGTGGTGCCAGCAGCTCACTCTCATTAATACAAACAGCTTGCTGTAGTTTCTTCAACACTGTTCTTCAGACACCCTTCCCTTAGGAGGCTTCAGATCGGCAGCTCTTACTCAAGGGAAACAGCACCTGCTTTCTGCAACTGTGGCCTCAAGATCTGATTCGTGACACCCTGAGCTGTTTCCATTTCTGCTCTAAGTATGGGAAGTAATCTGTAGTGTGGTAAGAAAATACTTTTCAAGTCTGTAGAAAAAAAGTTGATTAGTAATGCTACTGATGTGATTTTGTTTTTGAATCTCTGAAGCCTGTTGAAGAAGTAAACTATAATGTGAACTATTTTTAAAAAAATCACTCTTTTCTCAGGAGTTTTAAATAATTTTACCAAAAATGTGAATATGCTCTTGAGTTTCATTTCCCTTGTTCTAAACAGTCAGTTGAGAGACAACAACACCAACAACAACAAAAGTAGACTCTATTGAATTTTGAACCATAGCCTTTGAAATTAATTATTCTAAAGGTGGTGACTGTATTTCCTCATCGGGAACTCTTGGGTCTTGGGTTACAGTTTTAGGTATGACATTATTCTCAGCTATTGGCATAATTTTAGACAGCACTTGGATTTACTTTGATAGAGGTGAATTGGTGTTGCAATTAGCGACCTTAGCTAAAGGAGGATCAGGGAGACAGATAGATGGTTCTTTGGAGTCAGGCAAAACTAGGCTTGAATCCCATTTCCACCACTTCCTGGTTTTATGGCATTGGGCACATCACTTTGACCTCTTTGGCCTCAGTTTCCATATCAGCAGAATGGGATTTGTGGTGAGAATTAGAGATAATGTATGCAGGCTCCTGGCACAGTTCCTGGCACATGTACATCTTAGGGGCTCAATAAATGATTAGGGCATGAGTGGTGTGGGAGTGAAAGTGGAGATCATTTTGGCTTAGACAAGGTTTCTAGGTTTGGAGTTGCAATCTGCATACTTTCATTTGTGCAGACCTGGGATGAAAAAAGTTGCAAATATTTGACTTGGAGCATAACTGAGTCTTGCAGGTGCAGTGTGCTTATTGGAAACTTGATTTGTTACTCTATGGCTGGCTGAACTTGGTGAAGAGTATAAAATTTGGCTCCAGATTCTGCAGTGTTACCCACAGTCTGCGCTTGTTTAAGCCTATTCAGAGCCTGTGTAGTGAAAGGGGTGTTTTAGGACATTAATGTTGTTCAATGAGTTCTATGTCAGAGTTGAATCACGTGCAAAGCCTTGTGTACATTTTCATGGTTAATGCAAGCCATAAAGTACTTGGTAGAATCAGTGGAGACATCAGATGCTTATTTTAGTTAATCTGTTTGTTTACATAGCAGTTATCTTTGATTTTTAAAAATACTTAGGGACATTTTCCCTTACAGAATTCCCATTACTCTTCTGAGGTTTTAATCATAAACTGTTATTAGGGCTATAGGTTTGAGTGCCTTAGGCATTTTCACTTTGGTAGAGGAAGGAAGGAAAAGTAAGATCCCTTTACTTGTCAAATTTTACTAGCTCTCAATACTTAAAGTCTATAGATAGTGTATATAGGTCCTTCACCTGTCTTTTAACCCAAAAGGCAGATGTGTAGTTAAAAAAAAAATGACCTTTTTCCTTTTCTAAACATAGTTTAAGAGATTGATTACTTTGAAAAGTAGATTCAAAGTATGTACAGTTTTACTCCATGCATACAGCTTTTAAAATAGGATTTCTTCGGTTATTCTAGAATTAAATTGTCATTTTTACAGTATATCATGATGATAAATCAGTGAGCCTCCAAGAGTTATATAGACATTTTTCAGATAAGGTAAACCCATCTGTAATGCATTAGGATTTACCTCTGGGGAATCTGCCAATCCTTATTTTCTTTTATTATTGACCTACCTGGGGCTTGCCCATTGGTGGGATAAATCACTCGTATTGGATTGCTGATAGAGAGATTGGCAAAAAATGGTCTTTGACTTGCCTTAGATTTTGCAGAACACTTGAAAAAAACTTAATCTTGGCCAGAATGTGTAATAATAACAGCACTTACGCTCTGTGAGCCCAGGATGACTAAACAAACAAAATTTAAGTGATTGAGTTGTCTATTATTTTTTTTTTTTTCTCAACTATAATACGTTTTAGGGAGCTCTGGTGTGTAGTCCTTAAGGCATTTGACTGCTAACCAAAAAGTCAGTGGTTCAAACCTACCAACTGCTCTGCGGAAGAAAGATGCTTCCATAAAGATTTACAGCCTTAGAAACCCAGTGGGGGTCATTATGAGTTGCAGTCGACTCAATGGCAGTGAGTTTGGTTTGGTTTATAATACATTTTGTTACGTAAACTTTTTTCTTTGTGGTGGTGGAAGGTGGCAGGGGAGAGTTGCTTTTGTGTTTTTTGTTGGTAACTACTATATTCTTTTTCCTGGTCCTCTAAAGTCAAATAGGCTAGCACATAGCTTGTTGCTTCTGTCAGCTTCTTGATAAAACCAGTGGGTGAGAAGGATTGTTGGAAGAGAACAGAAATGGAAATGATGCAGACACGAGCTCCTTAACCTCATTGCTTGGTCCTTACTGTGTATGTGGCATCTGAGGCCTCTGGCTCTTAACAGGGTTTCATAAACATTTGCAGTGTCAGGTGATTCCTTTTTGTCTTTAGTGGTAATGCAGAGTATAGTCTTTCATACATTCATGCTTTCCAGCTTTGGAATTTTGACTACGTTTTTGAGATTCAGTAGAACATAACTTCTTATATTATGTGACCTACAAAAATGAGAAGATTTATAACTTGGCCCTTATGAATTGTTTTCACAATTTTGAATGTGTCATTTAACATAGTTAATGTAATATTAGTGGCCTATGAATATTGAAACACATAGCTTTATGTGTGTGTTACGTGTGCTTGTGATCTCAGTTTTATAACTAACTTTGTATGTTTTCCCCATTCCTCATAAGGCCTATGACTCTTCTCGTGTTAATGTAGTAGTTGAGCTGAAGTTTGTATGAAGTTACCTTGCCTGAAAGAGTCTCATTGTTGGGAGCCCTACATTTTTATTTTTAGCATACAAAGTCATTGAAATTAAAATAAACTCAGCAGAAGTTTGGAAACAACCTAAATGTCCATCAGCATAAAGTGGTTAAATAAATTAGAGTATA
Source organism: Orycteropus afer afer (assembly GCF_000298275.1). Lineage (NCBI taxonomy): Eukaryota > Metazoa > Chordata > Mammalia > Tubulidentata > Orycteropodidae > Orycteropus > Orycteropus afer. The sequence goes on from NW_006921672.1 coordinate 4,920,745, forward strand.
TTCTCATACAATATGAATGAGGAAAAAGAATGAGAAAACTATATATTGCTATGGAAAATCTCTAAGATACAGTATTAATGGAAAAAAGGGCAGAACAATGCTACTGTTTGTATATAAGTTTGTGTGGGAGAGAACATATTTGGGTAATCAGCACCTAGAACAAGAAATAGATTATTAACATCCTTGAAGCCTCTTGTGTCCTTTCCCAGTATGTTGCTACTGTCCTCAGTTTCAGCGATAAAGCTTTGCCTGGCTTTCTGAACTTTGTTTAAGTGGAGTAGAGTGTGAGTGCATTTGTGTCTGGCTTTTTTAGCTCAAGATTATGAGATTCACCGATATTGTTGAATGTTAACAATAATTTGCTTATTGTCATATAATGTGCCATTGTATTATATTATAATTTGCCCATTTTATCATTGATGAACATTTGGGTTGTTTCTGGATTTTGACTAGGACAGATCATGCTGCTCTGTTCACTATACTTTTTTATACTTCAAATTTAACATTTTTGACCCATGTGAATATATATCTATGAAATAATTATTTTGTTTAAAATGTATCCCCCAACTGACCAATAGGAAAATTATAATGCTTTATTTTAAATTAAATATTGAAGTATTTAGTGGGGCAAAATGATTTTACACCACTTTTTTAATATATTCTGAAATACCTAGTTTGAATTTTCCTAATAGTAATAGAATTCCCAAGATAACCTAAGAGCAAACCTCAGTTATTTTCTCTTCAAATAAAGAGGGGTTACCTATGTGGAAAAATGTCCTAAAAATAACTATAACATCTGAAAGATTTATTTTTCAGTTTTTCTAACTGCTACTTCATTTAATGTCTCATTTTATAGTATTGAAATCACAATCCTTCCTGATTACTAAATACTAAAAATGTTATTTTAATATAATTTTTATAACTACTGTTTATTTAAACTTCTTTGGAAACCTGAGGTTCTGGACAGATAGCAACATGAAAAACTTAACCTAAAATCTCTGGTAGCATAGTGCTTAAGGCACTTGACTGTTAACCAGAAGGATGGTGGTTCAAACCCACCAGCCACTCCTCGGAAGGAAGGTTGGGCCATCTACTTCCGTAGTGATACTGCCTCGGAAACCCAAGGAGGGGTCGTTATGAGTCAGGGCTGACTGGACGGCACATAACAACAATTGCCAGTGAGTCGATTCCATTTCATAGCAGCTGTGTAAGACAGAGTAGAACTTCCCCATGGGATTTTCAAGGCTGCAAATCTTCAAGGAAGGAAACTGCCTCATCTTTCTCTCTCAGAGGGGTTGGTGGGTTCGATCTGCCAACCTTTTGGTTGGCTACCAAGCACTTTGAGCACTGCACAACCAGAGCTCCTAAAATAAAAGTAGTTGTTTTGCAATTTGGTAGACCTGACAAATTGATGGAGTGTAATTGTATGTAGCCATGCACTTTAATAACTGCTGAGGCATCATTGTTTCTGTTAAAAACCTGTATTTGATCAAGTTTTTTGCTTTAGTTGCAGTAATGCCATTTTTTTCCCCTCTTTTTGCCCAGTCATGGAAATAATGATTAAAGTTAAACCTGTAAAGCAGTAGTTCTCAACTAAGGATGATCTTGTCATATCTGAAGACTTTTTTCTTTTTTTCCTGAAGACATTTGTGATTGTCACAGCTGGGGTGTGTGTGTGTGCTGCTGTCATCTAGTGGATGGAGGCCAGGGATGTCCTCAACATCCTACAGTGCACAGGGCAGCCACTCACAACAAGGAATTACCTAGTCCAAAATGTCAGTAGTGCTGAGGTTGAGAAGCCTTGCTGTTGTAAAGCACCTAGTGTCCTAACTGACCCTACCGGGCAGGCAGTAGTTTGAGCATGGATTTTGCTAGAGTTGGTACATGAAGCTTGTTTTTAGCTTTCCTAATTTAGAGAACAAATAAATGTAGTAATTTTTTAACTATTAGCCAGATTTTAAAAATGAAAACTGATTTTAGAATAAATTTTCTTGAACAAGTAATCCTTTTTTTTAAAAAAAAATTTTTTTTTAAGTAGTGTTTTTATAGTCCCCTGGTTGTTGTTGTTACGTGCTGTCGAGTCGGCCCGATTCATAGCCACCCCCCCTTGGGTTTCCAAGGTAGTATCACTATAGAAGTAGATTGCCCAACCTTCCTTCTGAGGGGAGTAGCTGGTGGGTTTGAACAACCAGCCTTCTGGTTAGCAGTCAAGTGTCTTAGGCACTATGCTACCAGAGCTCCTAGTCCCCTGGTTAGTAAAGCCAAATTATCTTGGAATACAGCTGTTGTATAAAAGACTAATTAAAAAAAAAAAAAACCCTAACTGACTGCTATCGAGTCAATTCTGACTCATAGCGAGTCCCATTGAGTTTCCAAAGCGGTAAATCTTTATGGAAGTAGATTGCCCAGTCTTGTTTCCATGGAGTGGCTGGTGGTTCAAACCCCCCAGCCTTCTGGTTATCAGTCAGATGCCTTAGGCACTGTGCTACCAGAGATCCTTAAAGGACTAATCACAAAAGGAAAAACCAAAGCCAAAATCTGCTGCCATCTACTTAATTCCAACTCATAGCCATCCTGCAGGACAGAGTGTAACTGCCTCATAGGGTTTACAAGGCAGTAAATCTTTACAGAAACAGACTGCCCCACCTTTCTCCACTGGAGCATCTGGTGGGTTCAAACCACCGACCTGTTGGTGTGCAGCCCGTTGCTTTAACTAGAGCACCACCAGAACACCTCAAAAGGAAAAAGTCTTTATGTCTTTTACACAGCAAAGACTTCAGGGATCATTAAAAAAAAAAAAAGCAGATTAATATTTACTTTTGTGATCCTAGCGCATATCTTGCTTTGCTCTAAAGGAGGACATTGCGTTGTTTGACATAGAGTGTATGAATTTTATATAGTATGGTAAGTTAAAAAAAACCGCTAAGTGAGAAAAATATTTAAATTAAATTGGGAAAATGCATACATAGTAGAAAGAAAGAATCTCATTTGAAACGGCTAATTTCTTCCTGCCAAGTTGTGGTAAAGAGTACACAAACTGCTCTGTCTGTTCTGTCTCATCAGACATTATAATCAGCATCCAGAAGAGAGCTGGTTTTGTTTTCCGGTCTCTCCTCAATGGAAAGTATGGAACCTTGTTGGCTCAGTGGTTAAAGTGCTTGACTGCACTTTTTATACAAACCAAAAAAAAAAAAAACAAACTCACTGCCATCAAGCTGGATCCAACTCATAGCAACCCCTCCTTGGTTTTCCGAAGCAGTATCTCTACAGAAGTAGATTGCGCAACCTTCCTTCCGAAGAGTGGCTAGTGGGTTTGAACCACCAGCCTTCTAGTTAGCAGTCAAATCCTTAGGCACTATGCCACCAGACCTCCCATGTAAACATATATGCCTCCTAAGGGATAGTCACACATTCATGCACATACAATCCTGTCCCTATATACATGTGCGTTTATGTATACATGTGCATTTACGTATATTTTGGTTAACAGCCAAATGCTTTAACCGCTATGCCACCAGAGCTCATACAGATATATAGTTACATACACATATATATATATACATACATAGTACATATATGTTGTTGAAGTTGTTGTTAGGTGCTGTGAAGTCAACTCCAAGTCATAACGACCCCTAGGTACAACAGAACGAAACACTGCCTGGTAGTGCACCATCCTCACAATCCTTGCTGTGTCTGAGCTCATCATTATAGCTACACGTATGTATGTACTCTGTCCTACAGAGTCGCTGTGAGTAGTGAACAACTCGTGCAGCTGAGCACTTTAACCTCATATCATACATGTGTATATAAGTACGTATATGTGTACATTTATGAGTGTGAATATATATATCATTTTTAACAACTTTTTTTAAAAGATGAGGTAAGTTTCTAAAGCCAGATGGTGTACCAAGTACTAGAAAACATGACCACAGAAGCCAACTATTACAGGGCTGTACTGTTCTAAATCTAGAACTAACATTTATCTAATTCCCTATAATGTATTTCTCAAACTTTTCTTTTTTTACCAAAATCTACAGTGAGAAGCTGTGTGTGCATGCTCACACATACTCACATTCAAACCTACATCCATAACTGAAACAAAAGCTTCATGAAATAGTATTTACCCTTACTATTTATGAGGTTGTCTGTCATTTTTTGTCTATTTCTTTGAAAAAGAAAAAGGGGGGGATCTTGGGATGCAGTTTGAAAAATCACTGCCCTATGTAATACTTAAATAGTATTTGCTTCTAGTAGATGTTAAACAAATGCTTATTGGATTAATTGGGGGGGGGTGATAAAATCTCTATGCTTAGAGATGTGGGTTTGAAGTAGAAAGCTAAGAAATGTGGCATGAAGAAAATCGTATTTATGACCTTACTGCATACAAATGGGAGCAACTTAAAAGACCTGAAACTCTACAAGGGTTACGTTTAGAACTTTCTTTTGCCTAATATGTGAAGCTATGATCTTCTATGAGGTGTTATACCTATATATATATTTTTTTAATTTTCATTGTGATTTGGGTACAAGTTTACAGAGTAAATTCGTTTTCCATACGCAGTTCATATACTTTTTGTTTCATGATACTGACTTCAATTCCCCACAGTGTAGCAGCTCTTTTCCCACTTCCGGTAGTTACCTCTTCCCTGTGTCCTTCCCTCCCATGCACTCCGGCCCCCAAGGGTATATCTGCTATTGCTACATACACACACATACACTCACACACACAGAATCTGCCTCTTAGGTGGAACTGAGAGGATTAAGCATATCAGAAAGTTATCTCTTAGATGCAGTAGTATGACCTCTAACACAGAACCTGGTTTAAACAATAATCTATCTGTGTGGAGTGGTTAATGAATGAAAATACAGCAAAGACTCGGTAGTGAACATCTACTTCTGTACAAGGGAGCTCTGGTGGCGTAGTCCCTAAGGCATTGACTGCTAACTAGAAGGCTTGTGGTTCAAACCCATCAGCTACTCCTCGGAAGGAAGGTTGGGCAATATGTTTCTGTAGAGATACTGCCTCAGAAATCTAAGGAGGGGTCGCTGTGAGTTGGATCCAACTCCATGGCAGTGAGTTTGGTTTGATTTACTTCTGTACAAAAATCTGACTCTAGACATGGGGTTGTATTTCAGACACAGCTGCATCAGAAAAGCAGTGAACAGAACCTGGTTCACCAGAAAGATAAAACTTAAAGATAAAAATGGAGTTGTCTTTCATTTTTATACCAAAGTTGTGTGCCATCGAGTCGTTTACTATTCAGAGTGACTCTGTAGGACAGAGTGGAGTTTCCAGTGCTGTGAATTTTTACAGAAGCAGATTGCCATATCTTTTTCCCAAGGAGTAGCTGGTGGGTTCAAATGGCCAACTTTTCAATTAGCGACTGAGTGGTTAACCATTGTGCTACCAGGGCTCTTCCAAAGTTATATATACAGCATATGTATATATTTATTTAACAAATCTTTACATAGCACTTAACTATTGAATCGTCCAACAACCCTTTGAGATAGATGTTACTATCCTCATTTTACCACAATGGAGAAATTGAGGCAAAGAGAGGTTAGGTATGTAACTTGCCAAACTGAATGTGTTCTTTTCTTGGCATTGAGATTTTATAAGAGAAGACCCATTGAATCATTGTATTTTACTAATTAAAAAATTATTTTTTTAAAAAAAGTGTAATTTAAAATCCATAAGAGTTTTTTTTGTTGTTGTTTTCTCGAGAAGTTCTTCTGGATTTTAGAAACTAGTGGCTGAGTTAATCATTTATTATATTTTTAAAATTAATGTACAGTAAAATTTACTTTTTGATATACATGCAGCTCTATAGATTTTTACGCTTGTATAGATTCCTGTAACCATCACTCTGACCAGAACAACTCCTTCAGGCTGTCTCTTTGTACTCACACCCTTCTCCCACCCTCCACCCTTGGCCACCAGTGATCTCTTGCCATCACTCTAGTTTTATTTTTGAAAATGTTATGGAAATGGCATCCAACAGTATGTAACATTTTGAGACTGCCTTCTTACTCAACATAATGCCTTTGAGAGTCCATCCAAGTTTTTGTATCAACAGTTCGTTCCTTTTTATTTCTGAGTAGTATTCCGTTGGGATGTATCACAGATTTTTAAGGACGTTTGGATTGTTTCCAGTTTTGGGTGATTATGAGTAGAGCCACTGTCAACGTTTGTGGGCTGATTTGGGAGTGAACATATGTTTTCATTTCTCTAGAGTAAATACCTCGAAGTGGGATTTCTGGGTCATGTAATAAGTGTACATTTAACTTTTTGAGATACTGCCAAACTGTTTTCCAGAGTGGGCAGGCGGGCCAATTTGCGTCTCTACCACCAATGTATGAGAGTTCTAATTATTCTGCATCCTCCTCAGCACTTGATATTCTCAGAGTTTGTTTTGTTTATTAAGCCATTCTGATTTGTACGTGGAGTCCCTGGGAGATGCACATGGTTTAGTACTTGGCTGCTAACCAAAAGGTTGGCAGTTCAATAAATTTGAATGCAGAGGTGCCTCAGAAGAAAGTCCTGGGAGTGTGCTTCTGAAAGATCACAGCCATTGAAAACCCCATGGAGTTGATTTCTCCTCTCAATCACATGGGATTGCCTTGGGTTGGAATTGACTCAATGGCAACTGGATTTTTAATAAGTATGTAGGAATAATTTATTTTAAGCCTTATGATCGTGCCATCAGAGTACTAGAGACTTTAGCGGAGCCATTTAACTTTTCTGAGCTGGTTTCCCCATCTCTTATATAATTGGGTTACATTGAATGAGTTGTAAGTTGACTTGCAGCTCCTTTATTCACTGAAATAGATAGAAAGATACATCCTTGGCAAGAGGACAGATTTGTGTTTGCCTGTGTAAAAATGTCAGTTGACTGATCTCAGCTAAAGTAGAAACACTATCAGCAGTATATATATTTATAAATGGAATCCATATAAAGTAACTTGATATTTATAAATACCGTTTTTTCTTTGGAGCTAAAACATAATACTGTGGTGGTGTGTTTTATCTGTAAACTAAAAATATATAGCTAATGCTGTAGTTAACATTGATAGTGCAGTCTTTTGGCTAATGTCTGCTGTTTTCATAATAAAACTATTTCCTCACTTTCTAGCCTTATAACTGATAGTGCTTAATAGCAAATATCTTGCCATTTTTCTATGTCATGAATATGGGGGGTCACTTTAAAAAAAAAATTATATACTTAGATAAAAACCAAACCCAAAACCATTGCTGTTGAGTTGATTCCAACTCATAGTGGCCCTGTTAAGACAGAGTAGAACTGCCCATAGGGTTTCCAAGGCTGTAGTCTTAACAGAAGCAAACTGCCACATCTTTCTCTTGTGAAGCAGCTGGTGGGTTCCGACTGCAGACTTTTCCGTTAGCAGCCAAGCACTTAACTATGGCATCAGTGGGGTTCCTTATATATTTAGATACTAATCTTTAATGTTTTATTTGGGTGTGTGCATGAATAATTTCTTTTAGAAGGATGAGTGTGAAAGAAATGAGTTCCTTTATGAGGCCTTTTGACTTGGTTCTTTGGAAAAATTACTTGAAAGATTTTTCCCCCCTGAGGAGTTAATTTAGTTCTACTTTTCTATGGAGAGGGTTTGTTACTTTTGTCCAGGTTGATTGACGTTTCCTAAATAAGCTGTAAACAATTTGGTTTTGATACTTTTTATCTGGTCCTGGGCTGTACCATGCCCTACAATTGGTATGTACCTTGCAGGTGGTCAGTAGATTGTGCAAATGAAGTGATTATAGCCTTTATAGCCTACTATACAAATGAAGTGTCTGTAGCCTGCTGAGAGTAGATTAGACAATTTGCCCTGTGCCCTTGCTGGGAGAAGGGATGCCTTGAAATTGACAGGGAATTCTATGTACAAATATATACCTATACAGCAAACCCCACAGAGGTTTTTCAGACAGAAGAAGCAAGAAGCAGCAGAAGGAAGAAAGAAGCAGAGAGAGGAGGCAAGGAACTTTCTAAAAGAGCTGTAACATGTATGGGTCAAGGGCTGCACTGAACACAGTGAGAGGCCCAGAAGGGGCCCAGCGGCAGAGCCAGCAACAGCAGGCCTAGAAGGGGCCCAGCGGTAGAGCCGGTTGGTGGTGACAGACGGCAGGGTCAAGAGGAACTTGTCGTGAGGGGTCTAAGACGAGTCCTGGCCTGCCGAGGGGAGCTGAGAGGGCTGTCCTCCTCTGAAGAAGGGAGACTGCCTATGTGCTTCGTGGTGATGATCCTGAATTGTAGCCTGTGGATCTGCTCCTGAGTTATACCCCATTACTTCCTTAATAAACCACTTAATTCTAAGTGTGGTCTATGAGTTCTGTGTGACCATTGCAACGGATTATTGAACCCAGAAGAGAAGTAGAGAGTGCTGAGGGAGGGGAGCTGGTGTCAGAATGGGTAAAAGGTTGGAGAGAGAGGTTTATCTGACCTCCACCTCTTGGCAATTGGCTTTGGGCTGATCCTGGTCATTATCCCTCATGAAGTTAGGCAAGGTCTGATGCTATTACTGTTACTCCCACCAATTTTCAGATCTCATTAACATACCAGAAGAAAACTGTTTCCAAACAGGATCACTTCCACAGAGAAAAGAGACAAGAATGCAACACATAATTTTGGGGGACACAGTTCAGACCATAACAAATGGGATTGCATGATCCTAATCCTGTATGTTCTTTATCCTGTTTGATTGTTTTCCCCTATGTAGTTATAATTCTATGTCAGTTAATAGAAATCTATATCATAATTCTAATGGCTACATAGTATATCAGTGTCTGGATAGTTTTGAGGTATAATAAATAATGCTATAATGAGCATCTTTGTACATACATCATTTTATACTTAGGCAGTATATTCTAGTGGTGAATTCTTTAATGCCTGGGTCCAAAAATATGCACACCTCACACTTTAGAAAATAGTACTGAACTGCTCTAACTTACACAAAAAACCTGCAAAAAACTATACCTACTGCTGTCGTGCTCCTGACTCATAACGACCCTATACATTCTTCGGAGGCAGGTTCTTCCATAGTCACAGAGTATCACCAGCTGTAGTCAGCCATACTAATGTCAAATCAGGTTATCTTGGCTTAGTCAATTTGGGATTTAAGTGATAAAACACATTTATACATGTTTGTACGTGGGTCCTGGTGGGGAAAAAATCCAACCATTTATAAATTGATACCAAATCAACCTGAGTAATGTTTAAAAACATCAACACTTAAGTCAGTTTAAAAAAATCTCACTTTTGAGAAAAATAGATGATGCAGATACTTTTTTAATTCAGAGAAAATGTTTTAATTACAATAACTCAATCTATGCTGTCCCAATGAATGCTTCTGAGTAATTTGAATAAGTGCTTTGAAATAATTTTAGATTTACACAAAAGGTATAGAGTATCTATATGTTCCTTACCCAGTGTCCCCTATTGTTAACATTATATATTACTATAGTGTTTCTCTCAAAACTTCAAGAAACCAAAATTGATAGGTAACTATTAACTCCATATTTTATTCACATTTCACTGGTTTTTCCATTAATTTCTCTTTCTAATTAGAAACATCTTAAGCTTTTAAACACTATACTTAAATAAGCTTGAATATCTGTTCATAAACTAAAAAAAACAACCCACTGCCATCAAATCAGTTCTGACTCAAAGTGACTCTAGATCAGAGCAGAGCTGCCCATAGGGTTTCCAAGGCTGTAACTTTTTTAACAGGAACAGACTGCTTCATTTTTCTTCTGTGGAGTGGCTGGTGAGTTTGAACCACTGACCTATTTAGTCATAAAATACATTGTATGTATGTATGTACTATATATATATGTGGATTTCTATATATGTTTAGGGAGCTCTGGTAGCATAATGGCTAAGGCACTTGACTGCTAACCAGAAGGCTGGCGGTTCAAACCCACCAGCCACTCCTCGAAAGGAAGATGGGGCAATCTACTTCCGTAGTGATACTGCCTCGGAAACCCAAGGAGGGGTCGCTATGAGTCGGGTCCAACTCAACGGCACATAACAACAACATATATGTTTACACAAATATAAGTTATCTTTGACATTAATATCTTTGAAAGTTATCTTTTGACATTCACAGACAATTCTGCCCAGGGCTATTTTAAGGTGGAGCTGAAGGTCCCTTACCTGCTGGTTTTGTACCATGCAGGAACATGATTTGTAACATCGATGAGTGAGTGTAGTTCTTGCACAGTAGTACGTGGAAAACAGCAGCCTTTTGTTTACTAGGAAATTAGTTATCTGTTAATCAGGAGTCTACAGTTTTCACTGTCTCTGATGTCTTGCTGGAGAGGATTTAAGTATTTGGCCATTCCTGAAGGATAAAAGGTGTTGCCCTTGAGGTGGAATACCATTGCAGAAAGAGTGGTACGGTCGTGTGCTACATGACATCTGTTCAGGCAATGTCCAGCTGCATGTATGTCTGCGGTCCCGTAAAGTTTATGAGTTCAGAAGTCCTGATTGGAGAATGGGACATAGGGAATGCAGCAGCTTCCCTCATACAACACGTGTTATCTCATATCTCATACACAAAGGGATTGTGCTGCCAGGCATAGAATGGTACAGTTACATATATAACCTGTAATACGTATGTCTTGATAGTCATAATAAATGCCTTGTTACTGGCTTAGTGTATACTGTTCTGTATTTTCTATGTAAAAAGTTTACTGTATAACAGTATATGCTTCAACTCACAGACACCAGCACCCAATCTCAAGTACCATACATTTCTTGAGCGTTGTAGCATTCTCTGTTTTTCTTTTGAAAACATTACCATGAAGGACGTCATGGCTCCTAAATGCAGCAAAACCAGTGTTAATGATAGCAGCAAAGGAGAAATATGGATTTAGAAGTGAAACAAAAGATTATTAAACAACACAAAGGTGGAAAATGAGTGAATGCTATTGTTCGTGATTAAGGCATGTTGGACTTGACAATCTCTAAAACCAGAAAATCAAACTCGCTGGCATGGAGTCGATTCCAACTCAGAGTGACCCCCTTTGGGTTTCTGAGGTGGTGAGTTTTTATAGAAGTCGATTGCCCCATCTTCCCTTTGCAAAGCAGCTGGTAGGTTTGAACTGCCAACCTTCTGGTTAACAGTCAAATGCTTTAGGCATTGTGCCACGAGTGGTCTTTTGACAATCACTACAATCCTCAAAAACAAAGAAAAAATTCTCCAAGCTGTTAAAGGATTGGCTCCACTGAAAGCTATAAGGCTAATGAAAAGAGAGGAAACTATATCAGATATGGAGAGATTGCTAATGATATGGATTGCGGACCAAATACAAAATCCCTCTCAGGAACAATCATGGGAGAAGGAAGGGCTGCTTATGCACAGGGAGACAGCTCAGGGCGCAGGAGAGTATGGAGGGATGGTCACTGGGAAGAGGTAACTATGGGGAGGATGTGGGAGGGGAGCTGTTGCATTGTGGTAAACTGTGGTCAATGACATGAAACAAAGTATATGTAAACAGCTGTATGGAAAGTGAATTTGCTCTGTAAATCTTCACCCAAATCACAATAATAATAATAAAAAGAATAAACTCCTGTTTGTTAAGGCCAAAAAAAAAAAAAAAATCCCTCTCAGACTGTCACTGCTAAGGCACGAAGCTTGTTCAGGATACTTAAAAGAAAAAAGCAAGAGCACACTACAATACGGTGTTTGTCCAATGTCCAGATCACATCCCATTTCACAGAATGTATTATGGACATTAAGTGATACATGACTGTACTTTGTTAGATAGGTTTTACTCTGTACTTGCTAATGGGAAGAATCCCTCCTAGGCAAACTATGGTACCCAAACATACTATATTAATTTAAATCATTCCTTGAAACTCTTTAGTTTAGGGTAAAGGAGAATTGATAACATCAAATAGATACGTATTTTTCTTTTCCCTCCCAGCTTCAATAGACCACTTTAAGTAATACTTCCATATTTTTTAAAGAAAAAAAATCCTGTTAAGCATTCTAAGAAACAAATGAAAATGCTGAGAGATATTTAGCAGTTTGGTGAGAAAATGCATAGTAAATCTGAGGTATACCTTCCTTTTGCACAGAGAAATAGGAGGGAAGTGGTATAGCCTTTATCATGTCTGTCAGTTAAACTAAAGAACTAAGTAAAACTGTCCTGAATTTTTTATGCCTTGTGAATGCCTGTGTGCAGAGCATTAGGTGTCAGGAGGAAGCATAATTTTTTTTTTCTTTCAAAGAACTTTTGGTGGGGTAGATGAAACTTATATAAAAAATAACTGCAGTTCATGATGATATATGTTGAGTGAGTAGCTGTGTGATACAGAAGTTTAAAAGGAGAAATCACTTCTGACTCGTATGGTCAAGAAAACCTTTAAGAAGAACATATATTTGAGCTAGATCTTGAAGAAGGCTGACGTATTATAATGAGGAAGAATGTTCCAGGTAGAAAGAAAAACTGACATAATCAAAGGTTTCAAGATGGAAAAAACTAAGGTACATTTGAGAAATAATGAGGATATGAGGTGTGAGATAACTCTGGGAGTCATGATTAGAAAAGTTTAAATGCTTTGCTGAAGAGTTGTATCTTATTTCTAGGCTCTACAGACCAATACAAGCTTTGTAATGAGGGAGTTACATGGCCTAAGTTCTTTAGGAAAGTTTAGTGTAGAAGATCTACGTGTAGGGTAGTTTGAAAGAGGGAGGTCGAAAGACTTTTGTAATAATCTGAGTATGAAGTGATTAGGGCCTAAACTGGGGTGTTAGGTTAAACATTGGAACAGGGAAGACAGGGCAGTTTTAAAATAGGACTCATTAGTTCATGAGATGTTGGGATAAAAGGAGAAGGAACAGCCAAAATGAACTTGAGGTTTGTTTGTTGTTGTTGTCATGTGCCATCAAGTCAAACCAAACTCATAGCGACCCCTCTTTGGGTTTCCGAGGCAGTATCACTATGGAAGTGGATTGCCCAACCTTCGTTCTGAGGAGTGGCTGGTGGGTTTGAACCACAAGCAGTCAAGTGTCTTAGGCACTATGCTACCAGAACTCCTAAACTTGAGGTTTAGCACCTAAATCAGAGACTATGACTGTTTCACTTCTATCTTCCATAGACTTGACCATAATATAAAAACTTAAAATCAGCAGTATTTTTTTTTTCTTTCAACTATACACCTGGGAATTCAGATCATACAAATACATTTGTAGGACCATTGTCTGCCAACCCTATACATGGTCTTGGGTACACTCCCCACTTCATAGACATACCTAATAGTTCAGCCTGTCCACCCATCTCTTCACTCGTATATCCATGTTTGCCTTCACTGACAACACAGTACTGTATGTGCAAAAGGTTTCATCTTTGTTGTCTGTACCTCCCATGTACCTCCCTATGTCTTCCTCTTCCTCAGTGCCACCATGTTGATCACTCACATTTGGTACATTGCCCTTCTCTTCACCCAAATC
>NW_006921672.1:4934505-4937189 GCF_000298275.1 Orycteropus afer afer
CATATGTCTGTTCTCGTCATGGCTCTCACTTCTTTAGGATATATACCTAGTAATGGAATGGCTGGGTCAAGTGGTATTTCTAATTCCAACTTTTGAAGGAATTGCCATACTGCTTTCTGCAGTGGTTGTACCATTGTATAGTCCCACGAGCAGTATAGGAGAGTCCCAATCTTTCCACATCCTCACCAGCATTTTTTATTTTCTGTCTTGTTGAACTTTACTACTAGTGCTAGAGCACAATGGTATCTCATTGTTGTTTTTGATTTGCATCTCTCTAATGGCTAATGATTGTGAGCATTTCTTCATATGTTTGTTAGTCGCCTGAATATCCTCCTTGGTAAAGTGTCTATTCATGTCTTCTGCCCATTTTTTAATTGGATTATTTGTCTTTTTATTATTGAGGTGTTGGAGTTTTCTATGAATTCTAGAGGTAAGCCCCTTGTCAGAGATATGTCATTGCCAAATATTTTTTCACAATCTGTAGGTTCTCTTTTGACTCTTTTGAAGAAGTCTTTGGAAGCACATAAAAATTTGATTTTTAGAAGGTCCCACTCATCTAGTTTCTCTTCTCATGTTTGTGTTATGCTTGATAGTCTATTTATGCTATATATTAGGGTCCCTAAATTTGTCCCTAGTTTTTCCTTGAGGAACTCTATAGTTTTAGGTTTCACATTTAATTCATCTGGAGTTAGTTTTTGTGTATGGTGTGAGATACAGATCTTGTTTCATTTTTCTGCAAATGGATATCTAGTTTTGCCAGCACCGTTTATTAAATAAACATTCTCTTCCTCATTTAATAGATTTCGGGCCTTTGTCAAAGATCAGCTGACCATAGGTCGATGGATCTATTTCTGGGTTCTCAATTCTATTCCATTGGTGTATGTGTCTTGTCATTATACTAATACCAGGCAGTTTTGACTAGTGTGGGTTTTGAGATCCAGCAGTGTGAGAGCTCCTACTTTGTTCTTCTTCAGTAGTGCTTTGCTTATTCGAGGTCTCTTTCCTTTCCACATAAAGTTAGTGATTGGTTTTTCCATATCCTTAAAAAATGTTGATGGGATCTGGATTGGGATTGCATTGAATGTATAGGTTGCTTTGGGTAGAATTGACATTTTCACAATGAAAATCAACAGTATTTTCGATCAGAGGAAAATTATGTAGCATTCTTGTTTTAGAAACAATAAAATGTGCAGGTTAAAATTGAGAATATATAATATTTGTAATGAGTTCTCTTAGCATCCTCTAAGGTGACCAATGGATTTAAGCATGTTTGATGTGTTTCAAACCATTGTTATTAATCTTTGTTGATACTTATTATCCTATTAGGAGCTTTTCAGATTGGCTCCTGAATCGTTCTCCCACAGCCCTAGTAGTCTCTGATGGGTCCATTATGACAAGATGTTCCAGACTCATACATACATTTCCTGCCCTGTTTTTTTGTCAGTGGTAAATATCTAGAAACCACAATATGTTTTCAGTATTGAGCTAGACACAGGCTAGGAGGTTGAAGCCATATTCTAAAAAGAACTACCTGCCTTAAAGGGGCTTATACTCTTTAAAATGTTTAATTTTTGTATTCATTTATTTGAAAGAAAAACCCACTGCCATCGGTCAGTTCTGACTCAGAGTGACTCTCTAGGACAGAGTAGAACTGCCCCATAGGGTTTCCCAGGCTGTACCTTATACAGAAGCAGACTGACTGCCTCATCTTTTTGTTGTGGAACAGCTGGTGGGTTCAAACCACTGACTTTTTGATTAGCAGTTGAATGCTTTAACCAGTGTGTCACCAGACCCCCTTTTAATTTACTAATTTTGTAAAAATTTTGATGTAGTAAAATCAGATTTTGATTTCCTCTTATTTGATTAAAGTAAATCATTGCTTTCAATATCTAACCAGTATATATCAAAATTAGAATATTTAAAAAATTTGTTTGTAATTTAAGAAATGAAGTTAAATAGATAAAACTGGAGTGATCAACACAGTGGCATTGAGGAAGAGGAAGACTGAGACAAGTACATGGGAGATACAGACAACAAAGATGAGCCCTTTTGTACATACAGTACTGGGTTGTCAGTGATGGCAAACATTGATCTATGGGGTAGATAGATGGGTGGACAGGCTGAACGATCAGGTATGTCTAGGCAGAGGGAAGTGTGTGTGCCCATGACCATGTATAGGGTTGGGAGATGATGTTTCTGCAAGCATATTTGTATGTTCTATAAGAATGTCCAGGTATATAGTAGAGCTGACAAGGGACACGGTTGTGGTGACTTCTTGGCCACAGCCAGCTACCTGGAGGGAGAGAGTAGTTGGACCTGTGGGCTTGGGACCATGGTCGCAGGAGTCATCAAGCTCAATTGGCATATTATACTACACAAAAACATTGTTCCACATCCTACTTTGGTGAGTAGCAACTGGGATCTTAAAAGCTTGCAAGCGGCCATGTAGATGCAATGATGGGTCTCTCCTCATCCAGAGCAAGGAAGAATGAAAACCAAAGATGCATGGGAACAATTAGTTCAAGGGACTGGTAGACCATCTGATCTTCAGATATGACCATGAGACCAGAAGAACTAGATGGTGCTGGGCTACCACTGCCAACCACTCGAGGGGGATCTGTGTAGGAGATCCTGGGTAGAGTGGGAGAACGTGTGGAACAAAACTCAAAATCATGAATAAAATT
>NW_006921672.1:4937379-4938999 GCF_000298275.1 Orycteropus afer afer
AGATGATGGGGGTGGGGGATGGGCAGGAGCGCATGGGAGGGAAGGACACAGGGAAGAGGTAACTATGGGGAGGAAGTGGGAAGAGAGCTGTTACATTGTGGGAAATTGCAGTCAATGTCATGAGACAAAATGTATATGAACTGCTGTATGGAAAATGAATTTGCCCTGTAAACTTTCACCCAAATCATAATTAAATATTTTTAAAAAAAGATAAAACTGAAATAATATACATTGTATAAACAAACATACAGCCTTATAGGAAAAGTACTTTTGTTTTTAAATAAAAAAATGTATCCATATAATTAAGGTGGTCTAGTGGCATAGTGGGTGAGGCATTTGGTGCTAACCAGGTCAGTGGTTCAAATCCACCAGCTGCTCCGCGGGAGAAAGATGAAGCAGTCTACTTTTGTAAAGAATACAGCCTTGGAAACCCAGTGGGGGTCACTCTGGGTCAAAATTGAATCAGTGGCAGTGGGTTTGGTTTTGGGGTTTGGGGTCTATATAATTTATTGCCCAGGCTAGGACACTGTTGAGTGTGAGTGGGGTGTTACTAATAATTACTCTGAGAGAAATGCATATCAATCAGGACTCTGCTGACCAAACTGGGGAATATAATCACTCTGCTTATAAACTAATTGACAAGACCATGAGCCTCCTGAGCCCAGGCACCATATCTTGTATTCACAGTTGTGTCTATGGTACCTGGACACAATAAAGTCTGCTGATGTTTTGAGACTTGGTATAGGTTTTAAGTGTTTTTTATGTTTAGTTAAGGAGCTCCAATGATGCAGTGATTAAAGTATTCAGCTGCTAACCAAAAAGTCAGTGATGTGAACCCACCAAACCACTCTGTGGGAGAAAGATGAGGCAGTCTGCTTCCATAAAGATGTACAGCCTTGGAAATTCTATGGCACAGTTCTCCTCTATCCTACAGGGTCACTGTGAGTTGGAATTGAGTTGATGGCAGTAGTTTGGGGTTTGGGTATGCTTAATTAAAATTATGTTTATACTTTTTCAAGTTCTTGCATCTGAATAGTCTTAAGGTATTGACTGGATTGATTTATTTAGTTTTTAAGTTTGGAATTAGTTGTTTATTACAGATATAATAAATGTTTGTTGTAGAAAAATTGGAAATTCTAGATAACTTCTTTACTACCACCCCTTATCGCCACTTCCAAAGACATAAAAGTAGTCTACCAATCTGGCTCAATTTTATTTTAAGAGAGAGAAGAGTGTGGTAGTTATATACTCCCTCAGAGTCCCTCTGACTCATCTTCTAGGCAGTGGGCCTTTAGTTTCCTCCATTTATGAAAGAGACTAATACTTATTTGACAGGAACTCTGTGATTATTATTTTTTTATTTTTAAAATAGTTTATTTTGTTGTTGAGAATATATACAGCAAAACATACACAAATTCAACAATTTCTACATGTACAGTTTAGTGACAGAGATTAGACTTTTTGAGTTGTGCAGTCATTCTCATGTTCCTTTTCTAAGTTGTTCCTCTCCCAGTAACTTAAATTCACTGCCCCTAAGTTTCCTATCTCATCTTTTGAGTTGCTGTTGTCAATTTGACCCCATATTGATGGCTTTTAAAAGAATCTAATGCTCAAGGCAGA
>NW_006921672.1:4939244-4945034 GCF_000298275.1 Orycteropus afer afer
GCCAGCCTTCTGGTTAGCAGTCTTAGCCTTAGCCACTATGCTACCAGAGCTTATACACACACACACACACACACACACATTTTAATTGTGATTTGAGTGAAAGTTTACAGAGTAAATTCATTTTCCATACAACAGCTTATGTATAGTTTATTTCACAACATTGACTACAATCCCCATCATGTAACAGCACTCTTCCCACTTCCTCCCTCTGGTTACCCTTTGCCTGTGTCCTTTTTTTCCTATGCATTCCTGACCTCTGAGCTATCTCCCTGTCCAAATAATGCCCTTCTGATCTACTTTGGTTTATTCTTCTAAGAAGTATACCTACCTGATGTAAATGTTTAAATGTTCACCCTATATGCCTGTCTGTTATTTGGCTAGAAACCATGGAAGTGAGTTCAATTCCAGGCCTGAAGCATGACTAGGACCCATAGTCTTAGAGGCCTCATCAGTTTCTGTCAGACCAGTAGGCTTGGTATTTTTATAATTTTGAGTTTCATTTCACATTTTCTTCCATTTTATCCAGGATATCCTATTTTGATCCCTTTCTAAGAGGTTGGCAGTGGTAGCCAGGTACCATCTAGTTCTTCTGGTCTCAAGGTCATGGAGGCTGAGGTTACCATGGTTCATTAGTCCCTTGGACTAATTGTTTCCATGTGTCTTTGGTTTTCTTCATTCTTCTTTGTTTTGCACGAGGAGACCTATTTCCAGGGTATATTTTTAATTTAAGGTTTGAAGATTATCTCAGGGTAGTAGTTTTAGGGATTCATCCAGCCTCCATGGCTCCTGGAAGTCTGGAGCCCGTTAGAATTTGAAATTCTGTTCTCCATTTTCTCCCTTATTGTCAGGATTTTTCTATGGAATCTTTGATCAAAATGTTGAGTGAACATAGCTGGGCACCATCCAGTTCTGGTCTCATGGCAAAGGAGGTAATCAGCTACACAGTCCTTATCCTCTTGGTAATCCTGAGTCCCCTGTTCCTGTTGGTCCAGGTGAATAGAGACTAATTGTGGTGCCTTTCATGGCTGCTTGCAAGCTTTTAAGACCCAGATACTATACAACAAAGTAAGAGGTAGAACTAAGAAGTACTAAACATTTCTTCATATGTTTGGTAGCCATTTGAATGTCCTCTTTGGTGAAATGTCTATTCAAGCCCTTTGCCAATTTTATGATTAGGTTATTTGTCTTTTTGTTGTTAAATTTTCAAAGTTTTGTATATATTTTGTTTATTGAATTCTTGTTGAATATATGGTTTCCAAAGATAATTTCCTGGTCAATAGCTTGTCTTTTCACTTTCTTGGTAAAGACTTGTGGTGAACAAAAGTTTTTAATTTTTATGAGAACTCTGTGATTCTTAGCTATATTTGGGGATGAGGAGGAAGTAGGGGTAGTGGAGGAATTACTTGAATAGTGTCTGATCAAAACTATCTTTGGTTGCTTTAGCAATATCTTAGAGATATTGCCAAAAGTAGTGTTAGAAAATTTTCATTGATGTGAATTTGTGAAAATTCTTTGATTTTAGATAAGGAAAGTATGTTAAAATATATTACAATAAAAATCTACATTACTAATTAAAATCTTTTCCTTGGCATAAATGGATGAAGGGGAAGTAAACTTAGTCCTTTGTCCCCAAGCTTATGACTGGGCAGCTGCTTGGTCATATTGGAAATCAGTCAGCATTTGCTTTATCTTGTCCATTTGTTGTATTTGGGTTATGACAAAAGTTCAAAAACAAAAGCAACAGTAGCAACAACAACAAAGCAAGCAAGCCAGCATGCAAACAAAACATTATATTTAGGTTTTTGACTATAGTTACAATTATTTATAATGCATGTATTGTGAGGAGCTGTGGTTTTCTTTAGATTAAGAAAGGCATTGTATAAAAATCATCACCCCACTTAAATGCTTCCTCCACCTACTCATTTGTCTGCAAGCTAGTAGTCTGTTCACTTCCTCTTCGGCTCAGTGACTTTGCTGTTCATGTTGTTGTTGTTGTTGTTAGGTGCCATTGAGTTAATTCCAACTCAGAGTAACCCTATGTATAACAGAACAAAACAATCCCCAATCCTGCACCATCCTGAGTCATGCTATGTTTGAGCCCGTTGTTGTAGCCACTCTATCCGTCCATCTAGTTGAGGGTCTTCCTGTTTTTTGCTGATGCTTTACTTTACCAAGCATGCCCTTCTACCAAGACTGATATCTTCTGATCACATGTCTAAAGTACATGAGATGAAGTCTCACCATCTTCTCTTCTAAGGAGCATTCTGGCTGTACTTCTTCCAGGACAGACTAGTTCATTCTCCTGGAAGTCCATCATATAGTCAGTATTCTTTGCCAACACTATAATTCAGAGATACTATTTTCTTCAGTCTTCCTTACTCACTGTCCAGCTTTGGCATGCATATGAGATGGTTCAAAATACCGTGGCTTCGGTCAGGTACACCTTAGTCCTCAAAGTAACATATTTGCTTTTTCACTTTAAACTTTTTTAGCTTTAAAGGGATCTTTTGCAGCAGATTTGCCCAATGTGATGATGTCATTTAATTTCTTGACTGCTGCTTCATGAGCATTGATTCTGGATCCAAGTAAAATGAAATCCCTGACAACTTCAGAATTTTCTGTTTAGCTTGATGTTGCTTATTGGTCCAGTTGTGAGGATTTTTGTTTTATATGGAGGCGTAATCCATACTGAAGGCTGTAGCCTGGGATTTTCATCAGTAGGTGCTTCAAGACTTCTTCATTTTCAGGAAGGAAGGTTGTGTCATCTGCATATTGTAGGTTGTTAATGAGTCTTCTCCATCCCTGATGCTGCATTCTTCTTCATATAGTTCATATTCTTGGGTTATTTGCTCAGCATACAGATTGAATAAGTATGGTGAAAAAATACAACCCTGATGCACACTTCCCTGATTTCTAAACCACACAGTATCTGCTTGCTCTCTTTGAACAACTGCTGCTTGATCTATGTCTGGGGTCTGCATGAGCACAATGAATATGTCCTAGAATTCCCATTCTTCAAAATGTTACCCATAATTTGTTATGCTCCACACAGTCAAATGCCTTTGTGTAGTTAATAAAACTCAGGTAAACATCTTTCTGGTATTCTCTGCTTTCAGCCAAGATCATCTGACATCAGCAGTGATGGCCCTCATTCTTCGTCCTCTTCTGAATCAGGCTTGAATTTCTGGCAATGCCCTGTCTATGCTGCTCATAGGTTCATTTTTAAGACATTCTGGGGAGTTAAAATATAAATGTCTAACATGTATTGTTACTAATTACTGTATATCCTAAAATCCTCTTCTCTGCAATTTATAGGGAGAGAGTGTCTTAAACATTCAGAGATTTGGATGTTTGGAATATTTTTGTCTTACTGTAATTCACAGTTCTATATAGGGAACCATATTTTGGAGAGAAATTAATTAAGACTTCTTTGTGAAGAATACTTTTGTGTATCTGAACATCTTCCATCAGCTTTCCCAGTTTGGGTTATTACTAATTGTTGTGCCAGTAAAAGGCCAAGTAAAATTTTATGTGATGTTGGCGATTTTTTTTTCTCCTCACAAACAGATCATTAAATTACCATGTTCTATAGTTTAAGCCTCGAGTTATCATTTTAGTGTTATGCTACTAATAATTGACAGAGGTTCATCAATATGATACATGTGTATTGTACTCATGCCTTAGGACTATGCTTTTCTTTCCTTAAACTGAAGAGTTGAAATGTGTTGTAGCATGAAGATGTATTGATTCCCCCCCCACACACACACACACACACACACACTTTGCTTTACCTGTTATCTGGCATTTAATGAAAAAATCTTGCTCGAAAGTTGCAGATCCCTTGAGGGCAACAAACATTACACTCAAAATGAAACTAGGTTACTGTTTCTGCAACATGCAGTGGTTTGTATCAAAAGCTGTTTAGGTCTTAACTTTGAAATTATCCTTTTTACTTTGAAGTGGTCATATTTTAATTTGAAGCGGTTTTGAATTTTAGATTCTTCAGAAGTGAACATAAATATGTTTTATTATTTTTTATGTGGTTGTTATACTCAAGTTTGTAGAAAGCGTATCTCAAGACAACATATTTCTTCAAGAACACCAAAAAGGGGGAAAATGTTTCAGATTTGAGAAATTATTGCAGACTAAAAGTATTTTAGGAAGGTATTCCAAATGAAATTGATTTTAGGTTAGGCATATTACAGATTTTTTTAGCTTTTAAAAAGCTAAACTTTTGGTTTAATACTTTGAATTTCTGTTTTAATACATGAATTATGTTTATAATACAACCATTTTGTGGTGGTTTTTTTTTTGGTTGATGTGTTCTGAAATGAGCTGAAGCTTAAGATTGTGGCTTTAGGATACTTTTCCTTCTGTATATATGTGTATGCATATGTGTGTGTGTGTGTGTGTGTGTATATATATATATATATATATGTATGTATATATATATATAATTTTAATGAACTAACCTCCTACTATAGTGAATGTTTAAATGTTTTCTTGTGATAGAGTTCTTTTGTGGTAAGAAGTGTTCCTTCTCATCAGCAGTAAACATGCTCCAATTTCTCCCATCTTTAAAAAAACAAACTCAGACTTTCCTCTGTTTTGAGTCCCCCAGCTTCCATCCCTCCTCACACTTTCTCCTGGCTTCTTTTACCTCTTGATCTCCATGCATCTTGCTCTCCCTGCCTAATTCAGCCTTCCACTTCTTACTCTCATCTTTTTGCCCCACTTCCCGATCTTCATTTGGCTAACTCCTACTTTTTCTTTGGGTCTCAGGTTGACAGTCTTGACCTCTGGTAGTTTCCTACTCATCTATGACACTTGTCCCATGGCTCCCTCAGGATCCTCTGCACACCTTTTGTATTTATCATAGTATGTGGTACATTGCTAAAAGGAGCTCTGGTGATGTAGTGGATAAGGCATTTGACTGGTAACCAGAAGGTTAGTGGTTCAAACCCACCAGCCACTCCACAGAAGGAAGATGGAGTCATCCATTTCAGTAAAGATTTACCGCCTCAGAAACCCAGTGGGGGGTCGCTATGAGTCAGAATCATCTTGATGGCAGTGAGTCGTTTGTTTGTGGTCACTGCTGGACTATCTTCGTTAGATTCTGAGATCTGTGATAGCAGAAGCTATCTTATTGACTATTATATCCATTAGGCCTAGTACAGTGTCTCAAAAATTAAGAACATGAACGATTGAATTATCGTATCAGCTTTTTTGTTTATTAGAGTTAACTGGCCAACAGTGTTTACATAGAGAACAAAATTGTTAATATTTATTTAATGTTTGTATGAACTTGTAATTGGCTGATAGGACCCTGCAAGACCCTCACCCCCCAAAAAAAGAAATTTGATGCACATATCCCTAGTGATTTATTTGATTTAGCACATGTGCCTTTTTCAGTCAATAGTTTAGATGGATTTTTCTTTGGATAATAGGGCTGTAATTGTTTTTTTTAACTTGCAGGATTGTGAGACATATTTCACTTGTAAACCCTTGTTTGAGTAAAAACCCTTTTAATAACATACAGTTGTATCACTTCTAAGAGTATGATACGTGTGTAAAGATTCATTAACCATAATTCATTGTGGTTAGTGTAATAACCCAAAACCAGTGATCAGCCTTCTCTATATTCAGCTATGCTTCCCAAAAAGGGAGGGAGGATCTGTTGGGCCCATTTGCCAGCATCCACTATAGAATACCTCGATTGAGTGAAGTTTTACTTCAAGCCTGCTAAGGAGTGGTTTGGTGCTCTTGCCTTTAATTTTTTTTTTTTTTTTT
>NW_006921672.1:4947329-4949522 GCF_000298275.1 Orycteropus afer afer
CAATTCTATTCCATTGGTCTATGTATCTGTCATTGAACCAATACCAGGCAGTTTTGACTACTGTGGCTGTATAGTAGGTTTTGAGATCCTCTTGCCTTTAATTTTGACATAGTTGTAGCATTGTTACCAGGTTTGGTTTCACTTGTCTTTAAAAATAAAATTATGTGTTACTGTAATCTTTTTACTTAAAATCTGACAAGCAATGTCCTGACTCAAAAAGAAGAACAGTCTAGCCTTGACCATAGTTTTACTGAATGCAATTCTCCATGCAGTAGTCTGTTTTCAAGATGGACTGTACAAGTATGTTGACTGTTATAAATAGTATTGCTATGAAAATTTGTGTACAGTTTTTTGTATAAACATACATTTTCATGTCTCTTAGGTATATACCTAGGAACGGAATTGCTGGATCCTACGATAATTGTACATTTAACTTTTTAAGGACCCGCTAAACTGTTTTCTGCAATGGTTGCACCTGTTTACATTCCCACCAGCAATGTATGAGACTTCTGATTTTTCCACATCCTTGGCAACACTTGTTATTTTCTGTTCTTCTGATAATAGCTGTCCTACTGAGTGTGAGATAGTGAAGTGGTGTTTCATTGTGGTTTTAATTTGCATTTTACCAATGACTAATAATATTGAGCATATGCTTATTGTCAATTTATGTGCCTTCTTTGGAGAAATGTCTGTTCAGATCCTTTGCTCATTTTTAAATTGGATTATTTGTCTTATTTATTGGTGCATTGTAAGAATCCTCTATATATTCTGGATGGTAGACCCTTATCAGATGTATATGGTACACAGATTTTTTTCCCCAGTTCTGTGGGTTGTCTCTTCACTTTCTTGATAGTGTCCTTTGACTCCCCCAATTTTTAGTTTTGATGAAGTTCAGTTTACCTATTTTTCCTTTGGTTGCTTGTGGTCTATTTAATTTTTAACTTCAATTTTCAAGTCTTTCCTTTTCCTTCATTTTCACTACCTCACATTTATTATGCAAAAATATGTGCAACAAACTCTAAAATTACCTATTTCTCTGATTTGACATCCATAATTTTATAACTTCTTTAAGGAAAATCTTCTCAAATAGAAAAGGGAAGTGAGTCAGGCCTGAAAGTCCCCTCTGTGCTGGGAATTTTACCTTTGTTATAGTTTAAATGCTCACAACAACCTTTTGCAGTGAAGGTAGTATTAATTCTCATTTTACAGAGTAACAAACTGAGTTTGGGTGAAATGAATTGGCTTGTCCAAGGTCATACACCTGACTACAGAGCAGTGGTTCATACTAAGATCTCTGGCTCTACCATGATTCCTCACTGAAACTGGTTGTTTTTTAGGGCACTGAATTTTATATAGCCAGGACTTTGCTTGTCAGATTTTAACCAAAAAGATCACGTTAATACACACAAAACTTCTTACCTTCCAAAGGGCAGTGTACCAAATGTGAGTGATTAACATGGTGGCACTGAGGAAGAGGAAGACAGAGAGAGATACAAGGGAGGTATAGACAACAAAGGTGAACCTTTTTGCGTACACAATACTGCGTTGTCAGTGATGGCAAGCATTGATCGACGGGTAGATAAATGGGTAGACAGGCTGAATGGTCAAGTATGTCTAGGCAGGGGAGAGTGTGCCCATGACCATGTATAGGGTTGGCAGATGATGTTTCTACACGCGTATTTATATGTGCTGTAAGAATGTCTGGGTGTATATAGAGCTGACAGGGGCCAAGGTTGTGGTGCTTCTTGGTCATAACCAGCTACCCTGAGGAAGCGAGTATTTGGACCTGTGGGCTTGGGACCATGGCCACAGGAGACGTCAACCTTAGCTGGCGTAACATACTACCCAAAAACACTGTTCTACCTCTTACTTGGTGAGTAGCAACTGGGGTCTTAAAAGCATGCAAGCAGCCATCTAGATGCAACAATGGGTCTCTCCTTGTCCAGAGCAAAGAAGAAAGAAGAAAACCAAAGACACATGGAAACAACTAGTCCAAGGGACTAGTATAGTAGACCATGCGATTCTTAGCCTGTATGACTGTGAGACCAGAAGAACTAAATGGTGCCTGGCAACCACTCAGAAAGGGATCAGTGCAGGAGATCCTGGATAGGATGGGAGAACAATGTGGAACAAAGCTCAAAATCATAAAAAGAAGACCAGATTTGCTGTTGTGATAGAGTCTGGTGAGACCCC
>NW_006921672.1:4950186-4990214 GCF_000298275.1 Orycteropus afer afer
ATGAGACAAAGTGTATGTGAACTGCTGTATGGAAAGTGAATTTGCTCTGTAAATTTTCACCCAAATCACAATTTAAAAAAAAAGCTCCTTTATCTAAATTATATTCTCCTATCTGTGGACGATGCTTATGACTTGAATTAAGTAATGGAACAATGTTTTGAATGTATATTGTGATCATCTAATCCAGCCGTACAACCTATTCAGTATTTGATTTCTTTTTGGTCCTGGGGGAGGGGTTTATTGGTGAAAGTTAAGGTTGCTTAAGCTGACTGTGTGATGAATAATGCACATTAGTTTTTATTGTCTTATATGGAAATGCACTGACTGTTGATGCTTGAAGGTAATTAGGTAGTACCTGGGAGGAGTACCTCTTCTTTGTCCTCTCTCACTAGCTGCACTTTCGTATTAGCACAGGAAGCACAGTGGCAGTCTCATTTAAATGCATGTATTAAAAACTATAGTGAAATTTATTATAAAAGCTTTGTCTAAAACCAAGGGTGACAGGCCTTTCTCAATTTCCATTTCTTATAGAGAATGGATTAGATGGACTGCTTAAAAAATAATTGTTGGGCATGTTAAATTTTTATTAGATGAGATTACATTAAAATTAGTTCTGTTTTTCAACTACATAAAATATGGGCATCTGAGAACACTTTATAGGACCTAGAGATTGATACATACAGATACATATAACTTGTGATTTTGTTTGTTGCAAAGTTGACATTTACATATTGGTGTTGATAACCTTTTCAGTGCACTCCAGGCCAGTGATAGAAAATCTTCCTTTGAAGATGAAGGACATTTATAAGCATATTACTGATCCTGTGAAATAGACTCTTTTTCACTGTAAACAGAAATAAAATTATTTCTTCTAGTTTACACAGCAAGTTTAAAGTTTACAAAATTATTTAGGATTTATGTATTTGAAAACTTACCTTTTTGTTGCAGGATGTTGAACTAAAACATAATCTCAAATTGAACCTCAGCTATAAAATAAAAACAGCAGTCCAGGTCTTTGTTGTAAGGCACTGATGCTTAAATAAGTGAAAAACCTATGTGGTTTTATTCCCTGTCTTTTTCATAACCTGTTTCTTGTGTGCAACACGCTGCCTGCCTTCTCCATCTCTCCAACTCCTTGTCCTTTAAGATCAGCTCCAGCTTTGTCTCATCTCTGAAATTCTTGACATCCTTGCCACCTTTTACACTAATTAATTATCTTCTTCTCTGACTACCACTGTGCATTCAATTTATAGGTCAGTTTTTTGCTTAATAGACACTTACAATAGTGCTTTCTATTGCTAAGGACTGTTTTAAGCTTTTGTAAGTATTAGCTCATTTAATCCCAGTAAAAGCCCTATGAGATAGGTACTAGTATTACCCTCATTTTACAGATGCAGAAAATGAGACAGAAAAATTAGGAAATTTGCCCAAGATCAGCCGGCTAGTAGGCACGAGAGCCAGATTTTTGATGCAGAGTCTGGCTTCAGAGTTTGCTCTCTTAATCACTCTGCCCTACTGTCTATCTTTTGTTACTGTACTTATCACGCTGCATTACGATGACTGGTTTTTCAAGTCTCCCTCATTAGATCTTTGAATATTTTGACGGCTTCCAATCCTGTAATGCCTAACACATACTTGTTGTTATTGTTGTTATGTGCCATCGAGTCAGACCTGACTCATAGCGACCCCTCCTTGGGTTTCTGAGGCAGTATCCCTACAGAAGTAGATTGCCCAACCTTCCTTCTAAGGAGTGGCTGGTGGGTTTGAACCACCAGCCTTCTGGTTAGCAGTCAAGTGCCTTAGGCACTACACTACCAGAGCTCTCCTAGGCACTTAATAAATGTATGATAAGTATGCATTATGTAATTGTAAGGCATCACGTATATGCAAATTATTGTCACCACTACCATGTACATTTTATAGACCAGAAAGTAGCATTTGAAGAAAATAAATAAATAAAGTAGCATTTGCTAAGCTTTTCGGTTTTGCATTTTGTTTTCTTGACTCCCACTTTTTAGGCTGGCAGACTAAGGCACAGATTGGTAAAAGTTAAAGGTTGACAGTACCAATATTGGGTTAAAAATGAACTTGGGTAATTGGTCCCATCTGTTAGCCTGTTTGGTCAAACATTCTTTGTCATAATAATATGGCTTGTTTTATGTAAAAGAATAAGATCAGAGTGGTCTAATTGATTGCATTTGTTAAAATTACATAGCAGTTTATGTCTTGAGTAGTTCATACCTCCAGTGTACCCCATAAGGTTATTGAGGTTTCTTACTGGTAGAGATTATTTTAAGGAAAAGACAAGACCTGGTAAGATTTCATTCATTTTAGGCAAATAGAATCTACTGAATTAAGAAAAAAATAAAGCTTTCAGTGTGGACATGAGTTTTAAAATTTAATTGCTAGGTAGGACTGATTCAGTAATTATCTCCTGTAAGGAGCACATCCTTGTAAAAAAGTTTAAAAATTACAGTTCAGATATTTTAAATTTTTAGTCATTATTGATATGTCACAGGATCTAGTATAAAATGGTTTGTGTTGGTATTTATTATTTTAATTCTTGGCATTATATTTTCTACTTTTATTTTTCTTCTGTGTTAGTTTCTTTACTTATTTTAAACTTACTCTCTTTTGCTTAATTATATATTTGTTTTATTATCCACATGTGTCAAAGATATACTTAAATGTAGGCACGCAGTTGTTTGTTGTTACATAATTTGGCTCCTAAAACACAGCTCTAATCATGCTCACTTTCTTTAAAAGCTTTCAGTGGCTCCATCTTACCATTCGTATCAGCTGCAGACTCTTCATCCTGTCCTCCAGGTTGGGCCCCATATGGGAATAATTCCCTATCTTGCCACATTTCTCTTCCACAAACCCTATATACTCAGAAAACTAAACAACTGTTGAGAATATACCCCAGCATTACCCTATTCTTATGTTCCTTCACTAGAAATAGCCTTTTCCAGTTTAATCTCTGCCAGTCTAAAACCTGCCATCCCTTCAGAGCTTTCTGAATATGCTGTCCTTTATTTACAAAGCTTCTGATTCCTCAACTGGAGCTGAGTTCTCTCTCTTATAAACTTTCAGATTACTTTATACTTTTTTGGCTCATTTTAAGCATATAGATGTTATATAATTATTTAACCATGCAGATTTTTTTACGTAGTTGCCATTTGGCAAATGTGTGACTATGAGGAGAGAGAAGTTACAAAACTGCATCAAGTATCAGACCCTGCAATCACAGACACACAAATGTCATCCTATCCATTCTTCTTAAAGGATGATTGTTTGGAAGAATTTTGCCAATACACCTTTATCTTTTCCTCCCTGTTCCTTTTCTTGGTAGTTTTCGTTTTGGCCTGAGCCTCTAGGTAGATGTATGCTTTAGAAAGCGCTCCATGCAGCAGGATGAGGATCTGGCAGTAAGTACATGGGTAGTTTAAGCTTTGGAGAAAGGTCAGTGGAATTGGTTATAAAGAAGTAGAGTAAACCCGGAAGGGGATCTACGTAGGAGATCCTGGATAGAGTGGGAGAACAATGTGGAACAAAACTCAAAATCATTTGGAAAAAAAAAATCAGGTTTGCTGGTCTGATAGAGCCTGATGGAACCACTGAGACTGTGGCCCCTAGCTGCCCTTCAGGTCTGGAAGTGAACCCACATGTGTGGCTTCCAGCCGAGCAGAGGACAGGCATATGAGGTGAACATTTGCATTAGGTAGATAAACTCCTTGGAGAGATTAATCATGGGAGAATAGAAGGGCCGTATATGCACAGGGAGACAGCTCAGGGGGCAGGAATGTGTAGGGAAGGACGCAGGGAAGAGGTAACTAGGGGGAGGAAGAGGGAGTGGAGCTGTTGCATTGTGGTAAATTGTAGTCAATATCATGAGACAAAGTGTATGTGAGCTGCTATATGGAAAGTGAATTTGCTCTGTAAACTTTCACCCAAATCACAATTAAAACAAAAAGAAGTAGTAGTGTAAATAGAGGTAGCAGGTTGATAGACCTTGCAAGGTTGCCCTTTGAACTTAAGGAGACTAGTTACAAATAGAATCTTTCTAAAGTAACCCGCATAGAGGATGCTGAAGTACATAGTTTAATTTAAAAAAAAAAAAAATGTTGAATTTTTCAAAAACTAACTTTTAAAACTCTTCAAGGAACAAAATGAATGGTTTTCCCCTTATAACTAAATTTAGATAAATACTCTTTATAGTCCACCTGGGCAGGGGAAACTGCACTTTACTTTATAAAGGTTACCCTATTGTGCCTTTAGGACATACTTAAGTTTTCTGGAAATAGAATAAAGAAAGATTATTGCCAAAGCTCAGACGATGAAAAAGATGCCAAAATCAAATGAAGAAGGTAAAATATGGGCAGAAAGCCCATGTGTGTTTCAAAGTGAACCGTAAGACTTCCTCTTTGATTATGGCAATGTGCTTTCGTGATGTATCTGTGAGTTTCGTGATTTAAATGGTGGTGAGATAATCACTTTCAGGTTCGTATGTGAATGCATTTATGTGCTCATCATTTTAAATAGAAGAAAGCACTTTAATTAGAATTTTTTAAAGTTGGTATAGTCTTATTTTCTAATTTATTAAGGTAGAAGATTCTCCTGAGAACCAAGCCCTGTATCTTTCTGATCACTTTTCACTTAATAACTATTGTCTCTGCTATTAGCCTCAGACAAAGTTATTGTAAGCGAATTTAGTTGACTGAGTTATGCTGCTATAACAAACTATCCTCCAGTCTAGGTGGCTTGAAACGGTGAAGGATACCTTCCCCACACTGTGTGACCATGATAGATCATCAAGGGTCTTGGCTAATGTCATCATTACTCAGTGATCCAGGCTGATGGAATAGCCATCTTCTGGTACATTATTGGTCACCATAGTAAGAGAGAAAAGAGGTCTGGAGGGTCTCTCATTACAATTAAATAACAATAGTTCAGAAATGACTCACATTACTTATGTTTACAACATGATGATCAGAATTAAACATGTTGTCCCCATACAACTACAAGGAAGTGCAGGACTACCTGTGCCAGGAAGAGAGAGAGATGCAAAGACTTGATAAACACACTATCATGTGTCACACAGTCTATCCTTTTGGTCATCAGATACTCAGTCTCCTCTCTCTCTGTCTCTCTGTCTGTGTCTGTCTGTCTGTCTCTCTCAGGTGAAATATACTTACTGGCTCCTCAAAGAAGAGAACCCCACCCACAGTCTTATCCAATCATGGCTTAAGCTCAAAGTCCAGGACCTCCATGTGATGTAAGGGTTTGGTGCTTGGTGGTTTATCCATGAGATGATATATAGTAGTCTCTACATCAGGCCCAGATGTTGTTTCTCTTGATCTAGAAACCTGTGAAAGACATTGATAAATGATGTTCTGCCCCCACATAGTAAATTATAGTGTAAATAGCAACAAAAAAAGCAAACCCGCTGCCATCAAATCAATTCCAACTCGTAGTGATCCTATAGGACAGAGTAGATCTGCCAAAGAAGGTTTCCAAAGCTGTAAAGCTTTATGGAAGCAGACTGCCTCATCTTTCTCTTGCAGAGCGGCTAGTGGGTTCAAACTGCACCCCAGTGCTTTAACCATAGCACCACCAAAGCTCCAGGTAAATAGCAACAAAGATAATAGAAATAAACTCCGATTTGAAAGGGGGCAGAATAGGAGATATATAGCAATTGGTAAACAGCAGCAAAATCTGGACTCCCTCTGAGCAGTCATTGGGAAGACCATCCATCTTGGGGACAGAGAATGTTCTTGTATAGACCTTATTTTGCTTCTCAGAATTAGCTCTCTGGTCCAATTTTTTCTATGGTCCCTAGTTTCATCCTCCTGGACATTCTTCCCTCCCTTTGCCCATTGTCTTCCTTGGCCATATCCAAAATGGATAATAGGAAATATGCCCTTCAAAGAGAATGAACAGCTGTCTTAGACTACTTCTGGTCATAGATGCTTGGGAACCCAAAGATCATCTTAAGTCTTGAACAGTCAGAGTCTCTTTTGACCCAAGCTTGTGGCTATTTTGGCTGTACAAGTATCAAAAACTTGGTTGGCTTTTTGTTTACTTGATCCCAGTCAGCTCCGTGTACCCTGGCCACACTCACGGTTCTTTTCTAATCATATTTCTTAGATTTGTTGTAAAGTTCTGCTTTATTGGTCTCTGCTTGAGTACAGGTATTTCTGTTATCATGTCATGTATACTTTCCTGAAAAGGATCACATTCTGCAAAGTCATGCACTAAAATAATAGAACCTATAGAAAAAAAGAGTTCTGGTGGCATAATGGGTAAGGCATTTGACTGCTAACAAGAAGACTGATGGTTCAAACCCACCAGCCACTCCTTGGAAGGAAGACTGGGCAATCTACTTCCGTAGAGATTGTTGTTGTTATGTGCCGTGGAGTTATAACTGACTCATAGCGACCCCTCCTTGGGTTTCTGAGGCAATATCTCTACGGAAGTAGATTGCCCAATCTTCCTTCCAAGGAGTGGCTGGTGGGTTTGAACCGCCAGCCTTCTGGTTAGCAGTCAAGTGCCTTAGGCACTGTGCTACCAGAGCTCCTTCTGTAGAGATACCGCCTCAGAAACCCAGTGGAGGTCGCTATGAGTCAGAATTGACTTGGTGGCAGTGAGTTTGGTTTGGAGTTTGGTTTATAGGAAAAATACGGTTGGGGCAGATCACTCAAAATCTGCAGAACACTGTGACCTGTGCCCTAATTAAAATAATAACAATGATAATAACACAATAGCATGTTAAATCTCTTCTAGCGTTTGTACCCAGTGTCATTCATTTAAACTTTGACAGGTTCCTGGACTGTTGTTTCCTCTTAGATGTAGGGCCTTGAAGGCTTTCACTTCTGAAAGAAACTAGTTTCATCAAAATGAAATATTTGATCTATAATGTAGGCTTCAGCAACCAAAAAGCTTTTTTGAAACACAGGTGAAAAAACACATACTGTCAGCTTCACCAGATGTTTTATAAAGTGAAAAAGTATAGTGGTTCATGAAACCATTGAACCAGCCACTGCTTGTGTTAAAAAAGGTACCAAACAAAACAAAACTCACTATCATCAAGTCAATTCCAACTTGTAGTGACCCTCGTTGGGTTTCCAAGACAGTAAATCATTACGGAAGTGGATCGCCCCATCTTCCCTCCGTGGAGCAGCTGGTGGGTTTGAACCGCTGACCTGATTAGCAGCCAAAGGCTTTATCCACTGCACCACCAGAGCTCCTTAAAGGAAGTATACCAAAAACCAAACTCATTGCCATCGAGTCGGATCCTACTCATAATGACCCCTTCTTGGATTTCTGAGGCAGTATCTCTACGGAAGTAGATTGCCCAGTCTTCCTTCTGGGGAGTGGCTGGTGGGTTTGAACTGCCAGCCTTCTAGTTAGCAGTCAAATGCCTTAGACACTATGCCACCAGAGCTCCCAAAGGAATGTGTGGAAGTAGGATACTTAGCTTTATTTATTTTTATTATTGGGAAAGGTTTTTTTTTCCCCCTAATTATGAGAAAGCTTGCTCCTAATGACTTTAAACATTAACACTTGCTGGGGAAAAATCCCTTATAAACCAACATGACTTCTGTGTTACATTGACACTATTCCCCTATTTACTAATACCATTTTATCTGATTCACATTAGAGAAATATGCTTTGTAGTAAAACAGACTGTGATAAGAGACTCCTTTGATGAGAGAACCTCATCTTTAGTCTCTTTTTAGAAAAGCTCTTTTAGAAAAGATAATACCTTAATCAATTAGGAGGTTTTATCAATGGTTGTGAAAGTCAAATCTTTGATTTGATCCTTGCCTCAAGACTGAATTCTAATGACTCAGCCCTGGTAGCTCAAAGACCTCAGTTTTATATTAAGTGTCTCTTCTAACCCTACAAATAAATCCCTGACTTTCTGGACTCCTTTTATTCTTGTTTGTAAACTGATTGATTATTTTCTAAATTTATCCTTTTCCTGTAGAAATTTGTCAAATGCGGCCAACAGTATAACCAGCACACTCTTGAATATTCAACATTCCCACTGTGTATACAGACTCTTGTAATGTATCATCTACTTTCTGAGATGGCTGATAGTTTGACCAAATATTTCACCACTGTGTAATATGAATTGCTGTCCTTTTAGTCTCCAGTAGCTGTTTCCTTGTCTTCCTTCACCCAACTCCTAAGCCTTTGCTATGTATGTGTTTTGAGGTTTTTGAAGGCAACACCTCATTTCTGGGTTCCACCTGTTCCAGCCAGGATAGGCCGGATTATGCTGGGGCAGTAAATAACTCAAAATCTCAGGGTCTTTAAAAACCAGCAACAACCAAAGTTTGATTTCTTAATCACACTGTGTGTGCATACCCTGTATGTGTAGATCATGATAGCTGCCTAGGAGCCCAGGCTGATAGCAGCCATCATCATCTTGAAGATTACTGGTCCCTGTGCCAGAGGGAAGAGAGGTCTGGAGGTCTCGTTGGTTAGTAAACGTCCTGATCTGCCATGTCCCTTCTACTCCTAGTGTGCTGGCCAGAGGTGGTCACAGGGTCCCACCCAACTACAGAAGGAAGGATGGGGTTTGAACGTGCAGTCCCCCCATGTGTCTACAAGGCCGAGATCCAGGAATATTTGGGAACTCATTGGCACTGCCACGGAAGATTTTCTTAGAAACCCAGCCCTGATGCTCTTTCCTTTGTCTTTTTGATTTTTGTTTAACTCCTAGCTTTTGCTACTTAATTGAATTTTACTGTCTTGCCTCTCATGTTTAATTTGAGATAATTAATATGAGTAAGTTTATTTAACAGTACTTGTAATAATTTATATTATTTCCACGGGTCAGGAGTTTTAGTACGTGCAAAATAAAGCTACTTGGATTTTCCTACTTAAAATACTAGGTATGAAGCTATTGTATGATGCATAAAGATAGGTGGTTAGAGGAAAAATTGAGCTTAAGTTATTTCAGGATATCATTTGTCATAATAGAAATAGAAAGATTGGGAGCATTGAAGTGAGGTAGGCTTAAGGTCAAACACTGCCTCTGTTATTTAATAGATATGTGGTCTTAGACAAATTATTTAGCCTTTCTGAGCCATATTTTTCTCCTTTACAAATACAAAAGAGTTTAAATATAATGAGGTGTCAAGTAAAATGTGGAGGCATTGCATTATCACTCCTTTAGGAAACTTTACTAAAATGAAAGTAAAATAATTTTTAAAAGAATAAATCCATAAGAAAAAAGGAAATGGGAGAGAAAACAATAGCAGAGAATAATAGAATTATCAGCTGTGAACTATACACAGTCAGAATTATATAAGCAGTAAGTACTGATTTAACAAAAAAAGTGATACAACTATGTGGGGAGGGTGAGGGGAAAATTATAAGCAATATGGTCAGAAAACTAGTGGAAGACAAGAGGCAATATCTAATATTGAAAAAAAAATCAGGAAATAGAAATATAATCATATTACTTAGAAATATAGAAGCAGACACCTGAGAGTGGTGGTGGACAGACTAAAATAGATGAACATTGTTACCTCTGAGTATGGGACTCAGAATAGACAGAGTAGGACAGAGGATTGTTGTGGTTTTTTTGTTTTGTTTTGTTATAAACCTAGTAGTGTATTTGACTTTTAAAACGTATTTAGTGGATTACTTTGATTACAAAAAAAAAAAAGTTAAAAAATCTACCCTAAAGTTTTGTGGTAGACATTTCACGAAGATAATGAATAATAAGCACTTATACAGTATCAGTCTAGCAGGCATTCAGTAAATACTAGCTTCCTTCTTTTTGTCACCTAGACAGGCTATGTGCTTGCAGTAATGTTCAGATGACTCAGAGGTTAGGTGGTTGGCTGAACAAAGATATGTCACAAAGCAAATTACGTGCCCACTTAATCTTTTTTTTTTTTTTTTAAAGGATGGTTTTATTTTTCTTAGAACCATATCAACCTGATGGTTACTGTTTCTTAGAATTTTGACTTTTTGTGTCCCTGATAAATCATGCAGTTATTGAGTGGACCTAGTAAGCTCTGTACAGAACAAATTTTAAAGTCCTTAACAACTTGAAACTTACTTTAGTAAACCTGAAAACAGTAATATCTATACCTAGATAATAAACTATCAAACTCCGGGACATTTTCTCTGTCTTCTATAATTATGTCATTCAGCTGCTTGTTTTCTTTGGCCCACAGTGCCTGGCCCCTACATCTTTGTTCTGTGAGCTCTCGCTGTGGTGGATGGTTGTGATTAATATTGGAAAGAAAGCCAGACAGCTTAAAGTCTTGGTGTGTCTATGCAGGACCCATGCTGTATAATTGAACTGTAACTTCTTTGTTCACAGAGACCATAGGTTCTGCCCTATCAAAATTTAGGCTAGTGGATACTATACAGTGGTATATATTCATCTATTCTTCAACTATTTGCTGAACACCTGCTGTGTGTTAGACACCATGCTAAGCTCTGAGGATACTTTTGTGAACTGGGCACAAGTAACGCTTACTGTTACAGAATTTACAGTTTAATAGAAAATGTTTGTTGAATTCCTGTAACCCAGTAAAATAATGGCCCATATGGAGCCATTTTAGCAGTATAGAGCATTGTGTATAAAAAGTTTAATAATTCTGAGCTATGTTTTTAAGTGCATTCTGTAAGAAGGAAATAGTGGTATCTTATTTTTTCCCCCCTTTGCTTATTTTCTTTGTAGATAAGATGCTCCAAGCCATTTGCTGCTCTCTTCAGAAGAAAAATCACTAATGCTCTGCTCTTGCCATAATACCAAATCTTTTTGACTTAAGCTTTGGTGCTGCAACACTGGAAGAATTGCACACAATTTCCAAGAATATCTTTTTTTAATTTCAATGATTCTTTATGGATGGAAAAATATTTGAGTCTTAATAATTACCCTGTTTTAAAGCTATTTCTCAATAGTCTAAACTGCTTCATAAATTGGGCCACTTACCATTGAGCCACGTGGCCAGTTCTTGTTAAGAGCTGGTTGAAAATTGTGCTGTGCATGTAGCAGAGATGGCACAAGAAGATAGCCGTCGTGGTCAAGTGCCATCTACCTTTTATCATGGTGCCAACCAAGAACTTGACCTGTCCACCAAAGTGTACAAAAGGGAATCAGGAAGTCCTTATTCTGTGTTAGTGGACACCAAGATGAGCAAACCACATCTCCACGAAACAGAGGAACAGCCATATTTCAGAGAGACAAGATCAGTGTCCGACGTGCATGCTGTTAAAGAAGACCAGGAGAATTCTGATGACACAGAAGAGGAGGAGGATGAAGAAGTTTCTTACAAAAGGGAGCAGATCATAGTGGAGGTAAACCTTAATAATCAAACATTAAATGTATCTAAAGGGGAAAAGGGTGTCTCTCCTCAGTCCAAAGAGACTCCTGTTCTTAAGACAAGCAGTGAGGACGAAGAGGAAGAGAGTGAGGAAGATGCCACAGATGACAGCAATGACTATGGAGAGAATGAAAGGCAGAAGAAAAAGGAGAAGACAGTGGAGACGGTCAGCGTTGCACAAAGGAGAACGAGGAGGGCGGCCTCTGTGGCTGCAGC
Source organism: Orycteropus afer afer (assembly GCF_000298275.1). NCBI lineage: Eukaryota > Metazoa > Chordata > Mammalia > Tubulidentata > Orycteropodidae > Orycteropus > Orycteropus afer. The sequence goes on from NW_006921672.1 coordinate 4,961,760, forward strand.
TACCGCTTCCCCTACTCCCAGAACAACAAGAGGTCGTAGGAAGAGTGTAGAGCCACCTAAGCGTAAGAAACGGGCCACAAAGGAGCCCAAAGCACCAGTCCAGAAAGCTAAGTGTGAAGAGAAAGAGACTCTGACCTGTGAGAAGTGCCCCAGGGTGTTTAATACTCGCTGGTACCTGGAGAAGCACATGAACGTTACTCATAGGCGCATGCAGATTTGTGATAAATGTGGCAAGAAGTTTGTCCTGGAAAGTGAGCTGTCCCTTCACCAGCAAACAGACTGTGAAAAAAATATTCAGGTAGGTTTCTTCACCGAGAGGGCAAACTTTCCAGGATAGAACCTGGCTGTTCAGACTCATCTGGTATCTGCCCAAGAGAATAAATAGAGGATGAAAGGACAGATTTCACCAATTTATTTTTGCAAAAGCTTCTGCTTTGGTCTTTTTCAAAACTGAGTCTTATTATTTTATTTCAAAAGCATTAAATTTAACTGACGCTGGACTAGTGGGAACCCAGGTGCTTGGAAAGGGGGATGTTATTATGGGTGATTGACCAAGAGGTAAAGTCAACACCAACTTTGCACTGAGATTCACTGTTTTAGGACTCTTTTAGGACATGTAATATAATTCATTCTGGCATCTTCACTGTCGAAGTGGGGGATACTGAGTAAGGGTCAGAAGTAGAGAAAGGTCCCTTCCTAGGTTTAAAAGGATGCCAAATTCTAGTGCATCTGATGGGGACAAAAACCATAATGACTCAGCTCGGTGGAAATGGAAGATCTCCAGGAGCGAGTTTGTTTTTACCAGTGGAGAGATGACAGCACTAAATTTGTCAAGAGGCTGAGCCCATGGGAATGTGCAAACTTTAAACAAAGCTAAGCTGGTTGAAAATGTTGCCCACCTCGCGGTAGGGTTATGTAATGCTACAGTACAGTACACTGAGGTAATAAATCATGGGATTCAAACCAGCTGGTGTCTTGAAAGGACTATATTGTCGTAGGTTAAGAGGTGTGTTAACTATATTAAATGGATTGCAACTATATTGTGTTTGCACATGTGAATGCTTATTACTAAATATTCATAAAAGGTAAGTCTTAATGTCTCCTTAAGCTATATAAAGTAGAAATATTTTGTATGGTTTTAACCTAAACCTCTTTTAAAAGATGAGATCATTCTGTTTGGTTTGTTTGTTTGTTTTTTGGCATGCTACTAATATTTGTAAGTTTTACTTTTTTCCTCTATTGCTTTTTTAATTAACTGGGATCATTGCTTTTACTTTAAAAAGATTTTCAAAAAATCCAAATTACATTTGCTACAGATTCACTGCTTTTTAATTCACCATTTGTGGCTCACTCTCTGACACACTGGGAAGTGAAAGAAGATTGAGTTATGCTCACCTCTTCCAGGAACTCCAGTGCTCTCGTTAGGCTGCTGCAGTTCAGGCCAAAGGGAGTGAGTGTGGTGCAGTGCTGCACCCTAGGGGTCAAACTTACCTTTCGTAATGATTCCTTTTTGAAACGCATTCTTGATCTTTATAGCTTTTTTACTTGGTTTATTAAGTTACATAAAAGAAGACATTCAGTATATCCTTTTTTGTGACTTTCCTCACCATAATACATTTAAACGTGCATTTAGATTTTGTGGAGTCTGATAAATGAATTCTCTTTGCATTCTTAATGCTGTGCTTTGTTCTTACCTAGACATCCTAATAACCTGGTGACTTGGTACCAAGTAAACCTTAAAACCCTGCCCTACAGAATGGCTTATAGGAGTACTCTGTCCTTTTCTAGAGCAATATCCAACCTAAGGCTTGTCTTTCTAATTCTTCCCAAGGTTTCTTATTTTCTGAAGTGACAGTCATGTTCAGGGACCTTTATTTATAGGGAAGGCTAACTTATTCAAGTATCCCAGAGTCTGACAACTACAGAAAACTTTCTGGTATTGTTTTGCTTTAATCACAAGTATCTTGTTTTGGTGCACTTTGTGCCTTACATTCCAGTCAATGATATGAGCAACTAGGCAGTGTTGCATGCATTTTCGGTAGGTGCATGTCAGTGAGATCTGGAATTGGGCTATAAGGAAAGGAAGGGTGGAACTAATAGTTTAGAGAATACATTAAATTCTGCTGGAAGGAATTTAAGAGAGTAAATTAAATTTGGGGAAATATAGTAAAATCTGAATTTCCTGTGCTAATGAAGATTCCAAATGCATTCTCCAAGGTACAAAAATATTTTATACCCCTACAGACCTATAACCATTAATAAAACATTAAATTTTGGTTTTATTTATACTAATTTAAAATTAGTTTGCATTCTGTGGTAAACACCTAGCTGCATCGTGACGCCTTTATAGAAGGAAGCTGCTATTGGTAATCCATGTATTTTCAAAAGTGAAAGTTCCGTTAATAGGTACAATATTAACTTGATAATAGCAGTCAATTCTTTTATATTAGTGGAACTTTGCATTTCTTCCTGTCTCAGTTTTTGCCATTGTGTGCATGTTCCCAAAGTATCTTTAAGAGGTGCATCTTGGAAAATAGAACATACAGATGTCAGTGTTGGAATCTGGACTCCAGAGGAATAAATAGCATTTGTCTGGGTCTGGCTTTGTGCCATGAATCAAAAACACACCCATTCCATCTGCCAGTAGGCAGGTATGGCTTTCTATAAGCCCCTATAAATAAATAGATTGTTTCTGTTTATCCTGCTCAGTGTGTTTCCTGTAACAAATCCTTCAAGAAACTCTGGTCCCTTCATGAGCATATCAAGATCGTCCATGGTTATGCAGAAAAGAAATTTTCTTGTGAAATTTGTGAGAAGAAATTCTATACCATGGCTCATGTGCGGAAACACATGGTTGGTAAGTTTTTTCTGCTGCTTTTCTCTTACATCTATAATTTTCTCTAGTTCTTTAGTGTGCTTTTTATGCTCTAAATTGGGCAGGATATGAAAAACTGCCTTATATTAATCAGTTTTGACTTGTTGAAACTAAATGCAACATGTCTTCAGTAGACATCACCAAATTGGATGGTGTAGTTTTCCACACCCAGATTTCTTTCCAACATTGTTACTTGTTTATCTCTCCAGAACATTACTATTAAGGCCTTACAGATTAGAGTGTAGAAAATTCAGATGGTATAATTGCTTTGCAGTAGGTCATTTATCTTTTAGTGGACTTACTTTAAGTGCATTCTGTGTTGCAGCACACACAAAAGACATGCCATTTACATGTGAAACCTGTGGGAAATCATTCAAACGCAGTATGTCACTCAAGGTGCACTCCTTGCAGCATTCTGGAGAGAAGCCCTTCAGATGCGAGGTAAGGAATGTGCTTGGGGGCCAGCTTTTGTATGTACGGTGAGGCGGTGAGAGAGAGACGAGAGACGTTCTGTAGTACAAAGTACAGGAATGCGTTTCCAGAAAACTTTCAGACACAGACTCTGAGCTTGGTGTGTTACTTCATTGGTAGGTAGAGAGATGCCCTTTTAATGCTGTTAACCCTCTTAGATTGTGGGAATAAGCATAATGAGCTATTTTTCTTTCTTCAGTGATTTAGGGACGTTAAATATACTTCAGTGATAATTAGATGGGAAATGTCCCCTTAATTAATAACTCAGCTGCATAGATACAGCAGAGCCAAAGAGTTGACACAAACAAGTTCTATTTTGAGTATGTAATATTAGGTTTAATCTCAGGAACCATGTTAGGGTATGCTCAAATAAGGCTACTGTGCTTGGCATTCAAAAATTTCCACTGTGTCCGATGCAGAACTGTGATGAAAGGTTTCAGTACAAGTACCAGCTGCGCTCCCACATGAGCATCCACATTGGGCACAAACAGTTTATGTGCCAGTGGTGCGGCAAGGATTTCAACATGAAGCAGTACTTCGACGAACACATGAAAACACACACTGGTAAGAATTCCTTGGGAAAAATGCAGATGTGTCTTAAACACTTGTTGATGACCATCTGTGAGTCTGTTTGTTTAAAAGTCTATAAACCACATAACTTGCATTTTAAGTGAAAACCCCACTTAAATGAACCTGATACATAAAGAAAGAATTATTTGTGTTGGCCTTTATCTAATGGCTTCTTTACCTGGAGTTCAGGAACTCCTGACATCGTGTGCAGATTGTTTTCTGTATGGACATATGTTATATTTCTAAGGAAAGGGCCTCCCAGAAGGACCTGACCTTTGAAAGGTAGAGGGCACTAACTCTGAAAACAGAATATTCTTCAAGTCTGACTCTCACTGGATTGATTTACTAGAATGTACTACTTTTCAGGAAGGTTAAATAATATTTTAACCACTTTGTGGTTTTAGGGGTATATACTCTATAGTGTGGATTTGAATCTTAGTCACCTGATTATCCAGCTCCCAAGGAACTGGCTAAAATAATAGCTCCCCCTGTAAATTCTATCACTATATCTCAGTTTAATTTAATGTTTTGGAATTAGCTGTGCTTATACAAATTGAGTTGCGTGAAAACGTGTTCAAGTTTTAAAAAACCTAACTGTGCAAGTCTAGGTTCTGTTAGTTTGCAGAGTAGCAGGACTGGGAAGAACCATGAGAGATTATCTTGCTTAGCCTGCTGTTCTATCAGCTTAACTAGGGTGAGGAAATTCTGCCCGTGACTGGATCTCATTACTTCCCATTTCTTCTTTGAATTTCAAACAAAAATACCTGCCTGGGAAGCTGCTTTCCCATTCAAAGCAGTCCCCTCAGATTGTTAAGGCAGTTTGCTGCTAACCAAAAGGTTGGTAGTTTGAACCCACCAGCCACTTGCCAAAGAAAGATGAGGCAGTCTGCTTCCATAAAGATTTATAGCATTGGAAACCCAGTAGGCGTTGCTATGAGTTGAAATCGACTCAATGGCAATGTATTTGGTTTTAGTTTGGAGGCTAGATGAGGAGTCATGAGAGGAAGCTGATTAGTTAAATAAACCTCAAAAGATAATGATGTTTGTGAAGCCATAGCCTGTGTGGATATAGTAGGACATGTCAGAGTACTTAACAGTCTCCTCTTACAATTTGATGGTTCTTGGATAGGCCTTTAGTTCTAAATGAGTCACTTAGGATTCAGTTTTTTTGTGTTTTGGCAGGAAACTATGGGACTAGACAGAACATAGGTTTTTTTGAAGGAAACATTTGTGTCAGATTTGAACAGTGCTTGGCACATAGTAAATGATGGGTAAATGTTTGTCATCATATATATTCTTTGATCTTCTTTGACCTTTGGAAGGTGACTTTGTCTGCAATGTGGAAAGTAGATTGGAGGGTATGGAGTAAGAGTGAAAATCAAACTAGTTGTCATCGAGTTGACTCTGACTCATGGCGACTGTGTGTGTCAGAGTAGAACTGTGCTTTACAGGATTATTGATGGCTGACTTTTTGGAAATAGATTACCAGGCTCTTTCTGAGGCACCTCTGGGTGCACTCAAATCCCAACATTTCAGTTGGCAGCCAAGCACGTGAAGCATTTGTACCACCCAAGGACTCCTGGAGTAAGAATAGAGGTAGTGAAACCAGTCAGGCGGATATTGCAGTAATCCAGATGGTCTGGTAGTAGCAGTGGATGAGATTAAAGAGATAGGAGAGGTAGAGTCAAATGAACTTGGTGATTGACTGGATATGGCTGGTATGGAGGAGAGTAATCAAGGGTTAGTCTCAGACTTGAGGCTTGGATACCATTTGTAAGGATAGAGAATAGTGGAGGGTGGAGCAGATTTGCTACATAGAATGATGAAGCTAATTTTGCCTTGTTAATTTTCAAGTATCTGTGGGCCATTCAAGTCGAGATGTCCAGTAGGTGGTTTTAAAAATGGGTTTGAAGCTTAACAGAGATATTTAGGCTGCTATATAGTTACCGGTTCCTGGTGCCACTCAAGAATACTCATACTAAGCAGGATGCAATGCTTCTGTTTATTGGCCAGATCACCCTTTTCTTTGAACCGTGTAAGAGACAACTAGCCAAATTCTTGCTCTTTTCTGTCTTCCCTGCATAGTCTCTGTCTTCATTTACAGTGTTCTTTCTTCAGACTCATTATAATAGTTTCTTACAATTAGGTTAGCTTTATTTATGTATAACAGGTTATGTTTTTAGCTATATTAGTATAAACAAAAGCAAACAGAACTCACTGCTGTCGAGTCGAATCCAACTCATAGCAACCCCTCCTTGGGTTTCTTGGATTTCCGAGGCAGTATCACTACAGAAGTAGATTGCCCAGTCTTCCTTCCAAGGAGTGGCTGTTGGGTTTGAACTGCCAGCCTTCTGGTTAGCAGTCAAATGCCTTAGACACTATGCTACCAGAGCTGCCTATATTGGTATAGTTGTTCTTTTCTAGTTACCACATGGACTTGGCTGCTGCTGTAGCTTCCATCACCCATTTACCAGCTCTTCCTTGAAGTGGAATATGGTACAGGTGGTTGATTTTCAGTGTTATATTTTGATACTTCTTTATTTCAGCCTTAATGTAATCCTACCTTGAAGTTTCAGGGGAACATTAACATCAGCCATTAAATAGAATTAAGAGATGGAGCCATCTCCTCTGAATAATGTTACAGATGGGTGTGGTTGTGGATTTATGCCAAGGAAAGGTCTGGAACAACCACATGGAAAATTTGATAGGACATCAAGAAATGAACTAAAGGTTGTTAAGCAGTAAAAGGGACCCATTTTAATTTGAATCCATGGATTTTTGTGGTGGACCAATTCTAATAGTTTTTGGTGTCTCTGTGGCAAATGTCAGCATTTCTGTACCTTGACCAGGAAGGAGGCTGTCGTTTGAACGGAACAAGGGGACACTGCATGGTTTAAAATCAGGAAGGGAGTGCGTCAGGGATGTATCCTTTCCCATACTTATTCAGTCTATATGCTGAGCAAATAATCCGAGAAGCTGGACTATATGAAGAAAAATGTGGTATCAGGATTGGAAGAAGAATCATTAACAACCTGAGATACACTGATGATACAACTTTGCTTGCTGAAAGTGAGGATTACTTGAGGCACTTACTGATGAAGATTGAGGAACACAGCCTGCAGTATGGATTACATCCCAATATAAAGAAGACAAAAATCCTCATAACAGGACCAATAAGCAGCATCATGATAAATGGAGAAAAGATGGAGGTTGTCAAAGAATTCACGTTGCTTGGTTCTACAATCGAGGCCAATGGAAGCAGCAATCAGGACATTAGACGACATGTAGCACTGGGTAGGTTGGCTGCGAAGGAACTCTTTCAAGTGCTGAGGAGCAAGGATGTCTCCTTGATGACTAAGGTGCACCTGACACAGGCCATGATATTTCCAATCACCTCGTATGCATGTGAGAGCTGGACAGTGAATAAGGAAGACCGAAGAAGAGTTGATGCTTTTGAGTTGTGGTGCTGACGAAGAATGCTAAAGGTACGTACCATGGACTGCCAAAAGAACTAACAGATCTGTCCTGGAGGAAGTGCAGCCGAGATGCTCCTCGGAAGCAAGGGTGGCCAGACTTCATCTCACCTACTTTGGTCATGTTATCAGAGGGGACCATTCCCTGGAGAAGGATGTCATGCTTGGTAAGATGGAGGGTCGACGAAAGAGGGGAAGGCCTTCAATGAGATGGATTGACACAGTGGCTGCGACAGTGGGCTCAAGTATAGCAAGGATCATGGAGCTGACGTGGGATCGGGCGGTGTTTCGTTCTGCTGTGCGTGGGGTCGCTATGAGTCGGAAGCAACTCAGCGGCAACTAACAACAATAACAACAACAACATGGCAAATCACTATTACCTGGAAGACTACAAAAGAAAGATGATTAGAAAGATCCAGGATTGGCATTGAGTACACAGCAGAAAACTAAATGTCATACATCAATAAACTTTCAGTGAATACATCGTGTTTGCAAATAAAGTGCCTAGTGTACCTAAGAAATGATGAGTGAATCTAGTGGCAAGATCTGCTCATACTAGACAGTTTCATAATTCAAAGATCAGGTCCTTCAGTCTGGGTATTTTACAAGTAATAATGTTTATTTTAGAAAACCAGAAGATACAAATAAGCGTAAAGTTAAAATCCTCCATAGTCCCATTACTTAGAGATAATTGCTGGTAACATTTGTTGTATTTCTTTGCATATTTTTTCCTTAAGAGTAGGTAATACTAAGAGGCTGTTATAAAAGTAATAAAGTTTCTTTTTGACATAGACTGAAAAAAAGTAGATAATAACATGCATACATTTTTATAACTTGCTTGTTTTATTTAAGATGTATTTTCATGTTAATAGTTAAATTTCTGTACTTACAATATTGTTTTCAATAGCACTCTTTCTCAGGTGGATGTACCATAATTTATTTAACAAATTCTATTCAACATAGAATTTGAAGTTTTCAAGATGATTGGAAGAAATGGATGAATGGAGGAAATGGATGAAAAGGAAGGAAAAAGCTGGGCTCAGAATTTATCTAGAATGATGAAGAATCACAGAGACTAGCAGTGGCAGTGACTGAATAATGGGAAGCAGAAACAGATCGTAGTACTAGGAGCCCTGGTGGCACAATGGTTAGTACTTGGCTCCTGACCAAGAGGTCGGCAGTTTGAATCCACCCAGAGGCTCTGTGGAAGAAAAAAGCTGGCAGTCAGCCCCTATAAAGATTTGTTGCTGTTGTGTACCTTCAAGTGGATTCTGACTCATAGTGGACCCAATGGCAGAGTAGAACTATCCCATAGGCTTTCTCAGGCTGTAATCTTTATGGGAGCAGTCCAAAAACCAAAAAATAAACTGACCTATATGCTAAGGACTATGTGTGAGTAGACATGAAGAGACAGATTTGCTCCACTGGACGTTTCCAACAAAGTTGCACATGCTTTTGATTGGAATGTCAGAAACTGCTTACAGATTAACTTGACCTACACTCAAAGGAAGGATTCATCTGTGGCATTCATTACAGGAAAGCCATTTGAACAGCTATTCGTGTAGGATGTGAAGGATCACTCCTTATAGATGCTACCTTTTATTTTTAAGCCAAACCAAAATGGTAGGTTATACATAAGTTTTACTTGTATCTATTTTGAACAACTTGTGATACGTAGATGACACAACTTTGCTTGCTGAAAGTGAAGATGATTTGAGGCACTTACTGATGAAGATCAAAGACTACATACAGTCTTCAGTATGGATTACACCTCAGCATTAAGAAAACAAAAATCCTCGCTATGGGACCAATAAGCAACATCATGATAAATGGAGAAAAGATTGAAGTCAGGGATTTCATTTTTTTTTTAATCCACAATCAACACCCATGGAAGCAGCAGTCGAGAACTCAAGTGTTGTATTGCACTGGGCAAATCTGCTGCAAAGACTGCTTTAAAGTGTTAAAGAGCAAAGATATCACTTTGAAAACTCAGGTGCGCCTAACATAAGCCTTGGTATATTCAATCACTTCATATGCTGGGAGGGAGTTCTGGTAATGTAGTACCTAAGGCATTTGACTGCTAACCAGAAGGCTGGCGGTTCAAACCCACCAGCCACTCCTCGGAAGGAAGGTTGGGCAATCTACTTCCATAAAAATACTGCCTCGGAAACTCAAGGAGGGATCACTGTTAGTTCAATCCGACTCAACGGCATTGAGTTTGGTTTTGGTCATATGCTTGAAAGCTGGACAATGAATAGGGAAGAACAAAGAAGAGTTGATGTCCTTGAATTATGGTGTTGATGCAGAATACTGAAAATACTGTGGACTGCCAGAAGAATGAACAAATCTGTCCTAGAAGAAATACAGCAGATTTGTTTGGGGGACATTGAGTTTATGCTAATAAGTGATGGAATATTTTGGAAAAAGAAAGCAGTAATCAGTAGCACAACATGAAAAATTAATCATTGTCCCTGAGCTTGTAAATGTGGAAGTTTTTATGTAGGTGAATGTCTTGTTGTGTATGTTTTCACCATAATAAAAGGTAAAAAAAGAAAAGAAAAGAGAAGAAGAAAAAGTGCAGCAGTAATGCTCCTTGGAAGTGAGAATGGCCAGACTTCTCACTTTCTTTGGTCATGTTGTTAGAAGGGACCATTCCCTGGAGAAGGATGTCATGCTTGGTAAGGTGGAGGGACAATGAAAAAGGGGAAGGCCCTCAAGAAGATGGATTGACACAGTAACTGCAGTGATGTATGGCAAGGATTGTGAGGATGGCGCCCAATCGGGCAGTGTTCCTTCTGTTGTACATAGGGTCACTGTGAGTCAGAGCCAACTTGATGGGACCTAGACAACAACAAATTTGGAGAACTCCTTTATGACTTTCAGAATATAATATGCAATAGGGGAGATGAGTGATAATCTGCTTTTTTAAAAGACTAGGAATGTACTGAGTACATAATTACTTCCTGGTATGTTAATCATTTTTTTGTGTCTGTGTTTATCTCAGGAGAGAAACCCTTTATCTGTGAAATCTGTGGCAAAAGCTTCACCAGCCGCCCTAACATGAAGAGGCACCGCAGAACTCACACAGGCGAGAAGCCCTATCCATGTGATGTATGTGGCCAGCGGTTTCGCTTCTCCAACATGCTTAAGGCCCACAAGGAGAAGTGCTTTCGGGTGACCAGCCCTGTGAATGTGCCGCCTGCTGTCCAGATCCCACTTACAACTTCCCCTGCCACCCCAGTTCCTTCTGTGGTGAATACACCCACAACCCCAACCCCTCCAGTTAATATGAATCCTGTAAGCACTCTTCCCCCTCGTCCTATCCCCCACCCCTTCTCACACCTTCACATCCACCCACACCCTCACCACCCACACCACCTTCCCATCCCTCCAGTCCCACACCTCCCTCCACCTCCAGCTCTCTTTAAGAGCGAGCCTTTAAATCATAGAGGCCAGAGTGAGGACAACTTTCTGCGGCACCTGGCAGAGAAGAACAGTTCAGCACAGCATCATTAACGTCCGTCTCCTTAAGTATGTTCCCCAGGAGTGGGTTCCCATCTGTGAGCTCGCGGGGAGGGTGCTGAGGAGCATTTCTGTAGCTGTCAGACCTTCCTCTTAGCCCTCAAGAGCTTTGTCATTGTCTTGGTGAATCAGCGGATCCAAGGGAATGAACAAGATGATGACCTTGAGCTCACAGAGGGAACTGTCATCTAAACCAGGGGAACCACCGAACTAAAGCCCAATTTGCTTGCATTTTCTGGTGACTTTTATAAATTTCGAATACTCAGACTTACGGAATTTTATAATTTCATATCAGCTGATGAGGTATGCTTGCTTTTATATCCTGGGCTTCTCCTCAAAGAGGGGATAGGCCTGGTTTCCTTTGTACTAATCGGGAAGGCTGTGAGATTAATCCAGAGCATTAATTGTATCACTGTGTATCGTAATGAATTCTTTTCCGCTTTTGGTGCCGGCTACAGTGTTGAGCTGGCCAGGTTTCACAGTATATCAAGCATTATAGAAAAAGACGGAAATTTTCTTCTTTGTGTAGCTCTCCTAATGCACTCTTTATTTTACTACAGAAATTATTTTAGAGTTTTTGTATAGACTTCTTTAGTAGTCTGTTTCTAAAATGAAATGTATTTCAATAAGCAGTGTAATTTTTTCAGTGTAGCTGGACCTATGGTGTAAAATAGAAAAAAATTTTTATAATCAAAATGTGATTCTTAAAGATGCATATAACTTCTATAGTCAAAGTTATTCTTACATCCGTACAACTCAAAGGTGCTTCAGACTAGATGTATCTGAGAGGGTCTCCAGACCAGGTTACTACAAAAATGAGGTTTTACTTTCAGAACTTAGTATAAGTTTTGATTCTCTGCTTAACACTCAAATGTCTGTTAGGCTCACTGACGTGCTCCTGTCCTCCGTGTTTCATTTAGTTCAGTTCATGCATTAAATGAAGTTATTTGCAGAGGGTTGGGCCTTGTTCCGGGGAAGTCACCCAAGAGCTTGCATGTTTTGAAAGTCTGAGTCGAGCTGGTCACCATCAAGAGGAGGAAGCAGTAGAGATTGTTTCATTTCAGTCCCATCGGTTGCTTACTTCCCTTAGGAACTGTGTCACGTTTAACTTTTATGGGATGACAAAGTAAGTCTCATATCGTATACTGCCCATTTTGAGGTGGCTTTATTTTTTTAGAATTGTTTTGAGAAGATAAAATAGTAAACTAAAGTCACAAACATCATGTTACTGATAGTGGATGAAGAGAAATTGGATGAGAACACAAATTGGATGCAAGTTTTAAAATACCAATTACGTCACTGGATATATGCACAACTTTGAGCTGTTCTAACACAGTTTACATTTTAGTGAAGGAAGACTCCTAGGTTTTGCTGCCCTGTCCTCTGCAAATAATTAGGTGATGCCATCATTCATAGCTGATAAGGAGAGCAGTCCCTCTAATAGCTTTAGGCAGGTTAAGTTTTCATGTTTGGGGAACTTTGAAAGAGAATGGTCAATCAGGAGCTTATGATAGGAAAGGCTGAACAGAAGGACTAACATACTGGTTATATTTAAGTGACCAAAATTTACCCAGACCTGACTCAGTACAGCTAACAGTTTTGTATTTCTTCGTCTCAGAGAATTGAGTTCCAAGGCTAGGCCTGATCTCTCTCTCTCTCTCTCTCTCTCTCTCTGTTTTTGATCTTCAAATTCCTTCATTTCTTTTTTCCCTCAGGCTTTTAAATCATTGACTGAATCAGAATCCTGGCTTTTATTTATTTTTGTTTTAATTTTTAATATTGAATGAGCAGATATGCTTCAAGCACTTTTATGGCTGATTAGCTCTGTGGTAAGAAAGAAAATGGAACTCGTTCATTTAAGTCACTATTTTTGAAATACCACATTCACTGTTAGCATTTTAGTTTACTATTTCCCAATTTCTTCCTTCTGGTTATTGCCTTTGTCTTCTGCAATGAGCATAGGAAAATTTTGGAATGAGGCAGAAAAGTACCTCAGACATACTTTTCTTCCTGTTTTTGTTTTAAAGAATGTTATTTTTAATATTTGTTGTACCTGGGTGTATTCAGATACCCAAGCCAGCAAGGAAAGTTAATTCCTTGGTTACGACTGTTATGTCTTTAGTGGCTGCTGCCCCCTACCCCACCCCCCCTCCTTTGCATTCCATGACAAGTTTGTGAATCTACATTTTTACTTAGACATATCACTATTTCATGGTTAAGCCTGTTATATTAAAATGATTTTGGGGAAAAAATATATAAACTGTAGCTTATTTAATTGGTTATACCTTATTTTGTTCTAAATAAATTTTCAGTATTAGGCAGCAATTCTGAATTCTAGACTTGAGACCATTGAATCAACCATTTAATGAGGTGTAGTATAATTTATACACTGGAAGATTCAGGTAGTCATCTTTGATTTTTGCATTCAAGTGAATATAGCCATAAGATAATATCTGCTACATAGGAAACAAAAGTATTAAGCAAATAATCACCACCATCCTTAACAGAAGCAAAAAAAAAAAAAACTTTGTCACACAGCGTAATTCTTAGTGAAATGTAAAGTGAAACAGTCTGTAAATGTCTTATTTTTATTCCCTTGATTTAGAACTTGTGGTCTTCAGGAAAACTGCTCAGAACTTAATGATTCCTTATCAGTGTCATACTAAGTATGAATAATGAAATGCATTAAGAATATTCATGATATTAATGCTTCTGAATATAAGAACTACAGGATTAAGCCTTAAACATATATATTGTCAGGTTTAACATGCTCAAAACTCAAACTCAGGGTTGAAAATTTGGTTGGGGTCCTTTCCTAAGATAAAAGTTGCATTATGTGGTATGTGCTTTCCCACATAAGATACAGCACCCTGTGAATTCTTCAGAACTTATTACCTACTCACTGTCTGTCTGTGAATAAAAGAACTGTGGAGGAGTTTGAGTTCTCAGCTTTTGTATGTACTTACATAAGTCTTTGAAAGACAACAAAGGCCACATTTCAGCATTATATTGATATCAGTTGAGGCTGTGTCATTACTTAATTTTACTGTCTTCAAAGGCTTGTGTCATTGCTAGAGCGAGACCTCTTTGAGAAACAATCACAAGGACGTTTGTGGGTTGACAGTGCATTCTTGTGTCTTGGCATTTCTTTATTCTTTTCTCATAGATTTATCATTCACATGTAAACTCTTCCTTAATGGTAATGAAAGGCCACTGCTTTATCAAATTGTGTCAGGAAGGCTTATACTAAGTTAGATTTTAAAATTGGAATAAAGAGAAGAAGAAGAACAGTTTAAATGCATGTGGCTTCATTTACATGTATATTTGTGACTTAATCTTATTCTTAGCAAGCAGGGGAGGTTTTCACACAAAACTTAACCATAGTTCAATGAAACCTTTGCAAATCAGTTGCTTTTACTTTTATAGTCCACCATTTACATGAACTGTTCTAAATTACTGACTAAGCAAGGTTGTACCATCCTTTAACAGCTATACTTGTTGGAAGTACCTTTTATTGTGGTAGGGCTCTCCCTATAATTGGATTGTCCCTTAGTGTGCAGGCTGAAGGCAAAATGCTATGAAGAGACGCTTGTAAACTTTTAATTTCCTACTTCTTGAAATTGTTTTCAATTATTATGTTTGTTGAAAGGATATGTATGTTTAGTTTTATTTTAATTTCACTGGAAGTTTTAAATTTTGAGAAGATGAAACGGAGATAAAAATCCATTGCAGATGTGTATGTATTTACCCCATCTTGCCAATTTTGTTAGTAAAACACACAATGGTAGGTGGATTTTAATGTTGCTTTTTTAAAAAAGAAAAAAAAAGCCTAGAGAAACCCTTCTGTTTGAGCTACTGTATAGAAAAGACAACTCTCACTGCATTGTTGATCCACATGATGAGCATTTGTATGCTGTTCTAGACTGAATGGAAGTACTTAATGCAAAAGGGGATAAGTTACATTTAAACTGTTTATCAGTTGTCTACCATTCAAAAATCAACTCCTTTTAATTCTTTAGACTATACAGTCAAGCAAGTTTTAAATAGGGGATTTTAATTTTCCTTTGTCTAAACCAAGATAGGAAATTTCTCAAGTGATCATTTTTTTCAGGAATGAAAGGTCATAAGCCATTGGAGACAGTGGCATTATTATGCAGTAACAGCACCCTAACTTACCAGCTTCATTATCTGTAGCATTCACAGTAAATAATGATGACCTTCAGACCTGGCCACTACCTCGATAAAGCAAACCAGAGACCCTCCTACGCTTTCTGTGGAAGCCATAAAAGTTGCCATCAGTATATCCACTTTACAGTTCTATACTTTTATACTCTCTAGACTTTTATAGACTCTCTGATCAGATCTTTTTGTCTTAGAGGATAGGTTTTGCAAGATTCAAAGGAAAATCAAACTCCTTGGTTATCCCAACTTTGAACATAATGTACAGTTTATCACAATTCTCCATTTAAGTCAACTATTTTGCAGAGTTGCATATTGGGAAAACAACCTTCTCTTTCTTGTTTCCTAAGTAGAAGCTACATTGTTATAAGAAACTACTTATAAAGTGGATTTCTACCTTGTTATTCTATGTATTACTCAATAATACGTGTATTGTCACAGCGTTCCTGGAGTGGTTTTCTTTCTTTATGACAGATCCGTGAGTATACACCTCTGTCTGATCCTCCTGTTTTCTCACTGCAGCTTCAGTCTCTCTCACTCTGTTCTTGAGTGCCTTCAAAAAGCCAGCGTCCTGGGACATTCTTTTCCTGGTCTAAATCCTACCTCTGATTATTTCATCCTTCATGAGTATTGGAATTCACTCTTATTCCAACTGGTTTAGTTCTACAAACTAGCTATAAAACTTCAGATGGTAATTTTGAACATACTTCTGTTTTGTTCCCCCATGTCATTTAGATTACATTTTAAAAATTTTTATTTATATCTTGTTTCTTCACTTATTACAGCTCTAATGATGGAAGATTTTATCCTTATCTCACTCTTCACTTTCTTTTCTTTTGCCAGGAACTAGACATTCCTTTAAAATTAAAGGTCAGTGAGTGTCACTTTTGGACATGTTTTTCTCGTCTTAAGTCTTCCTAAATGCTTCCCTTTCTGATTAAGGGGTCCTGGCAGCTGTGTTGCTATGCCTTGTTCCTACCTGGTCTCTCTCCCCAGGAGCATTCTGTAAGGTTGTACCCGTAATTTTCTTCTAGTCAGATTAAATCAGAATTGCTCTGTTTTGATCAAAAGCTGTTTATTGATTCTTGATCTGCCGCTCTCATCCCCATTTCCCTAGTTACTTTATTATCTAGTTTTCTCATCTAATTAATTTTTAAAGTATGATTGCTACGGTGTATGGAGGGTGTAATAGAAAGGGGATTGCAGTGCGTTCTCCGTGTGGTGGGAGCATCTTTCTGAGGAGACAGTTTAGCGGTCGGCTCATCTTTCACAGCCAACCTGGAGTCTGTGCTGTGTGACCACGCTCTTGCTCTCCCTCTGTTCTCCTCCCAAACTGGAAACAAATGGAACCCTGTAAAGGGAGGAAATTTGATTATATTGTTGTTGTTGTGCTCTTTTAATTTTTTTTTTAAGTGAATCAAAGCTATTGAGTATTTTGGCCTTAGTCAAAATCGTTCCTTTCTGACCTAAAATCTCCTGCCTCTCTTCTTAAAGCTAATGATACTCAGGTTTTCAGGACTGACAAACCGCGCGAGGGGGAGTCTCGGAAGGCAGCTTGAATAAATCTGTCACTGTTTTGGTCTTGTGACAGTTTGCTTTCGGTTGGACAGTGTAAAATTGTGAGAATTGGTTATATGTGATAATGAATAAATTCAACATGTTTGAAGGCTTAACTGGCTATTTGGAAGGCTAGTTTACAAAATACAATAGATGAATTTCTGTGCTACAGAAATAAGTGACATGGGGTTCTTGTATCTTTAAAATACTTCTCACTTTAATTTGCCTTGATTTTCCCCCATTAATGATCCAGAAATTGGTCTCTTTCTAGGTAGTAACTATCTGCCTACAATATCTCCTTTAAAATGTGGAGCTTTTCCCTTCAGAATCCCAGCCAGTACAACAGTGAAGAGCCAGCTTGGTTCACATGCAGAGTCACATCCTTCAAGACAGACTGTTGAGGCTTGTTTTATGTCTTTAATAGGAAACCTTTGGTACCAGTATCAAAGAGGGTCTCTTTACCCCTGAGGAATGTCCCCACAGCTTTCTACTTCCAGGTTACTTTCACACTAGTGACTTTATAATCTCTGGTGAGATCAGGGATATTACAGATTATTCGAACAGAACTTTGTAGGGTGTAGGAAAGAAGAATGAGGAAAGAAGGAGGCGAGTAGAAGCTGATTTCACTTAACTTCAGAAGGAAATTGAATACTTGGCAGTGCTAGTTGTTTTGATCAACTAAAGAGCTTGTCTCTGTACTGGATGTGCCGAAGAATCCAATTGCTTCTTAGTACCTAGCTCCTCTGAGTGAACACAGCTCCTTTACCTATCTGTTTTTACAGGTAAAAAGGGACTGTGTGATCAGAAGAAACTCCAGCTCACTTCCTGTACAGGACTCAAGACTGTTTAATTGCATTTAAACATTGGTGGGAAGTTTTTATTCTTCTAGAGCCTCTAACCCTCCTAGAAATACCTTTTCTACACTTGGTTATTCAACTCATTGTTACTACGTTAAAAAAAAAAAAAGAAAGAAACTGTAAGGCATAATTTCGGTGTTTACTTTTAGGTTGTGTCCCCAGCCTCTGAAAGCCTGGTGAATGCTTCTCCATATTCCATGATCAGTTCGAATATGTGTTACATTCATTTCTTGCCGTGGGCTATAGGAGTCTCTTTCATCAGCAGTACTGGCTTTGTCCACAAGGGAGCAGTACAGTACTTCAGCTTCTTTATGCTCAACCTTTTGAAGGAAGATTCCCACTTCTAAATCTCTTTTAGAGGATATCCTCTCTGAGCTCACTGCTTATTTATATATATCTTGACTTTTAAGACATTTTCTCCTGTAACTAAGTCCAGTCATTGCCCAGCCTACAGCAAAGATTGATGTGAGGGCCTGGAGTGCCTTGGATTCATAAAGTGGGTCAGGCACCTTAGTAATAGCCTGCTTAAATAATGGTGCCTGGAAATTAAAAGCCAAGACTTTTCCATGAAGGCTCCACCATGTGCTAAGTGCCAGAGCAGGAAGGCTACTCTCCTTGTTTTCTTGCAAATCTCACCACCACAGGACCATCCCATCTAAGGACAAGAGAGACAGGGGTAACTTGGAGTGTGAGTGAGGAAATGCCTCTTGCCTTCTCTGCTCCAGACGGATTATCTGTGACACCAGGGAGCAAGTCCTGGCAGGCCCACTCCGCGTCCCCAGTAGCAGACACTCCTCCAGGTACAAATTTGGTTCAATGCTTTCTGTCTGTCGGTGACTTGTCTTGTGGACCCTTCTCCGGCAGAATCAGCTCTCTGACCATGTATCTTATTTGTGTCATTGCAACAGCATCTTCACACTAAGCAGGTCAGTAATCAACTAGGGGGAAACACCAGCGTAAGTATTTAACCTGTACGGCCCCCAAAACCAAAAACCTACTGCCCTGGAGTCGATTACGACCCATAGCGACCCTGTGGGACAGAACTGTCCCATAAGGTTTCCAAGGCTATAAATCTTTACAGGTGCAGACTGCCACATCTTTCTCCCGTGGAGCAGCTGGTGGGTTCTGATGGCTGAGCTTTTGGTTCACTTGTCGAGTGCTTTCACCACTGCGCCACCAGCATGCCTTCCTGTAGAGCCAGGAGGCATTTATACCTGGAATGGCCTTCTTAACTGACTTCTACCTGGCCCTTCTCCCCAGCCATGTCTGACCCTGAGCAATACCAGACACAGGCAGATAGTGGTGTCTGTTCATAACTCCCAGCACCTGACAAAACAAAACTGAAGCTGTGATTGGTGGAGGTAGCTGGTGGTCAAGTGTAATTTGTCCATTTTGTTTTTCCCACTAGTCCTGAACTCACTTGCACTTTTTCCTCATTTCTTAAAGTAAATCCAGTTTGCTTGCCAGGAATTGTTTAGCATTAGGTTTACAGAGCTTGTTGAATGTTGAATATTTGTCCAAAGGAGTTTGACAAAACAGAAGCTGCTTGGTCCCTGTTCTGCCTGCTAGGTCATAAGGATTAAGGCCACGTGTCTGGGGTACTTATGTCAGGTTCAGAATGGGGCAGTGTCCCTCTCCTACCTCTCTGCGGAGACACAATTGAAGGTCAAGTTGGACTCAGTGTAGGGCAGATACTGCTTATGCTGCAAAGTTTAGAGAAGTTTTTCGGTTGTGGAAGTGACAGGTAGGTAGGACAGGGTCTCTTAAGATGGGAAGGATAAAGATACTGGGGAGAGGAGAGATGCTTGGCCCCAGGGAATGACAGTGAAGTGGAACTGCGCTCCCCTCCGGAATCCCCACACTCCCGCTTTGCCTAGCGTCCCTGAGTCACCTTTTCCCAGCATCCTGTCAGATCCCTCCATGGACTGATTTTCCCTCTTGTGTTAACTATATCAATGTTATTTTTTTTAGCAATCGAAATGCACTTTTTTATTTCAACTCAATCATGACTTTTAAGTATAAAAAATTTTATAGATTGTTAAAACTACTTTTTTTGTGTGTATTTTTAACCACTCAATGTAGCATTGTATATTTTATTCTTGTGAGACTCTGGCACAAGGTGTGCCGCTTCCTGATATTTCCGAGATGCTGGGCCTTTGGATGTGTACGGTAACCAACTTAATGCTAATGTTCAAAGTATAAAAAAAAAAAAAGTAGCCATACCCGTTGTGTGTCTTTCTTTGTTCACTGCATTTCTTCCCCATCCTTGGTTGACAACATTTTGAGGTCTCCTTGCTTACGAATTGTCATCTTTAGGTGAGAGGGGCCATCCTGATTTGCAGTCAGTTGTTACTTCTCTGGTAATGGTGATGGGGCCCCTCAGCCTGCACACCTGCCCACCCTCTCTAGGAGCGTTTGTGGTTTTTTTTTTTTTTTTTTCCTCTCTTTTTTTTGCAGTGCTGCCTGGCTCAGGCCTGATTGGTTTCAGCAGCACTTCTCTGTCCAGATGAGCAAAAAGCTGGAAATGCCTAGGGAATAGTGTTTGGGGAAAAGATCAGGATTGGGTTCTGAACCAGTTAGAAAGAAAAATAAACCCAGATGGAAACAGCTTACAAAGTATATTCCGTGAGAAGCACTGGGTGTAAGATGGCACCTGGGATGAGATTCCGTTCCCTGCCCTGTTCGCTTTTATTTACTCATACCCTTATTCATGCCTTTACTGTACAAATGGTTATGGAGTGCTAGGCACTGTCCTGGCCACTGGGGTTCAGCAGTAAACAAGACAGCCCTTGTCCTCAAGGAGCAAGCGGTCCAGTGGAGGAAACCTGATAGCAAGCAAATCATTATCTACTACAGATCAGATATAGTGTGGCCACCTTGGGAAGTCTTGCCCTCAGGACTTACTGTAGCCAACTGGAAGAGAAAGTAGCTTAGACCCCAACACTTGCAGGACCCACCCAGTCTTGTTTCTTCTAAGAATTCTAATGAGGGAGTTTAGCATATAGAAAGAAAATTCCAGCATTCAGGTTTCCCTTTGTTTGAAACCTCTTAGAATGCAAAACCACCCACATCATAAAATTACCTTTCTTTTTCTTTCCCATCCTTTATCTCTGACAAAATACCAATGTTAACACACTGTTTCTTCAGGGTACAGATTAGATACTCCCCTTCCCACCCATGGGAGCTCTGGTGGCACAGTGCCTAAGGCATTTGACTGCTAACCAGATGATTAGTGGTTCATACAAACCCACCCCAGAAGACTGGACAATCTACTTCTGTGAAGATTTATGACCTTGGAAACCCAATGGGAGTCACTGTAAGTTGGAATCAACTCAATGGGAGTGAGTTTGGTTTGTTTTTGTGTTGTTGTTATTCACATATATTCTATTCTAGTCTTTTAAATGCTGATCACAAGCCACTTAAGTAATTTTAAGACCCACCAATAGGTGCTACCTACACTTTGAAAATCCTGTTTGTTTTAAAGTAATATACATGCATTACTTCAGTCCCTTTCCAACAGCAGCCTGAATTCAGTTTCAGATAGAATTTTCAGGTTCTTCTAGCTGGATCTCCCATCATTAGGCAGTGTGTTTCTATTACTGACTGAGTCCAAGCTCTGAGGCCCCTTTCATAGATTAGCCATTGCTCATTCCGGTGTCCTGCAGTAGAGACAGTCTAAATCCCAGGCACACAGTCCTTTCTTATGGTAACTACAACCCACCTCCACTACCAAGGTAACTAGGACCTCTTGTAGTTAGGTGCCTTCAAGTTGGCTCTGACTCAGAGACCCCATCCATGTACAACAGAACAGGACACTGCCAATCCTGAGCCAGCCTCAGTCCTTGCTCTGCCTGAGCCCACTGCTCCAGCCGTTGTGTCAGTCCATCTTGTTGAGGGCCTTCACCTCCTTCGCTGACCCTCCACTTTACCAAGCATATCCTTCTCTAGGGAATGGTACCTTCTCACCAGACGACCAAAGTAGGTCAGACGAAGTCTGGCCATTCTCTCTTCCAAGGAGTATTGCAGCTGCACTTCTTCCAGGATAGATTTGTTAGTTCTTCTGGTAGTCCTTGGTACTTTCAGTTTCTTGAAATTTTCAATATACCTCCTCTTCAAGGTCTCCATAATAAGTAGTAGAAACAGGTCCACGTGAATCAGGACTCCTGTGGCCACACCTTTTTGTAGTATGAATTTGGCCCTTCTCCCATCAAGCCTCCACTAAGAGGTGTGGCCATTCTTCACTCCTTTGAACATGGGCCAGTCTTGTGACTTGCTCTGACAAGCAGAAATGATACTCAAGTTCTGAGCCTCTGTCTCAAGACACCTTGCAGCTTCCTTCTCTTGGAACCTGGCTGGGCTGCCAAGTAAAAAAACTCAGGCTAGACTACTAAATGATGAAAGACTGCATGGAGAGAGAGGTCCCGGTGTCCCTGCCTAGCTTCCAGCCATGTAGGTGAGGACTTCTCAGAACCTCCACCTCAGATGGACCCATGCTCAGGAGACAATGCATGCTTAGGAGGTAATCAGAGTTCTTCATCCAGTCGGTTGGAAGACCTTAACAGCAAAACAGGTTTCCCTGAGGAAAGAAATGCCACTTGTGGACCACAGCAGCATCTCCTGTCCAAGAGTTTCTAGCCTACTGGCCTGCCATACAAATTTCAGACTTAACCTAGTCAGCCCACACAATTATTATTAGTGAATAAGCCAATTCCTTGCAATAAATCCTGTGTGTGTGTGTATATACACACATTTATATATAAACAAACCAAATTCACTGCTGTGGAGTCATTTCTGACTCAACAGCAATCCCACCTCGGGTGGTATCTCTACAGAAGTAGATTGCCCCAACAAAACTCAAAATCATTTGGAGGGAGAAAAAAAAAAAAGATGTTTGGGACCAAGTTTGCTGGTCCAATAGAGCCTGGTGGAACCACTAGACTATGGCCCCTAGCTGCCCTTCAGGTCTGGAATTGAACCCACACCTGTGGTTTCCAGCCAAACAAAGTACAGGCGTGTGAGTTAAACATTTACCTCAAGTAGACACACGCCCTGGAGAGAACAATCATGGGAGAAGGAAGGGCTGCTTATTCACAGGGAGACAGCTCAGGGGGCAGGAGAGTATGGAGGGATGGACACTGGGAAGTGGTAACTATGGAGAGGAAGTGGGAGGGGAGCTGTTGCATTGTGGTAAACTGTGGTCAATGACAGGAGGCAAAGTATATGTGAACTTCTGTATGGAAGGTGAATTTGCTCTGTAAATCTTCACCCAAATCACACACACAAAAAAAAGACACTAAAAAAAAAAAAAGAAGAAGAAGTAGATTGCCCCATCTTCCTTCCGAGGAGCAGCTGGAGTGTTTGAACCGCCAGCCTTCTGGTTAGCAGTCAGATGCCTTAGGCACTACACCACAAGAGCTTTATACACACACACATTGTAAGGAGCTCTGGTGGTGTACAGGATAAGGCAATAAGGCATCTGGTTGCTAACCAGAAGGTCAATGGTTCAAACCCACCAGCTGCTCCACGGAAGGCAGATGGGGCGATCTACTTCATAAAGATTTACAGCCTTGGAAACCCAATGGGGGTTGCTATGAGTTGAAATTGATTCAATGCCAATGAGTTTTGTTTTTTATATATGCCATATATATATGGGTGTATATGTGTGTGTGTGTGTGTGTGTATAAATAATTTGGGAGGGGGGTTTCTCTACTATTTCTCTGGTAGATCTTGATGGCTACAGGGCCTTTGCCAGCATCACTGCCAAGGGCTTATAGCAAAAGAGGAGCAGCAGTGGACAATACACATACTCACAAATTAACCTGTTTCCAGGGAACCTGACCTGAGATCAAAGCCAACCTGTTCTGAGCACCTCTGCTGGGTGGCATCCCATTACGGTGGACTTGATGTTAAAGGACAAGGCCAGGGAAACAGAAAATTTATTTGGGGCCAGAACTCTCCTGGATGGTGTTCTATGTTGCCCACTGATGTCCAGTCAGTGTTAATAACCACAGATGGTGGCAAATCACGTTTTGTAATATCAGTAGCTGACAGGAATGATAACAGAGTGTGGCCAGAGCAGGTGGGTAGTGCAGATTAATCCAAAGAAAATTTCAGCTGAAAGGCCTCCATCTTGAGTAAATGGACAGATGCTGAAGTTTGGGATGGGGGGACTCAGGGGTCCCTGTAGGATGAACACATAAGCACAGCCCCCTGCAGCCCCTGGTTTGTGGAGTGACCAGGTCAAGCCCTGAAAAGAGAAGCAGAGGAATGGACTGGCTGGTCAGAGGAATGAGGGGGACTCCCCTGGTGTCAGGAATATTGAACTGAAAAATGAGAACAGTCAGTAGTCAGCATGTGGAAATTAGTTTTTGTGCCTTCTGGTTGTGACTTGGTGGAAATCAGTTTAGGAAGCCACTGAGCTGCTTTGACTGATGTACTGATTTCACAGCTGGACTTTTTCCTTTCCTCACACTGGGCCCAGGTGACAGGAGAGCCATTATTGACAGCCAGCACTGTGGTGGATTAAAATCCAGCAAACTCACTGGGAGAATGCCAGCGCCATGCAGGCCTAGAGCGGCGGAACTTTAAAAAGATCCCTGCCTAGGCTGAGGTGAATGATGGTGGCTTGGGTAAGCAAATCACATCCCAGACAATCTTAAACCACAAAATAGGGCTCACCCTGGAAAGCTACAAAATTAGAACTTCAAACATCAGTTAGTTACAAATTAAGACTCTTATTTACCTTCCTCACCCTCAGGGAGCCAATCTCTCTGCCCAAGTCCCTACCACAAGGAAAACTGAATAGAATTAGGTATTTTGGGATGATGTGACATGTTTGGGTTGGGCCTATTAAGACCCACACCCACTGTCTTGAGAGAAAGAACAGGCCCCTTTTCAAGAGATTCTTTTTTTTTCCCCCACTTCAGTGATCCAAGTTCCAGACCCAAGGACACACGCAGGGACTTCAGCTGTGGTGTCTGAAACCTCCACCAAATACAGGGCTCCACTCCAGTGAGTCCTGAGAGCTGGTTGTTAGATGACAGGCTCAAACTCCTTCAAGTCTACCTGACAGGAAGTAGCAGAACTGCCCGTAGCCCCTCTGCTCTTCTGTTTCCTGCAGCCCCTCCACTACATGACCCCTCTGCTCAGGCCTTCACTGTTCACTCTCCATGAGCCCAACCAGGAATGGGCCCTTTTATGTTCTAGGCTGATGTGAAGGACAAACACCAGTTGATGCTGTTTTCCATGGATGGAGAGAAAAGTCAGGAAAGGGGTGTTAGATTTAAGAGTCATTACTCTAGGAGTCAGAAACTCTGTTTCCCATTCCTTAGCTTCTAACCCCTCATTAAGAAAACTGACTCTTGGAGAGGAGTAACCCCCCAAGGCCACACTGCAAATGGCAGAGCTGAAGCTATATCTCCAGTCATCCCAGGACCTTCCAGAGCTCTCAATTCTGGGGAAGCAAAACAGAAAGTGATCCAAAAGAGCAACTGGTTCTACAGTGCAGTGAATTACTTAATATGGCCCTTCTAGCCATAGTCCTCCATTTTCCTAGCTTCTGTGTCTGAGGTTATGGTGCCATATTGAAGTGAGCTGTCCATTATGTTAATGAGGCAAGCTTAGGGTGGGATTATCTTGAGTCATTACGTTACTGGTGTGTATGACTCAAGTACCACCTTTATCTCAGTCACCCCTCTCTCACCTTTGCACTGCCATGCTCAAGTAAGGAGGGTTTCCTTGAGGGTATGATCTGCATACGATATTTATGAATGCTCTCACAAAGTTCTCTCTCCTGCTCTGGATCTTACATCAGGCTTGTCATCATCATCTCCTCTGGTTCTTGCAACTTGAGCCAGCAGCCTATCATCTGACCTGAATCTCCAGCTTCTAAAGGGAGCTCTGTTAGCATAGTGCCTAAGGCACTTGACTGCTAACCAGAAGGCTGGCGGTTCAAACCCACCAGCCACTCCTCGGAAGGAAGATGAGGCAATCTACTTCTGTAATGATACTTCATGGCATATAACAACAACAACAACAACAAAGCCTTGTGAGCCAGTGGCCTGTTATCTGACCTACGAATTTGGATTAGTCAACCCCTGCAACCATGTGAGTGAGGAGAGGCCTCCAGACTGTCACCTGACACACAGATTTGAGACTTGCCAGTCTCCACAACTGTGTGAGCCATCTGCCTGAAAGTTTATGAGTTTTGTGAGGCATTTCATTGAGTTATGGAACCCCAAAACAGGAAGGAGAATACTGAGGGAAGGAGGAGTAGTTGATGTTAGAGATGGTGGAGTAGTGCAGCAGTTTGGAAAAGTTGGGCATTTGGGACATCTTTAACATCCGCCTCATAGGAACCAGTGTTGTGCTGATCCTTCTAAAATTATTCATGCAGGTTCTAAGGTCACTTTCATTTGATAATTACTGGTATCTATAACTGCTTATTTAATGTGGCAAGTTTCCATTCCTATTTGGGTTTCTCTTGTGCTAAGGCATTCATAGCCTCTAGAGTACCCAGTGCCGGATGTCAGGGACCAGGAACTCTGGGAAGCAGTTTCTTGACCAATTATCCACTCACAGATAATCAAGAATCAAATGTGCAGACTCACCAAGCTATAACTCTAGTGCCTACCACCAGAATGTTTCTTAGTAGTGACGATGGTGAGGCTTCATCTCACTTATTTTGGTGATGGAAATAGTGACCATAGATGGGAAGAACACCAGCTGAGAAAATGAAAGACAGTGGTTCTAGTCCTAACTCAGCCTCTATCCATAACCACCTTCAGGGCCAGTCATCCATCCTTTAAAATCCAGCTCAAGCATCACATTCTCTGTGTATTTGATTCTTATCCTTCTCTGCCACCCTTCTGTATAGAACTACAGGCTCCATATAACTCATAGTCCCTACCACACTGTTTATAATTAGTAGCCTACTTGTCTGCTCCTAGTCCTACTGTGAGAGGAGAGAATTGTCTCCATCATCTTCTCTTTCTAGTTATCACACATAGCATGTAATCGGTATACAAATAATTATGAAATCTCTCCAAAGTGAGGATTAGGCTCAGTGATCTTGAAAGTCCCTTCCTTACGTAGGAGTCTGTGATGACTTCCAGGACTGGGCCCTAATGCCTGAGAGCCACAGAGAGGTGAAAGACCCAAGCTCCCTAAGCCCTCAGACCAAGCATGCTTGATCCAAGTACCCCAATGTAGTTGGTCTCTGGGACGTGAAAATATTACAGGGATACATTATGTACATGGGTATGTAACTTTTCAATGGAAAGGATTTGGGGGTTAGGTGTGCCTCTCTTCCTTCTGTTTGTGGTATAGATCAGTCATTTGAAAGCATTTTGAGGTCAGTCATCACTGTGTCCTTATGAGATGGTTCTTCCCATTTGATAGGTATGAAGATGGAGTGGTTTTCCAAGGGCTAGGGATGGAGGCAAAAAAAAAAAAAAAATGTCTAGAGGGTTTGACTGGCTTGCTCAAATGTTGAGGGATGATAACATTTTCGGCTAGTGTTCTCAGCTCCCCTCTGGATCTCCTGACCTAAGAAAGTCTTGACCAGCGAATGTTTGCAATCTACCACTGTGGGGCTTCTCTCTGAAGTATTTCAGGGCAGGGCAGGTATCTGGGAAGAACTGCTATTGATCCTCCTTGTTGTGGTTTGAAACACTGCCATGGTGTATTTGGGTAGTAGTTAAATAAATTCGCAATACAATGCAACCACTGCTGTGGAGTCGGATCCGACTCATAGTGACCCCTCCTTGGGTTTCTGAAGCGGTTATCACTACGGAAGTAGATTGCCCAACCTTCCTTCCAAGGAATGGCTGGTGGGTTTGAGCCACCAACCTTCTGGTTAGCAGTCAAATGCCTTAGGCACTATGCCACCAGAGCTCCTCTGGCTAAATTAGCTCTCCATAAAGACTAGATTGCCCCACCTTCCTTCTGAGGAGTGTCTGGTGGGTTTGAAACATGAGCCTTCTGGTTAGCAGTCAAATGCCTTAGGCACTGAGCTACCAGAGCTGGAAGCATAGTGCCTGAGGCACTTGACTGCTAACCAGAAGGCTGGAGGTTCAAACCCACCAGCCACTCCTTGGAAAGAAGATGGAGCAATCTACTTCCGTAGTGATACTGCCTCGGAAACCCAAGGAAGGGTCGCTATGAGTTGGGTACGACTCAACAGCACATAACAACACAAGAACAAAAGACTAGAATAAGGAGCTCTGGTAACATAGTGCTTAAGGCATTAGACTGCTAGCCAGAAGGTTGGCAGTTCATAACCCATCAGCCACTCGTGGAAGGAAGATGGGGCAATCTACTTCTGTAAAGATTTACTGCCTTGGAAACCCAAGGAGGGGTCACTATGAGTCAGAATCAACTCAGTGGTAGTGAGTTTGGTTTTTTGGTTAAAGACTAGAAATGAAGGAATATCTAAATATAACTATGGGACACCACTTGGGAACTGCCTGTAGCAGACTGGAAGAATCATACCTAGTGGTATAAGGTAGCAGAAAAATTCAATCCCCCCCTCACCCACACGTTCCCATCTCTGGGAACTTTTTAAAGGTAGCAAAAACACACAGGTGGTTAGTTGGGTGGTGATGTTATTCTCGTTGGCTGCGGTATATGCCATGTGTTAGGACACAATTAACTCATCTGTAAGAGAAGTTAAGGTTTTGATGTCCCTACGACTGTGGGCTGTGGGCTAGATACAGCTCACCTCATTCACGGGCAACCGCTACCACCTGCAAGGGGAGGTATTAGCTCATTTTACAGATGGAGACCCAGGAAGGTCTTGTTAGAGATATGCCACGCCATCTTGCGTGGCTCTTCCAGGTTCTTCTTCATTCCCTGCTGCCCCACCCAAGGTCATAAGTCAGTTAAAGGAAGTAGAAACTGAGCTTCCTGCAAGGCGCGAATTTTAAAAGGCAACATAGCCTCTGATAGGTTA
>NW_006921672.1:4992964-4993493 GCF_000298275.1 Orycteropus afer afer
ATCTTTGGGGTTAGAGTCCCCTTTGGCTTCTTCGGGGGTTCGAGTCCCCCCTTTGGCAGAGTTAGGTAGGGTAGAGGGTTCGAGTCCCTCTAGCAGCTCTAGTAGAGAGTTCACATTCGGTTTCATTGGGGTTGGCGTCTGTGTGACTGTTCAGTGTGAATGATATATGTGAAGTTCCAAGACGAAAAGTTGCGGAATTTGAACGGGCCTGAAGTTGCATTCCATGTGAGGTCAGATTAGCATAACGGTGTGGCTTGGCCCTCCGCTCCAGGGTTTATACGGAGATACCTTAGCCAAAGACCCACTGAAACCTTCGTAAGAAGGGCGGACGACCAGGCATCAGAGAGGTCCTCGGGACTTGTCTTTTGTTTTGTGTGAGCCACTATCACTATGGGAAGTACCCCCAGTAAATCTACTGTGTTAGAATACATGACCAAAAAATTTTCCAAAGGGATTTAAAGAAGATTATGGTGTTAGCCTCAGTCCATCTAGATTAAGAATCTTTTATGAGACCCATCCACCAGAGCAT
>NW_006921672.1:4995323-5010018 GCF_000298275.1 Orycteropus afer afer
CTCTTCCTGCTCTTCCGCTCCCTCTTCTTCCTCTCTCTCTTCTTCTCTTCTTCTAGTCTTCCTTTCTTTCTTCTTCTCTTCTTCTTCTCCTCTTCTTCCTCTTCTTCTTCCTCCTCTTCTTCTTCTGTCCTTCCTCAGTGCAGGCGCCCTTTCGCCTCTTTAATAAAATCTCCTGTTGGGTATCCTGGTGTGTGGCGTGGTCGTTGAGTGCCGATGGAGCTCTAACAGGTCTCATTCTGCCATGAAGAATGGAGATAATGACCCCCTCCGGTCCTGTATGACAGAGCTGTGAGAATAAGGAGATAATGGAAAGACAAAGTGCTTTATGAATGTAGAGAGTAATCCTGTTGTAAGACAGCCCCGCTGCTGTTGTGGAAGAAACTGCAGTTTGACTCAAGAGCACAGAGACACCAGAAAGAGCTCTGAAATGAGGCAGTGAAGGGTGACTCTCAAGAACCTTGTGTTTATCCCAAACCCACTGCCATCAAGTTGATTCCGACTCACAGAGACCCTCACTGGATTTCCAGAGGTACATCTTCCTTACCCAGAATACCTGGTGGGTTTGAACTGCCAACCTTAGGCACTGTGCCACCAGAGCTCCTTTATGTCTCATCATAGACACCAAATCTACGTGCAGGAGACCACACACAAGAGATGCCCAAGAGCCTACAGTTGCAGAAACAGGAATGAAGAAGAGCCCAGAGGAGTGGAGTCAAACCAGGTCTCTGGGCACTTCTGCCTCTTCCAGGTGCCAGAAAAGAAAACGCCACTGTATGTTTTGAAGAAGGCGGGAGGGGGAAGGGAGGATGAAAGGACAGGCCTGGATCCAGGAGACAAATGGAGGTGGTGCAGGTGATTTATGGAGCCAGTGAGTACTCCTAACCAGGGCTTGGAATGGGTTCATTTGGTTTGACCCCCGCCGAGATCTGCATTTCCACCTAGATATACTGAATCAGAACCTGTGCATGTATACATAAGAATCACCTGGGGATCTTATTATAATGGGAATTTTGATCCAGTGTATCTGGGATGGAAATGCAAATTCTCAGCAGGAGATGGAACTGGTTCATAAGCTCTGCTTTTAAGACACTGTAGGCCTGTGGAGACAGCTTTTATTAGAAACCTTCCATTTTTCCGTCATTTCACATTTTGCCAAACCACTCTTGGCAAAAATTCTGGATGTCCTTAGCCCCAGGGTGGATCTGAGTTAATGTGAGGTATGGCAGTGTACTTTGGGCATATTATCAGGAGGGACCAGGCCCTGGAAAAAGACATCATGCTTGGTAAAGCAGAGGGGGGTCAATGAAAGAGAAAGACCCTCAACGAGATGGATTGCTGCAACAATGAACACAAGCACAGCAAAGACTGTGAGGATGGCGCAGGACCCAGCAGTGTTTCCCTTCCGTGGTACATACTGTGGCTGAGTCGGAACCGACTCTTGTAGTACAGGTGAAAGGGCACAGTCCTGAGCAACAAAAGCCTGGGTTCCAAACCCAGCTGGGCTCTAATTTACAGGGGGACCTTGAACACCTTGAGCTCCGGTAGCTTAGTGCCTAGGGCACTTGACTGCTAACCAGAAGGCTGGCGGTTCAAACCCACCAGCCACTCCTCGGAAGGAAGATGGGGCAATCTACTTCCGTAGTGATACTGCCTCGGAAACCCAAGGAGGGGTCACTATGAGTCGGATCCGACTCAACGGCACATAACAACAACAACTTGAACCCGCAGCCCTTTCTCTGGATGTTTCCTCATCAGTAAAACGCCAAAGGCTGACATGGACAAAAAAGCTCTCTACAACCCCTCCACCAAAGGATGTGAGATCCTATCGTTCTACATGCTATTACACGGGTACGGGGGACAAGGAAATGCACTCGGGCCCGACTTGAATCCGCCGGAGTCGGACCTAGGTGATGTGTTTGGAGCCCCTTCGCCGTCGGGTTTCAGCCAGAAGTTGCCAACTCTCAATTGACCAAGTGTCCAGAGCTGATAAAGGAGGTCAGTGGGAGACAAAGAGCCCCCCAACTTCCAGCTGACGCCCAGAAAGCGCGGCGACCCCGGTCCGCAACGTCCAGAACGCTCGCCTGCAGGCGCGGGCTGCTTTCGTCACTGGCGCGGCTGGCTCCCCGGCCCCGCCCCACCGCCTGCGGCGCAGTCCCGAGAGGGCGTTGTACCCCGGCGGCCGCCGGCGGCCGGGACGTGGCGCCTGTGGAGGCGTGGCCCGGCCGGGCGGGGCAGCTGCCTGCGGGACGCCAGGGATCCGCCGCCGCCGAACTCGTCCTTCCTGGACGTGACTCGTCTCGCGCTCCCTCAACCACAAACAAGGAAGTTGGGGGGGAACGCCCGCCGGCGCCGAGGCCCGTGCGAGCCCGGGGTTCCGTGTGGGCTGCAAGCCGAGCGCGGGGAGGAGGGGCGGCCATGGCAACGGGTGTGGGCTGGGAGGGGCGCGTGTTAAACGCTTCTTTCTCCCCAGTGCTTCTTAACCCCCCACTCACCGCCCCCGCTGCCTGAATAGCGTTTTGTCTCAGCGGATCTCCACGTCGGGGCTACCAATTGTTCTCAGAGACTGGCTGGCTCTGTTGAATTTCCAGACTCCTCTTTGGGACAGGTCCTGGGGGAGGGAGAGGAATTGGCTTCAGTAGGAGCTAGACACTAATAACTCTTTGCTCCTATCTTCTGATGCTTTGATGTTCTCCTGGCCTACATTTGGGGCAAGGGCATTGGCCCCATTCTACAGGTGGCAAAACTGAGGAATGAAGACTTGGCCGAAAGCACACCGTGAGATGCAGCTAGCAGGAACAAGACGAGAGAGCGCAGCTCTTCCTACTGCCAGGTCCTGGAAGGGCCTCTGCGCCTCTTTTTCTGGGCAGCACTGGTGTGAGGGAATAGAAGGTTTCAAGTATCTTCACGCCATGAAGGAGGTGGTGTGAAGTCCTGGATCCTGTTTTGGCCTCTGGGGCCTCCTTTTGCAGGATGACTTGACCGCCACCCCTACTCCTGCCTCACTACCATCTTCTCTCCCTACCCCTGGAGCACCTTTCCCTGCTTCACTCCATCAGGATTCCAGGCTAAGGAACAACGTTCCTGTTCACATTTATTAAAGGCCACTTGAATGTTCCTATTTGTGGGACTTGGGAAAACCCCTTCTACATTCTGAGCCTTAGTTTTCCCAATTATGTAAGATGGACTAGATAACCCCTAAGGGTCTTTCAGCACTGATATTCCACTCTGGTAGCATAGTGGTTTATTGCATTAGACTGTTAACCAAAAAGGTCGAGTGTTGCTGGGAAAAAATGAGGCAGTCTGCTTTCCTAAAGAAACTTTGTGGGGCAGTTCTGTCCTATAGGATCACTATGCAGTGGGTTAAGTTATATATTTTCTCTGTAGGCAACATCCTGTTGTAAAGAGTTAAACTTTCTTTTTCTGTATCATACTTAACTCCCAGCACTTGTGTATGTAGTAGGTACTCAACAAGAGTTATTAAGTACACATAAAGGTATATCTTCACTTTACCACCTCTCCAAACAAATTCCTAATGACCAAAAGCAAGAAGGGAAAAATAAACGGGCTTATCAACCCTTTCACAGTCTCTCTACATGACAGTGGGTGATCATGGGTGATCAGGTGTTGACTTGCACCTCCTGAGGCTGGTAAAAAACCAGTTGCCATGGAGTTGAAGCCAAGTCATGGCAAGCTCATGTGGATCAGAGCAGATAGGATTTTCATTAACGGATTCTTTAAAGGTAGATCACCAGGACTTTCTTTCTTACTAACTTTTTGTTATGATCTGGGTGAAATTTTACAAAGAAGATTCGTTTCACATTCAATAGTTCACACACATTTTATTTTGTGCCACTGGTTACTATCCTCATAGTATAACAGCTCTCTTCTCACTTCTTCTGTGTGGTCACCCTTTCCCTGCATCCTTCTTGCCTATGCATTCCTGCCTCCCTAGCTTTCTCACTGTGCAGATGTCACCCTTCTGATCTCCCATTGGTTGATCGCTCTAAGGAGTGCATCTCCCTGGTGTAGTTCAACTGGTAGGCCTCTGTTGTTTGGCTGAGAGTTAAGCCAAAGGAGTGAGTCCAATTCCAGGCCCAAAGGGTGACTAGAGGGCACAGTTTGGGGGTTTCACCAGTCTATTCGACCAGCATTCCTGGACTTTGTCTTTTTTATGTTTTTAATTTTGTTCCACGTTTTTTTTCTCCTGCTCTTTTTAGGATCTCCTATTTGGTCCCTTTCCAAGTGGTTGGCATTGGTAGCTGGGTACCATCTAGTTCTTCTGATCTTTAGGGTCATATGGGCTGAGGTTTTCATGGTCCATTAGTCCTTTGGACTAATTGTTTCCATGCATCTTTGATTTCTTTCACTCTTCTTTGCTCAGAAGAAGAGAGACCAATAGTTGAATCTTGGTCTCTTGTGAGTGAGATGGCCACTCACAAGCTTCTAAGACCCCAGTCGCCACTCACCAAAGTAGGATGTAGAACAATGTTT
Source organism: Orycteropus afer afer (assembly GCF_000298275.1). Taxonomy (NCBI): domain Eukaryota; kingdom Metazoa; phylum Chordata; class Mammalia; order Tubulidentata; family Orycteropodidae; genus Orycteropus; species Orycteropus afer. The sequence goes on from NW_006921672.1 coordinate 4,999,815, forward strand.
TTGTGCACTATGTTGTGCCAGTTGAGCTTGATGTCCTCCATGACCATGGTCCCAACCCCACCTACCCAGTGACTTACTCCCTCAAGTGCTTGATTGTGGCTAAGAAGTTATCCTAGCTCTGTCCTTGTTAGGTCTGTAGTGCATATGGACCCTTTTATAGCACATACAAATACATGTGTAGGAATATCATCTGCCAAACGTATATATGGTCATGAGGTATATTCCTGTTCACCTATCCATACCTGATCTTCTTACCTATGCATTCGCCAATAGATTAGTGTTTGCTGTTACACACAATGCAGTATTGTGTGTGTAATAGTATTTACTTTTATTGTCTGTATGTCTTGTACACCTTTCCTTTTCCTTAGTGATACTGTGCTGGTCACACACATTTGTTATATATTATATTTCCCTTCCCCTAAATCCACACATGTCTTTTAACTAACCAGCAATTTTCCCTCCCCTCCCTGGCAACCAACAAAGATACTTTCTTTACCTATGTAAACCTTTCCTTGACTTTTAAAAATAATAATGGATTCATATAATATTTGTCCTTCTGTGATTGACTTATTTCACTCAGCATAATATCCTCCAGGTTCATCTACATTATGAGGTGATTTGCAGATTCTTCATTATTCTTTAGTGTTGCATAGTGTTCCATTGTGTGTATGTACCATAGTTTGGTTATCCATTCATCTGTTAATGGGCACTTAGGTTGTTTCCATCTTTTTGCTTGTCAATAGTTCTATGATGAATGTGGGTGTGCATATATCTATTCATGTCCCAGATTTCAGCTCTTAAGGATATAATCCTATTAGTGGGATTGCTGGATCAAATAGCATTTCTATTTCCAGCTTCTTAAGGAAGTACCATACTGTTTTCCACAGTGGTTGTACCAGGCCTTTCTTCCAGGGCACCTCTATGTGGACTCAGACCTCCAACTTTTCCGTTAGTAGCCAAAGACATTAACTGTGTTTGCAACATCCAGGGTTTGCAACCTTCTGAGGCTAGTAAGGCAACAGAAATAGTTCAGAAGCTGGCCTGGAATTTGATCTCTGTCCCTTACTGCTTCTGGCCCTTGAGCCCCCTTGAACTTTTGTTTCTTACTCATTCCTTGGCCTGTGGATACATCAGAAGCAATGGCTCTGTTTTACAGATGACAAAACCAAAAACATGAATTGATTTGGCCAAGAGAATGCCACAAGATACACAATGGTAGACCCATGTCTGCTTTCGTCATTTGTTCTAGGCAGAAAGCAATAATTCCTGTTTTACAGGCGTGTAGGAACAGAAGGGAAAGCTGTAAGCGGTAACGTACTAGTCCACCATGGGGCTATGAGATGCTTACTTTCCTTCTACATTTGTAAGGGTCAGTAAACAGGACCTGACCCATGAAGATGAACAAGACACAGTCTCAGCCTTGGAGCATCAGCACTGTGGGGTAAGAGATAGACGGGTACCCAGATGAGCACAGCAGCTGGGGCGGTTTTTACAGAGGTGTGTAGTCCGTGCTGGAGGAGCTCAGGCCAGGAGGCAGCGCCTGCTTAAGGAAGGAGAGGGCTTCCTCCCGTGCGACATTGGGTGGTTTGTTTTATTTGTTTTAGCATCACTGCCACCTTTGGCAGACCCCTTAAGGAAAACACAAAGTTAAGAATCTGCCAGTACCATTCACTCAGCTTGGGTGCCACACCTGACTGGAGAGGTGGGCGATTTCCCCTTCTCTCGAGGACTGTGAGTGACCCGGTGTGACTCAGGCCGAGTCACAGTGGATGTTCTCAAAGGCCCCAGGAACAAGTGTGGCAGCACTCCCCGAGGCTCAGTTTCAATCTCTGGAGTGGGAACACAGCAAATGAATATAGTTGGGGGGTTTGGTTTTTTTACCTTGCACTTGAGTAATCCTCTAAATATTTTAAACTTATTTTTTAAATAGTTAATACCTGTGTATGGTACAAAATCCAAAAGGTACAAAGAGAGTACAGTGAAGAGGAAGTATTCCTCCTTCTCCTGCCCTCAGCCTCCCACTGCCCCTCACCAGATGGAACCAGTCTTAATAGTTTTACCAAGACTCTGTCTATAGACAGTGAATCAGCCAGAATACCATGAACCCAGTCCTCTAGAGTAGTGGCTCCCCAGGTCTCAGACATTAACATTGGAGAACACTGCTTTGAAGAATTTGCCAGCTATCTTGCCCCGCTTGGAAAGGTTACTTCTTATTGTAAAAATGGCCTGTGGGTGGTGCCTGACATCCTCACTTAACTTCACTGGAGGGAAGGAGGATCATTATCAGCATCAACAGCCCAAGGCCGATTCCTGTGAGGCAAAGGTCAGAATACCTCCACTCCAATCTTTTTTTTTTTTTAATCGATTCTGACACCAGCCATCCCTCCCATGGCATTTTCTACTTCTTTGCTGTGTTCGGTAATTCGTTGCAGTGGTCACACAGAACTCATAGACAATACATATAATTATGGAGTTTATTAGGGAAGTAACAGGCTACAATTCAGGATCAGAAACAACTCAGGATACAGTTCTTCAATCAGGACAGCCTCTTCACAGCCATGCCCACAGGCAGGTCTCTTTGTCCCTTGGTCCCTCAGCCGGCCTCTGCCCGGCTTGGGCAACTGTTCCAAAGTTCTTTTAGCTCTGCTGATAAGTGGGCAGATGTACCCCAGTCCTCCAGTAAGCCTTGGCCTAAAGGCGCTCAGCTGTAGCTCCGTGGGTCAGGCACCATGTCATTCTTTTGTGCATGAAGTCACCATGAGTCAGAACCAACACGATGGTGACTCACAACAGTAATCTTTCTGGTACTTTAGCCTTAAAACCTTGGAGCCCTCCTTGCCCCTCTCATTCCCTCACTCTCTCCATCTGATTCCTCAGCACATCCTGTTGGCTCTACTTGAAAAAGTATCCAGGATCTGACCGCTCTGTACCACCTCCACTGCTGTTACCCTGGTCCATGCCTCATCGTCTCTTGCCTGGACTGTTGCAGTGGCCTAACTGATCTCCTTGCTTCTGCCCTTAGCCCAGTGCACTCAGGCCTCAACAAAATCCGGAAGCCAGATGGTCTTGTTAAAAACAAGCCCAAGGGTGTTACTCCTCTGCCCATGCCCACTCCTCCAAGAAAATCCAAAGCCCTACAAAGTCTTACAAGCCCCTACAAGATCGGTCTCCCTCACCTCCCACCTCATCACCTGCTGCTGTCTCCCTAATTCCACTCCAGACACACTGGGCCCCTTGCCGCTGTCTGAGCTCACCAAGATCACCTCCACCCCAGGGCCTCGGCCCCTGCTCTTCCCTCTGCCTGAAGGGCTCTTCCCCCAGATACCGGCAAGATCTCTTCTTTCCCTACTGCACCCAAATGTCACCTTATCAATGAGGCCTTCTCTATCTGTCCTTTATAAAATAAACCTCCTGCCCTCCCCGCCCCCCAATGCTTTATGCTCTCCATAGCATTCAGCGCCATCTGGCATTCTGCATATTTACTTGATGGCTGCCTCCTGCCATTTGATGAGAGCTCCGCAAGGGCAAGAATTGTCTGTGTCTCTGGTGCCTAGAACGGTGCCAGACATACACAGTAAAACCAAACCAAACCTATTGGCGTCAAATCGATTCTGACTCAGTGACCCTGTAGGACAGAGTAGAACTGCGTCATAGGGTTTCCTAGGTTGTAATCTTTAGTGAAGCAGACTGTCACATCTTTCTCCCAGAGTGGCTGTTGGGTTCAAACCACTGACCTTTCGGTTAGCCACCAAATGCTTTAACCACTGCGCCACCAGGGCTTGGACGCATTGTAGGTATTAAATAAACATTCATTGAATGAATGACTTTGTGAGTGACTTCTGCTTAATGATTTTCCATAGAACCTTCCCAAGAATGGAGGGACTACTCCCCTTGACTAGGAGCTCTGATCTTATGAACAGGATAGAAGGCAGGTCCTGGGTTAGTTTTACTGTGCGGTGCCACAAGCCATCACAACAGTGCAATTATATTTGTTAATATGTTAAAAAAGAGCCAAGTTAAAATAACTCCTAACAGTGGGTGATGAGGATCTTGGGGAGAGAAGGGAAGACCCGGCCTTGGAAAGGGAGCATCGTAGAACTTGGGAAGAACAGACAGAAGGCATTGTTTCCCTGCTCCTGCAAGGTGCTCAGTCACTGCAGACACTGAGCTGGGGACAGAGAGAGGAGACAGTCATGCGTGATGGGAGCATTGGTGAGGCTGCGGGCCAGGTGTCCCCTCCTGTCCCCAGGCTCAGTGCCCTTAACCTGTCCTTGGCTCCCACATGAATCAGCAAATTCTGGCCTCTGGGGTTCATTTCAGCACTTCCCCTTGAGCAGATTAGAGGACCTTGCATTAAGTAACAGATCTGGGAGGGCAGGACACTCAGAGAGCCAGCAGCCACCTGAGGATGAGGGTCGCCTGGGACTGAGTCTGTCTCCTCAGTGTGGAGGCCTCCAGCCTAGGGAACAGTTGGTGCAGGGAGCTTGGGGATGGGGATTTCTCCAGCCTCAGCTGAAAACCAGCTCTTCATCTACAAGTCGTTAACAGTTTCAGGGCAGCCAGTCCTTTACAGTAAATGAATGTAGGTGTGCCTTGCTGTAAGCCACCCATTACCGGAAAATGGAATAGCTCCCAAGGATAAACAAAGGGATAATTCCTCTTTTGATGAGGATGAATTCCTTGCATATGTGAGCTGCCCTAAACTCAAAAACCCAAACTCACTACCGTCCAGTTGGATCCAACTCATAATGACCCCTCCTTGGACTTCCAAGGCAATATCACTATGGAATTAGATTGCCCAGTCTTCCTTCTGAGGAGTGGCTGGTGGGTTTGAACTGCCAGCCCTCTGGTTAGCAGTCAAATGCCTTAGGCACTACACCACCAGAGCTCCTTATTCTCAGAAGGTGCCTGTAATTATCTGCATTTTACAGAGTAGGTAAATCACAGAGTTCAGTGAGATCTTCCAATTTGGAGCTCTTCCCAGCACACCACAGTGTCCCCTTGTTATTCCCATCACAGCTCTAGGAAGTTAATACAGAGCAAGATGAGCTGATCCCATGAGGCAGAGGAGAAAACTAAGACCTGGAGAGGCAAAGTGACTCCAACCCAGATGCTTTGACTCTGAGCCCAGGTTTCTCATTGCCATGAGTTAGAATCAACTTACCCGGAACTGACAACAAGCAGCTCTACTTGGCGGACACTTGACCTCCCTGAGCCTCAATTCCTTCATCTACAATGGTGGTAGTAATACCTGTATGGTGAGGAGCTGTGAGGGTCAACTCAAGTGATTTCTGTTATAGTTAAGGCAGTGGATGACATGTAGCTGCTATTATTACGTTGTTGTTAGGTGCCAGGTGCTGTCAAGTCAGTTCTGATTCATAGTGACCCTGTGTATAACAGAATGAAACCCTGCCTGGTCCTGCACCATCCTCACAATCCTTGCTCTGTTTGAGGTCATCGTTGCAGCCACTGGGTCAATCCATCGCATTGAGTGGCTTATCTTTTTTGGGCAGAGCGGAATGGAACCCTCACCCACAAGAGCCCAATATAGCAGCCCTTGGAACCTGATCCCGAAGTCTGCTGGGTGGGGTGGGGTGCAGAGAAAAGGGAACCCGTCATTATCTCCTCACCCTGGAGGCTGGGCCAACCTGGGCTCCACTTTACTGAGCCTGATGTCCTTCTTCAGAGACTGGTCCTTCTTGATAACATGTCCAAAGTAAGTGAGATGACATCTCTCCATCCTCACTTCCAAGGAGCATTCTGGCTGTACTTCTTCCAAGACAGATTGGTTTGTTCTTCTGGCAGTCCAAAGTATATTCAGTATTCTTTGCCAACGTTCAAATGCACCAATTCTTCTTCAGTCTTCCTTACCCATTGTCCAGTTTTCTCGTGCATATGAGGTGATTATAAATGCCATGGCTTGAGTCAGGCCCACCTTAGTCCTCAGAGTGACATCTTTACTTTTTTTTTTTTTTAACACTTTCACAAGGTCTTTTGCAGCAGATTTGCCCAATGCAATACATCTTTTGATTTATTAACTGCTGCTATTAGTACATGAATTGCTGTTATTTTTGTTATTTTTATATCTCAGACTTAAATGAACTATCCACAAAGATGTGTGACAGACAGGCAAGATGTCACCCCCTCCTTCATTCTCTCCCAACCTTGTCTCATACAGAAGGTCACTGTGCTGGTTCCCCACACCCTAGGAGCCTCCAGCCACCAACTCATCCCACCTTGCGGCTGCCTGGCTGCCTTGGCCAAGGATGAATGGAGTCCCCCATGGCCCAGCCAGTGTATGGTCACCCCTGCCTGTGCCTGCGGCAGGGCCTAGAGCCCAGATGTGCCTGGCAGGCTGCCAGGGCTTCCTTGGTAGGATGCCTCGCCACTCCCTATGGGCCCCTCTATTCCGGGAGCTGTAATTTAGAAAGCCTTCCCGCCCCAATTGCTATCTGTGGCAGCAGTCCCCAGTCCCGTGGGGACTTGCCCACCCCACACTCCACTGCCTTTTCATAAATAGCTCTCAGGCTGCCCTGTTATCTTGGGCGCCATGGCTCTAGGGAGGAGGCCTGCCACTCTGGAGATACTAATGACCCCCATCCTGGGGAAAAGCCAGCCCATCATGGGCAGGGTGGAATGGAACCCTCACCCACGAGAGCCCAATATAGCAGCCCTTGGAACCTGACCCTGAAGTCTGCTGGGTGGGGTGGGGTGCAGAGAAAAAGGAGGCTGTCATTATCTCCCCATCCTGGAGGCTGGGCCAACCTAGGCTGTGGTGTCCCCAAAAACTCCTGCCTTAGCCTGAGGTGCTCAGCCATGGGGTCATGAGAGAGCAAACCCCTAAGTGTGTATGTTGCAAGTGAGGGGGGTAGGGGTGGGAATGACTCATCATCAACAACAAAGTGATGACTCTAAATTGCGAATCTCACTGTGTCACTGCCTGGCTCCCCATGACCCTTGAGGATAAAACTTGCAAGACCCTCCAGCCTCTGCCCCTTCTGCCACCTCTCTCACCTCAGGACCTTTGCACAAGCTGTCCCCTCTGCCTGGACTCCATTCTCCTCTTTACCTGACTGACTCCTATTCATCCTGCAAATCTCAGCTAAGCAGTCACTTCTTGTGGAACCCTCTCATGACTTCACCACATATACACCCCTCCCTGGTCCTCCCTTGGACTAGGACAGTGTCCTCCCTGTGTTTACCAGAAGCACCATGCCTGGCCTATGCATTTTTTCCCTCTGACCCAGCCAGCTGTAAGCATTCCCAGGACAGGAACTCTGTGTTGTTCATTGTTGTTTCCCAGTCCTGGCATACTACAGCAGATGTTTGAGAAATACTTGTTCAATGAATGAGTGAATGAATGAATGACTCCTCTGCCCCTTCAGGATGTGTGGGTCTCTTGAGGGATATTTGGCTACTTTGTGACCTCCATTTCCTGGGAGAGCTGAGGCTTCAGAGTTCTATCATGCTATGCTCTAACTTCAGGCTTGTGGGAGTCTCTCCATCTTGATCTTTGATCTACAAAATATGGTTGCTGTGGCCATGGACTTGCTGGTGGGAAGCCATAAGGGCTCTGAAGATGTCACTGGAGGACAAGACAGGTATCCTTAGGTTAAAAGAGAGGAGGAAGGAAGAGGGAGTCCTCAGACCCATGGGTCACTTGCAAGCAGCAAATCTGATACTGGGAAGGAAGGTGGGTATGCACTACCAGATTGGCAGATTAGGTTTTTATTCTGGAACTTTTATGGTGGGATATGGAGATGCACTTTGTATTTCACTTGCTCCAGAGAGGGAAACTACAAACTATAACCTACAAGTGCAGTAAGCAGGCTGGAGTTAGATTTCTCAGTGGTCTGCCCCATGAACTACAGGAGGGTGTCTGAAATTTGGGTATTTCTGCTTCCCATTGCATCTCTGCCGTCATTTTTCTCAGCTTGCAGTTTTGCTTGAATATTGTCCCAGATCACCTGGCACAATTAAAAAACCAAAAAACAAACTCACTGCTGTCAATCAATTACAACTCGTAGTGACCCTCATTGGATTCCCAAGGCTGTAAATCTTTACGGAAGCAGACTGCGTCATCTTTCTTCCACGGAGCAGCTGGTGGGTTTAAACCACCAACCTTTTAGTTAGCAATCAAATGCCTTAACCACTGCACCACCAGGGCTCCTAGCACAATGAGGAGCTGGGAAAGTATAATCACTGCAACTGCAGCCACTCCCTGTAGGGAATGAGGGCCACTCCCAGGAATGGTGCCATGGAGCCAGTGTCTAGGGTCCTGGCATTGTAGGGAGAGAACAAGAGAGCAGCAGGGGTCAGTGTTCCAACCTCCTTGATCCAACAGGTAGAATGACAAGGTGGTCAAAGCCAAGCCTAGTGAGGATAGTAAATCTCGTAGTAAAATTTATAAAAGGTGTGCTCTGATTGGGTCACATGCCCCAGACATGCTACCACCTCAGTACCTATGCTTTTGTTGTCCCCCTGTCTGACTTGCTCTTCTCCTGGGATATCTGGGAGGCTCACCCCCTCACCTCCTTCAGGGCTTTGCCTAAATGACCCCTTGTCGCTGAGACCCTCCCTGATCTCCCTTTTTCAACTTAACCCCCATCCCCTCATCCCACCTCCCTGCTTTATTTTTCTCCATCACACTGACCACTATCTGACGTACTGTGAGTTCTACTTCTTTATCTGTTTAGGCTCTGTCTCTTTTCCATAGAATGTCAGAACTATGTGGGCAGGAATTTCTGTCTGTTTTATTTGCTGATGTAACCCTGACATAGTTATCTGTTGCTGTGTGACAAATGACCCCAAAACTGGAGACCCAGGGCTAAACTTGAGAGTGAAAAAATGGAGAACACGGGGCACTGGAGTTAGAGTCCTTTACCCGGTATCTCACACATTACAGGAGGACTTCTGAAATGCGAGTATTTCTGCTTCCATATTCCATCTCCTCCCTCGTCTTTTTTTACCTTGCAGTTTCACCTAGAAACTGAAGAACTCTGACCCTGTTGTACCAGGGGTCTCATGAGGCCTATGTCTGCCTCGTTCCTGAGTAAGCCAGAGATCTTGTCTAACCGGCCTTCCCCGCTCCAGGTGGCCAGACAGGAGTTCCACATAAGTGTTGTCTCCCAGGACATTGACTCAGAGGCCAAGCTTATTGGTGCTGGGGCTGCCACAGTTGGCGCGGCTGGTTCAGGGGCCAGCGCTGGGCCATTGTTTGGCAGCGGGGTCACTGTCTATGCCAGGAAACTGTCTCTCCAGAAGCAGCTCTTCTCTCATGCCATTCTGGGCTTTTGCCCTGTCTGCCGCTGTCCTGTTTGATGGTTGCCTACTTCGTCCTCTGTTCTTCCTGCATTGACCAGAATACCATGCCTGGCCTATGCATTTGTTTTCCTCAGGCTCCTCCATGAAGTCACCTGCCCGACCCTGCTGCATCAACTCTAGCCCATGCCCCATGTTGGAGTGTGCTGAGTTTTACCACTAAACACAACATATCTCTTTAAAAAAAAAAAAAAAAGAAAGAAAGATTAGCCCCAAACTTGGCAACTTAAAACAACAAATGTTATTGCACACTGTTTCTGTGGGCCAGGCGGCCTCAGGAGATTGCAGAGTCATCTCAAGGCTCGAGTGGGGCAGGAAAGGCTGCGTCCAAGTTCACTCATGCTGATGTCCTCACTTCCTGTTGGCTGAAGGCTTCAGTTCCTCACCTCATGGACCTATAACCTCGGGGTTGCTCCTGCACAGCAAATGATCCAAATAACAGAGAGAGCAAGAAAGTGATAGAACACCAAGACAAAAGCCACAGTCTTTCATACGCTAGTGCTGGAAGTGATGTGCCTTCACTTCTGCCCTGGGACTGTGTGGGAGGGCACTATACAGGCTGTGGTAACCAAAGGGGCAGGCATCATTGGGGTTGTCTTGGAGGCTAGCTACTGCAATCTCCAACACATACTGGGATAGAGAAGATATCAAGAAATATCTGTAAGATGGAGAAATGAAAAACAGAATGATATTAGCGTAATACAGTTTGGTTCTCATGCAATTTCCCTCCAACCATCCTGTTATGGATTGAATTGTGCTGCCCCAAAATATGTGTCAACTTGGCTAGGCCATGATTCCCAGAGTGTGGGTGTCCTCCGTTTTGTGATCTGCCTCCGTTTTGTATTGCAAATCCTAAGAGCTATATGTTAATGAGGCAGGATCA
>NW_006921672.1:5010773-5012076 GCF_000298275.1 Orycteropus afer afer
ATGGCAGCTTGCTAGCTTTTAAGATCCCAGTCACTACTCACCAAAGTAGGAGGTGGAACAATGTTTTGTGTAGTATGTTATGCCAACTGGTTGAGTCACAATCTTGCCTGCATCACACTTTTTATTTTACGAGAGATAAAAAGCAAGAGAACCAAGCAGAGAGGACCAGCACATCATTACTACCAAGAAAGAAGAGCTGGGAGCAGAATGTGTTCTTTGGACCCAGGGTCTCTATGCTGAGAACCTCCTAGGCCCAGGGAAAGACGGATGCCAAGACACATGGAGACATCCAATGAATGCTAAGCTCCCAGATGTTGAAAGGAGACAAGGACCTTCCCCTAGAGCCAATACCCTGAATTCAGACTTCTAGGCTCCTAAACTGTGAGAAAATAAACTTCTGTTTGTTAAAGTCATTCATCCCTTTGTGATATTTCTGTCATAGCAACACTGGAAAACTAAGTCACACTCCCACCTTGCTCTCTCCCCAAGGTGCCCTCTTAAAATTCAGCCCAACCTCTTCATAGCTAATGTCACAGGCCAATTTCAGGGATTAAGAGAGACAAGAGTGTAAACACTGTAGTGCCTTGACACATCAAACAAAAAAACCAATTGCCATAGAGTTGATTCTGACTCATAGCAATCTCGTATGTCACGACAGGGTGTTTAAAGGCTTTTTTTTTGAAAAGTAGACCACCAAGCCTTTCTCTGTGTGGATTTGAATCTCTAGTCTTTCAGTTAGCAGCAGCTTTTACTGTTTGCACCATCCAGAGACTCCAACAAAAGCCCTTAGCAAATGCAGCCATCATGGTCAATACTGGAAGGACAAATCAAAGCCTTTCTCTGGGGTCAGGAGCAGTTTTAGGGCTGAGGGTGTTGTCGTGAGTGTGGGAGTGAGTGTTTGTGTGTTTCTATTTATTTGATCTCAGAGCAGTGGCTGAGAGGAGCTGTCCTGGGTGGGCCATGCTTTGGTTGGGTCATGTGGTCCAGAAACCTAGGTTTATCACTTAGGCCAGAGATGGTCACATGATGGGGCCTTACTTACCCATACAGGCAGATGAGACCGATGAACACATTGGCCACTGCTTCTTTACACTGAGTAATATGAGTTACAGGAGTTCTGGTGGTGAGATGCTTAAAGTATTGGGCTGCTAACCAAAAGGTTAGTGGTTCAAACCCACTAGCTGCTTGCTCCATGGGAGAAAGATGTGGCAGTCTGCTTCCGTTAGAGCTCTGTCGGCACTCAACGACCACACCAGGGTGCCCAACAGGAGATTTTATTAAAGAGGCGAAAGGGCGCCTGCAC
>NW_006921672.1:5012591-5057303 GCF_000298275.1 Orycteropus afer afer
AAAAAGTATATATGAAAAACTGAAGCCCTTCACTAAACCCAGATTAAAAACACCTGCACGGGACTGTGGCCTCCTTGAAGGCAATGGCCAGGCATTATGCTTCCTGAATGAATGAAGTGCATGAATGAATGAGTGAATGAAAAAGGAATCAAACAACTACCAAAAGGTCCAGAATCCTGGAATCTTTGTTGGTCAGCATATCCTTTCTCCTTGAATAATTTCCTCTGGAAAGCTGGCTGGCTTCAAAAGACCTGCATTCAAGTTTTCCCTTCCTCATTTACCAACTGTATGACCTTGGGTTTGTCATATAACCTTTCTCAGGGAAATAATGTTAATTACAGGGAGCATGTTATAAAAGTTACCAAACAAGCGACAAAGTACCAAACCAGTTGCTCCAGATTTGATTCTAACTCATTGATCCCTCCTGTGCAGAGCAGAGCTGGGACCCTTCAGAAGCCACTCACCAGGCCTTTCTTCCAATGTGCTTCTGTGGGAGTTTGAACCACCAAGCTCTTGGTTAGTAGTCGACTGCTTAACCATTTGTACCACCCAGGGACTCTTGTATAATCTGCGTAGTCTACTAAAAACACAAGGGACTCTTAACTTGGTTAGACTCATTTTAATTTTAATTTTTTTCTTATTTTGGTTGATGGATCTGGGGTAAGGAGCCCTGCCGGCTGCAGTGGTTAAGTGCTTAGCTACTAACTGAAGGGTCAGCAGTTTGAACCCACCAGCCACTTGGGGGAGAAAGATGTGGTAGTCTGCTTATATTAAGATTTACAGCCTTGGAAAACCTATGGGGCAGTTTACTCTGTCCTATATGGTCATTATGAATTGGAATGGACTCCATGGCAGTGGGTTTGTTGTTGTTGTTGTTATGGGTTAGGCAAAAGGAATTAAATGTTCAAATCAACCTATCCTCCTGGCCTCCAGTGACTTGTCACTACAGACCTGCTTTGGGAATGGGAAGATTCTTAAGTGGGTCAGTTTTCTCAGCTGATGGCTCAGGAAATGTGAGCTACCAGCCCTGCCCTTTGTTGGCATTATCTATAGTCAGATAACCAGATTACAGCATCACTGAGGTGGTGACAGCTTCCTTTGGCCTCCTCAGGCCTGAGACCACACCCTACACAAATTGGCTAGATTGATAATCGTGATAATCATGCAGTCATTCAGGCAACAAATATTTATTGAGCTGCTACTATAGGCACCAGGATACCTTGGGAACAAAACCACTGTGATCCCTGTCCTCGTGGAGCTGGTGGGGGCAGTAGATATTAAGCAATTACCCAGATAAAGTAGTATAGGGTGCTGGGGGATATATATTTGGAGGTCCCAGTCTTGGGGAGGGGTGGCAGGACAAGCTTCCCCATGAAAGTGACATGTAAGATGAGTCTTGAACTTGGTGAGGGGGCTGTAGATGATGTGGAAAGCAGTCAGGGCAGAGGCTACAGCACGTGCAAAGGGCCTGTGATACTACATTTGAACATCTGAGAGAATGCCTGTGTGGCTAGAGCACACAGAGTGAGGAGGAGAAGAACATGCGATGTGGTTAGAGAGGTAATGGCAGTTAAGTTCTTAGCAGGCAGGCAGAGATGGGATTGTTTTGTCCTGTTTAATGTGGCATTTGCAAAATGGAAGGCACTAGAGCGGCACATTTCAAGTATTTGAATACACAGGAAAAAAAATGTATTTGTTATACAGAAAAAGAGTGTTTGAGTTGTTGGACCTGTGGGCTTGGGACCATGGTTGCAGGGGATGTCAAGTTCCATTGGCATAGCATACTACACATACTGTATCCTACCTTGGTAAGTAGTGACTGGGGTCTTCAAAGCTTGCAAGTGGCCATCTAGATGCAATGATGGGTCTCTTCTTGTCCAGAGCAAAGAAGAATGAAGAAAACCAAAGATGCATGGAAACAACAATGAGCTAGTGGATCATGCAAACCTCAGCCTATATGACCATGAGAACAGAAGGATTAAATGGTGCCCAGCTGTCACTCTCAACCACTCAGAAAGGGATCAGTACAGGAGATCCTGGCTAGAGTGAGAGAACAATGTGGAAAAAAACTCAAAATCATAAAAAAAATAAATAAATAAAAAAGAGAGAGAGAGACCAGGTGTACTGGTCTGATAGAGCCTGGTGAGATCTCTGAGACTGCGGCCCCTAGTTACCCTTCAGGTCTGGCATTGAACTCACTCCTGTGCTTCCAGCCAAACAATACACAGGCATATAGGGTGTATTAGGGGAAAAGAGATCCCAGATTCAAACAGGTTCAATAGACACACTTTTATTAACCTTGGACAGAACAAAGACAATCATCCTGGATGAGGAAAATCATCAGCATGAGAAAGCTGAATAGAGTCCTCTGAGTCATGGCCTTTAGCTAATTATGTATGATTTTGTTGTTGTTGGTAGGTGCTGTTCAGTCGGCTCCCACTCATGGCGATCCTATGCACAACAGAACAAACACTGCCTGGTCCTGTGCCAGCCTCACAATACTTGCTACACCTGAGCCCATTGTTGCAGCCACTGTGTCAATCTATCTCATTGAGAGTCTTCCCCTTTTTTTTGCTGACCCTCCACTTTACCAAGCATGATACCCTTCTCTAGGGAATGGCCCCTTCTGACAACATGACCAAAGTAGATAAGCTGAAGTCTGGCCATTCTTGCTTCCAAGGAGCATTGCAGCTACACTTCTTCCAGGACAGATCTGTTAGTTCTTCTGGCAGCCTACGGTACTTTCAGTACTCTTCTCTAACACCACGACTAAAAAGCATCAACTCTTCTTCAGTCTTCCTTATTCATTGTTCAGCTCTCACATGCATATGAAGCGATAGAAAACACCATGGCTTGGGTTAGGAGCACCTTAGTCTTCAAAGAGACATCTTTGCCCTTCAGCACTTCAAAGAGGTCTTTTTTTTTTTTCAATTAGTATTGTGATTTGGGTCAAAGTTTACAGAGTAAATTAATTTTCCATATAGCAGCTCACATTCACTTTGTCCCATGATATTGACTGCAATATCCCACAATGCAACAGCTCCCCTCCCACTTCCTTTCCATAGTTACCTCTTCCTTGACATCCTTCCCTCCCAGGCACTCCTGCCCCCTGAGCTGTTTCCCTGTGCATACACAGACCATCTGTTCTCCCATAAAGAGGTCTTTTGCAGCAGATTTGCCTAATGCAATACATTTCTGATTTCTTGACTGCTGCTTCCATTGGTGTTGATTGTGGAACCAAGTAATATGAAATCTTTGACAATTTCAATCTTTTCTTCATTTATCATGATGCTTATTGGCCCAGTTGTGTATGATTTTAAATGATCACAAAATCATGATTGGTGATAGATTCCTCACTGTTGCAGGCAGGACTACAGAAACATGGAGAAGCCCATGATGGGCACTTGAAGATAGGAATTGGTTACAGGATTGTTCCTGAGCCTTGACTACCTGGTTAGGTGGTGGTCCTGACAGGCTGTGACCCAGGACCATGCAGTCTGAGTCTTAGCCACAAGGTAGCTATCAAACAATACCGGGACCCCAGCCTTAATTTAAATTAGAAAAGGACACACTCAGGCAAGTTCCCTAGTTCTTTGTGAGAGTAATCTTCTTTCAACCACACTCTTCCTGAAGGCAAACTGCCCTCCTTAGGTTTGTCCTGGAACTTGTCTATTCCTACCCACAATTCTGGTTTAATGTCACAAAGAAACCAAATGGCATCTGAAACTTATGTCATGACTCAAAATGGAGTTAGGGCTCCTATTGCAGACCACAGCCTTTCACAACCCCAAGTGCTTTAGAATTTAAACTCCAATGCAAGGGTGAATATTTACATCAGGTAAATACACTCCTTAGAATGATCAATCATGGGAGATCAGAAGGGCAGTATTTGCACAGAGAGATAGCTCTGGGGCAGGAATGCACAGGAAAGAAGGACACAGGGAAGAGCTAATTACTGGGAGGAAGTGGGAAGAGAGTTGTTACATTGTAGGAATTGCAATGTCATGAAACAAAATGTGCATGAAGTGCTGTGTGGAAAATGAATGTGCCCTGTGAACTTTCACCCAAATCACAATAAATTTAAAAAAAAAGAAAAGAAAGAGAAAGGGTGCCTTAGAAGCCAAATGAGAAGAAATACCCCGGTAAGCCAGATTTGAGCCAGATCGTAAGTTCCTGATTGACAGGGAACCCTGGTAGATTGCTTTCCCACTTCACATGTTCTGAGTGTCTGCCTCTAATGGGGGGTCTGTTTGTTCAGTCGCTCAGCAGACATTTAGGCATTGCAGATATAATGGCCTTACTCATTCCTTAAGGCATTTGACTGCTAACCAGAAGGTTGGTGGTTCAAACCCACCAGCCACTCCACGGGAGGAAGACCAGTCAATCTACTTCTGTAAAGATTTACCGCCTTGGCTTCAAGTCTGGAATTGAACCCACTCCTGTGGCTTCCAGCCAAACAAAAGACAGGCATATGAGCTGAACATTTACATTAGGTAGATACACTCCTTGGAGAGATGAATCATGGGAGAATAGAAGGGCTGTGAGACAGGGAGACAGCTCAGGGGGCAGGGGAGAAGAAAGGACACAGGGAAGAGGTAACTATGGGGAGGATTTCGGAGGGGAGCTGTTGCACTGTGGTAAATTGTAGGCAATGTCGTGAGACAAAGTATGTGGAGCTGCTGTATGGAAAGTGAACTTGCTCTAATTTTGGGTGAGCATTCACCCAAATTACAATAAAAATTAAAAAAAAAAAAAAAAGATTTACCACCTCGGAAACCCAGTGGGGATCGCTGTGAGTCAGAATCGACTGGATGGCAGTGGGTTTGGTTTTGTTTTTTTATGGAACCTACATTCTAGCAGAGGCGCTCTGGTAGCATAGTGCCTAAGGCACTTGACTGCTAAACAGAAGGCTGGCGGTTCAAACCCACCAGCCACTCCTCGGAAAGAAGATGAGACAATCTACTTCCATAGTGATACTGCCCCAGAAACCCAAGGAGGGGTCGCTATGAGTTGGGTCCGACTTGACGGCACATAACAACAACAACAACAACAACATTCTAGCAGAGAAGGCAGAGAATAAACACATTGTTACAAAGACTTTGAAGGTAAAGAAGGCAGGCAATGAGGGATCAGAGGTGGGAACTGCTAAGGCGGTCATGGCATTTCTTAGTTAAGACCTAGAGGATGCAAAGGAACCAATGGCATCTTAGAGTGGGAAGAATCCCATGGGAAGCTGAGAGAGTAGGATGTGCAAAGGCCCTGAGGAAAGAAAGGGCTTGGTGTGTTTGTGTCTAAGGAATAGAAAGAAACACCAGGTAAGACTCAAAGACGCTAGCAGGGGCTAGGGTAACTGCCACTGTATAAAGAGTGGGATGGTGTTTGCACTTTATCCTAAGAACAACAGGAAGTTGTTGGTGGCTTTTAGCAGATATGTCCATTTCTATTTTAGAAAGAGAGGCCCTCTTTCTAGGTTTCTGAAGTCATCTTTCACTGGAAAGGTCCTCCTGAGAGTCTCTAGAAAACTTGTTTCTGAGGAGGCTCTGGTGGCATAGTGTCTAAGGCACCTGACTACTAACCCAGAAGGCTGGCAGTGTGAACCCACCAGCCACTCCTGGGAAGGAAGGTTAGGCAATCTACTTCCGTAGTGATACCGCCTCAGAAACTCGAGGGCACATAACAACAACAATTTTCCCCTCCACTTCTCCAGCCCCTCCCTGTCTGTCAGCCCAGAGGTGTCAAACCCTTGAACATGAACCTGTACTTGCCTGTACAGACTCCCAAAGGGCCTTAAAAAAGATGTTAGTTGTATTAGAGCTTAAATTCTAAAGCACTTGGTTTGCGGAAGAACTGCTAACCAGAAGGCTGGCGGTTCAAACCCACCAGCCACTCCTCGGAAGGCAGGTTGGGCAATCTACTTCTGTATTGATACTGCCTTGGAAACCCAAGGAGGGGGTCGCTATGAGTCAGGTATGACTCGGTGGCAGTGTGTGCATGCGTGCGTATGTGCATGTGGTCTGCAGTGGGAGCCCTAACTCCATTTTGAGGCATGACATGTTTCTGATGCCATTTGGGTTCTTTTTGACCATTAAACCAGCATTGTGGTGAGGCATAGACAGGCTCTAGGACACACCTAGGGAGGAGAGTTTGCCTTCAGGAGGAGTATGGTTGAAAGTAGATTGTACTCTCACAAAGAACTAGGGGACTTGTCTGAGTGTGTCCTTTTCTAATTTAAATTAAGGTTTGGATCTTGGTATTGTTTGGTAGCCACCCTGTGACTAAGACTCAGTCCGGCTGCATGGTCCTGGGTCACAGCCTATTAGGACCACCATCTAGTGAGGTAGTCAAGGCCCAGAACCAATCTTGTAAACTTTTCCTATCTTCAAAGGCCAATCATGGTCTTTTCCTTATTTCTGTAGTCCCGCCTGCACCAGGGAGGAATCTATCTACCACCAATCATAATTTTGCGATGATTCCCCCTTTTTTTTTAAATCATACATAATTAGCCACATGGCCATGACTCAGCAGACTCCATTCAGCTTTCTCACGCTGATAGTGTCCCTTGTCCAGGATGATTGTATTGGTCTGTCCAAGGCTTAATAAAATTTTCTTTATTGAACCTGTTTGCATCTGGGGCCTCCTTTCCCCTATTACACAGTGGAGAGGGTATGAGCAATATCTGTGCCTGAACCCCCTTCATTAACACCACCATCCCCGTGAGCATGTGAGACCTCTGCTAAAACCTACCAGGTGCTTCCTCATTCATTTCATACCTAGTCTCACAATCTGGCTTCAAGGTGGACAGGTTAGCAGTATTGTCCTTTGCAGCTGAGAGACTGAGGCTTAGAAAGGCAGAGGTTGAGTGACTTGACTAAGGCTACACAAGACACATGTCTTGTCCTTGAGCCTGAATTCTTTGACTCCACACTCCATGCTGCTCTTTCCACAACATGATTCATCATTGATGCCGTTCGATGAGGAAGGACGATGGGAAGCTCTGTTAGGATGAGTCTGCTTTAGGGAGAAGGTGCTGGGAGAGATGAAGATAGGAGTGGGGAGAGGTTGTTCTGGGGTGTCTCTGTATTGCAGGGGGGAAGAGAGAGGAGAAGGGAAGCAACAGACAGTAGCAGCCAAAAACTCGGGATGGGGTGGAGCATCAAAGGAAGGTGGTCAGGATTGGGTATCTCTGGGGACCCAATCCCTCTCCTACAGGCACTTCAGGTCCCAGCATTCCTTACCCGCTGCAGGGTGAGACCCAATTCCCCAGGTGGGCGAGTGAAAGAGATTTGCCAGCTGTTTTTCCTGACACTCTTTTGGAAAAGCCTGTGTGCTTGCCTGGGGCTTCTCTCCAGACTTTAAGCTCCTTGCGGGCGGCTCTGGCCAAGTCACTGATCCTCCTGCTAAGCCTAAGCAGATGGAACTCTCAGTCTTTGAAGTTAATAGACTTTTTCATAGGCCAAAAAGTGTGGTCAATAATATCCTATCCTATCTCTCAGTGCCTAATACACTTAATATTTGTTGAATGAATGAATGAATGAATGCTCAAACAAATGAATGAATACTACACTGTAGTGATGGCTTGGAAATCAGGAGAATATGAACTGTCTACAGCTACTGAAGGGACCCAGCTCTGAAGATCTGAGCCTTGATCTATGTTGTCACTAGATTCTTCCTGGACTAGGTCAGGGTAGAGGTGGAGGTGGGGTCAGCTTATTCTGATCCATAAAAAAGGCAGCTCAAAACTCAGAAAGGGTTAGCAAGCTGATTAGAGCCAAAGCTAGAGCCTAAAGGGCCAATTCCCAGCCCAGATATAATTTTGGGAAATGCCCCACATGCCCAATGGGAACAGACAGGTTTCTGCGCGTTTGGGTGAGCACAGGGACTTAGGCCAGAATATTTAAAAAATGCCTATCCCCATGCTTTCCTGGGGCTCTGGACCCTGGTGGCTGGGCAGGCTGCTGCCTGTGCAGAGAGGGGAGCAGAGATGGTCTGAGCCAGCTTCTCCTGTAGAGGCCCAGGGTCCAACACTTGTCCTTGCCCTGCCCCTTGTACCTCCACCCTGGGGTTACATCTGGCTTGGAAATGATGACTCTTGGGTTCTTCTATGCCTTTGGAGGAAGAGCTACCAAGACCCTTTCTCTGATCTCCGTTAAATAGCAGGGGAGCCTCAGAGCTGGTGGTATCTTGACAATCTCTGTTTTACAGAGTGGGAAAATGAGGTAAGAAGGGAAGCAACTTGCCCAAAGTCACACAAGTTTAAATCCAGGTATTCAGATTCCAAGTCACTGATCCTCCTGCTAAGCCTAAGCAGATGGAACTCTCAGTCTTTGAAGTTAATAGACTTTTTCATAGGTCAAAAAGTGTGGTCAATAACAAAGACCTTGATTTAGGAACATGTGCTTCCCCACCTCAACTCACCTCCTGTCAGGGCATCACTATAAGTTATTTTTCTCCTGTAGCATTTGGCATCTTTTCCTTGTACTGGAGGTGGAACATGTTTACCTCCTTTAGGGCAGGGCCATGTGATGTTCTGGTTAAAAACTTAGCTCGGTGAGTAGTTGGACCTGTGGGCTTGGGACGATGATCTCAGGGGACATAAAGCTCAACTGGCATAACATACTACAAAAAAACATTGTTCTATATCCTATTTTAGTGAGTAGTGACTGGGGTTTGAAAAGCTTGCGATTGGCCATCTAGATACAACAATGGCCCTAGTTACTCTTCAGGTCTGGAACTGAACTCACTCCTTGTGGCTTCCAGTCAAACAATAGACAGGCATATGGCCTGAACATTTACGTCAGGTAGATACAATCCTTAGAGTGATCAATCAATGGAAAACAGAAGGGATATAGCTGGGGGTGGTGGTGGCAGGAGTGCATGAGAGGGAAGGACACAAGGAAGAGGTAACTACAAGGAAGAAGTGGGAAGAGAGCTGCTACCTTGCGGGGAATTGCAGTCTATGTTATGAAACAAAATATGTATGAACTGCTAAATGCTATATGGAAAATGAAAATGAATTTGCTGTGTAAACTTTCACCCAAATCACACACACACACACACACACACACAAGAACAACAACAACAACAAAAGAATTCAGCTCTGCAACCCTACTGTCTTACTTCTGTGGCCTTGGGCAAATGATATAACCACTGCGTGCTTTATTTTTCCAATCTGGAAAATGGGGGAACTAATAGCTCGTAGGGGTCAGTGAGGGTTCAGTGGTGGAGTTCTTGCCTTGCATCAGGAGACCTGGGTTCAAGTACCAGCCAGTGTGCCCCACGGGCAGCCACCGTCTGTCTGCCACTGTGATGCTGAACAGGTTTCAGTGGAGCTTCCAGACTAAGATGTGCTAAAAAGAAAGAGCCGGTGATCTACTGAAAACCAGCCAGTGAAAACCCGTGGATAACAGTGGTCTGCTGCTGTTGTATGTGAGATCCCCGTGACTCAGGGACTAACTTGATGGCAGCCACTAACAATAGTTCATAGGGTTGATGTGAGAATAGAGAAATGAGCCCTTTCAAACAATGCTTGACGCATAGTGAGTACGTCACCAGTGTTAGCTGTTCTCTGGGACGGAGACTGTGAGGCCTGGAAGGGAGTTTATTTAGCACTGCTTCCTAAGCCCCAGTAAGGTGTCTTAGACCTGGAGCACCCTGTCACAGAACTCACAGAACAACCTGAACTGCTGTAACAGAGACACCACAAGTGGGGGTTTTAAAGAACAGAAGTTCATTTTCTCACAAGACAGGAGGCTGGAAGGAATTCAGGGCACCGACTCCAGGAGATGGAAAGCTTGCTCTGTCAGCTCTGGGGCAGGTGCTCGCCTTAGCTCCTGTAACCCCGATGTTCCACAGCTCCTCGGAGATCTCCAAGTGGCATCTATCTGTCCCCAATTTGTGCTCACTTCTCTCTGTGTCTAATCTGTTCTGTTCATTTTTTTTTAATTTTTAAAATAATATTTTATTGTAATTTCAGTGCAAGTTTACACACCAGATTACCTTCCCATTTGACAATTTCTACACCAGTGGTTCAGTGCCACTAGTTACAGTTTTCACAATGTACCAACAGTTTCATTAATTACATTTTGGTTGTTCCATTTCCAGTGCTCTAGTTTCCCTGTCCCCCTTATCTTCTCATCTTTGCTTCAGAATAATTGTGGACCTTTTAGGCTCCTGAAGATGGTCTTATAATGGAGACTTTAATCTGTTCTCAAAGGTCATTAGGCTTAAGATACTCCCTACTCTGATATGGCCTCATTAACATAGCAACTATAACCCTGTTACCAAATGGGATTGTATCCACAGGCATAAACAAACAAACAAACAAAAAACCATTGCCATCAAGTCACTGGGTTTCCAAGGCTGTAAATCTTTATGGAATGTGATGCAGTGAATTACTTGGCATGGATTTTTTAGCTATAGTTTTTGTAACTCCCACTGGATTACTGGGTGGGACCATGCAAATAAGGTGTGTAGAACTGTGATGTTGGCATTGGTTAGTTTTGTTACTCTGCCAGGCTTAAAATGAGCCTAGGCTCCTAGAGGCAGAGAGGGCACCTCATTGCCATCAAAAGAGCTGGAGGTGAAGTACAGCTGTCCTTGGACCCAAGATCCCTGCACTGGACCTCCTTGGCAGAGACACATGGCAGAGAGAGATGCCCTGGTGGAGAGAGATAACTCAGCAAAGGGACAGTGGCAATGGAACCAAGAGGCATGAGACACAATGGCGGGCTTACCTGGCCCACAGAGCAAGAAAGGTGAGTGCCTTGGGGAGGAGGCTTGCTGATGGAGTGGGGTGCACCTAGGTTTACCTATTGGCAGAGCTAAAAGAGCTTTGTAACACCTGCCCAGAGGCCAGGCCAAATGGCCAAGGGCCAGAGAGGCATGTCTGAGGGCACAGTAGGGGGGAGACTCTCCTGATTGGAGAATTGTACCCAGAGCACATTCCTGAACCTGAATTGTAGCCTGTTATTTCCTTAAGGAGCTCTGGTGGTGTAGTGCCTAAGGCATTTGACTGCTAACCAGAAGGCTGGAGGTTCAAACCCACCAGCCACTCCTCAGAAGGAAGGTTGGGCAATCTACTTCTGTAGTGATACCACCTCGGAAACCCAAGGAAGGGTCACTATGAATCGGAGACGGCTTGGTGGCAGTGCACTACATTTGTTGTATTTCCTTAATAAACCCCATAATCATATTGTCTGTGAGTTCTATGTGGCCATTGAAATGAATTATTGAACCTAGCAGAGAAATAGTGAGTGCCATAGAAGGGATAGTTGGTGTCAGAATTGGTAAAAGGCTGGAGGATGGTGGCATGTCTGGCCTCATAGGCCTAAGCCTTGGCTTGTTGATGGTGATTCTGTCTTCCTTCTGTGAAGTTAGAGGTCAGAAGATGTCGCCTCCATGTCCTTTTTGCATGGAAGTAGATTGCCTCATCTTCCTCCCGTGGAGCAGCTAGTGGGTTTTAATACCAACCTTCTGGTTAGCAGCCAAATGTCTTAACCACTATGCTACCAGACCTTCTTATCCACAGGTAGTTAGGAATCCAATACATATTTTGGGGGGACACAATGTCATCTACAACAGGAACACTCTTGGTGGACTCTTTCATTCAAGCCTACCCTCATCAGTCTCCAGGTCACCAAGGACTCTGTCTTTGCCTTCTCAGGTTAAAGAGCAGTGGAGACCTGCATTTGTGACACAGTATCCTTCACCATGGTGCCGTCTTCATCTCCCTGAGCTTCTACTTTGTCATTCGTAAAACTGGGAATAATGACTCACCTGCAGGGTCCTTGTGAGGCTCAAGTGCCTGGCACCCAGTAGGTGCCCTGCATGGGTTCATCCTTCCTTAGGTGGAGCGTGTGGACAAAACTCCTGCCAACCTGCCCCTCCATTGACCCTTACTCCTCCCACCGCCAGGCTGATTTGAAAGAGCCAGAAGTTATGTTCTTAGATCTCTTGGCATCCTTGGCTCCACTATTGTGAAACCTTGGGCAAGTGACACACCCTCTTTGTGAAGAGCAGCTGGCAAGCTCTGTCCCTGGCTGCCTGAGTCAGAGTTCACCAGGGACTCCAGTGAGCTGTCACCTCAGATGACTCCTGTCCTCACAAGCTCTCTGCCAGGTTCATGGACCTGTGTCCCATGATGAAATTCACACATGAAAGGATGTTCTTCAGCCCTTGTGCTGAGCAAACCCCCACTGGCTGGGAGAGTGGGTTTCCCATTCCATCTCTGTCCCCATCTTTATGCAGGTGGTACACCTCTGGGGCACTTGGCTGCTCAAACATCTTGCTTACTCATCAGTACCTTGAGGGGAAAGTTTCAAGAGCGTTTAAAGAGAGAAGTGATCATGTCCCAAAAATTTCACCATGGGGAGAACTACAAACTTCTATACTTATTTCACAAAAGGGTTTTTGCACCTTTTGCACAAAAAGTGTTGTGGCACCTGGGAGCCTTGGCATTCTGACCGGTGGGAGGCAGAATCTCCCCATCCCTCCCTCAACTTCATTAGTGTATCTGGAAACTGCTGCTAACTCCTTCAAAGGACCAGGATTTGAATCAAGTATCTCCTGCAATGTGTGATTCTGGGCAAACTGATCGCTGAGTCTTAATTATGGTAAATATGCCACACAACATGTGCCGTTTCAACATCCTTAACAATTTAGTTACATTAATTTTATTCATGTTGTGCAACCATGTTCAGGTTTACAGTATTTAAGTACCCATTCCCCTTTGTGAGAAGCCCCTGGTTGGCACAGTTATGAGCTTGACTACCAGCCAAAATGCTGACAGTTTGAACCCACCCAGAGACAGGCCTGGTGACCTGCTTCTGAAAGGCCACAGCCTTAAACCCTGGAGCAGTTTTCTGCACACACACACTCCATGGCAACTAACAGCAGCTATTCCCTCTGCAGATGTGGGAACGTGGCACATGTTTATCAATGTACGCCCAGCCCCTGGCACAGAGGTCAGGCCATTCCTTGTTGACTTCCAGCCCCTGTCCCCTCTCTGCAATGGCATCCTCATCCTTACTCCTCTTGCCAGCTTCCAGATCCTCCCGCAGGGCCCTTGGTGGCCCTCTGCTGGGAGGAGGGAGACCAGGATTTAGGAAGGACTGAAGGGAGACCCAGGCTGGAGTACCTACCTTCTCCCCACACATACTGTGACAAGATGGAATCAAGTGTGCCTGGGTTTGAATATTTGGGCTAATAATTTCTCCGGAGTGCTGTGAACGCTCAACTATAGTACAGCCCCTAAGTCATAGTGTGTTCCCATAAATATAATTTTTGCCGCATTCCTCCCTAAAGCAAATCTTTTTCCCCCACGCACAGGCTGGGAGGGTAAGAAGGGGCGGTGGTCTAGGAACGAACTCTTAAGCAGAGAAGAAAGCGGAGTTTTCACTTACAGCACCATCTGCAAAGGCGCAAAGTCTTTCGTCCTCTAACTCGGAGTTTGGCTATGGGGGAGCGAGAAAGCCTTTATTCGGGCTTTTCTGGGGGAAAGGGGGCTCTCCTGGTGAAAGGGTTCCGAGGGTCGGCCGAGGGGCTATGACTCCTCCGTGCATGGGGCACCAAGCTACACACACGTGGGAGAGGAACGGCTGGGTCGTACCAGCCAGTTTAGAGGCGAAGAACAAGGTGAGGCTGGGGTTGAAGATGCATTTCTGCAATTCTCAGGGACCACAGCCCTGACACTTTTAGTTGTGTGAGAGGGGGTTTCTATATATGTCCACTGCTATCCGAATGGGGTGTCCCCCATCCCGCTGTACGGCATCTCCACCTTCCGACCGGTGCCCGGGGCGCCCAATCCCACTTTCGCTCACGCTCCGGGAGCCTCCCGAACAGCCGGGAGGCGTGGCCCCAGGCGGCCCGCCCCTTTGATGTGCGCCGGCGTCACTGTGATTGGGCAATTGCTTGTGACGTGCGGGGACTGCGGTGCGCCCGGGTGCCGCAGCAGCCGCAGAGCCGGCCGCGGCTCGGGCTCCGGCTCCCGGGCATTTAAAGGGGACGCTGCGGCCGCCCGGGGGGATGGGGGCAGGTGGAGGGGACGGCCCAGGCGCACATCATCCACGGTCCCTCGGGATTGGAGGGACTCGTGAGCCGGAGCCCTAAAACCCGGAGGTGGATAAGACACCGCGTCCCCTCCAATTCCCGTAAGCACCTCTTGCTCTATCCTGAGTCCAAATACCTCATCTGAGTCCCCCTCCCTTTACGCTTCAAACTCAGCCAGGACAGACCGCTGCCGTCGCCGCTTCCCACGTGAGTCCCGGGCTCCGGGAGGTAGGGAGAGGGTCCCAGGTGCGGTGGAGGCTGTGTGGAGTTTGAGGGAGCTCCTTCACGCGAGTGTCAGTGGGGGGAGCCCTTGGAACAGACGAGTGAAATCCCTTTTCTCTACCCCGGGAACATGGTGCCCGGGTAGCTCTCAGTCCTCAACTCTGGCAAAACGAAATCTCCTTTCAGACTATTAGGAATAGCAACCCCCTTGCGCCCTGCCACCCACAAATCCCCTCCTTTCCCCGAGCTGCGCACCCCCTTTCTCTGAAGTGGAGCGAGGGATCCGCCAGCTGGGGCTGTGCCACAGTGCCTGCTTTCCAGCCACCTCTAAAAATAACTGCCCCTACCCTACCCACAGCTGCCACCTCCCTGCCCTTGCCCATTGAGCCTCCCCACACCCCAGCTTGTAGCCCCAGCAGGGCGAGCCCGGAGGTGGCTTTTGGTCCTAACTTCCTCACTGGCACCAGGGCTCTAGATCACCCCCACCAGCTAATCAGCCCCGCCAGCTCAACACCCAAGAAGGGCTTTAGGGCAATGCGGGGAAGCTGTGGCTGCGATTTTCCCAGCAGGCACCTGAAAGCCCTGAGTTCTAATCTTGCTTTTGATGCTTTGTGACCCCCCACGATGGTAACCAGATCTCTGGGCATCAGTTTTTTCTATCTGTTGCTGGGGGATGGTAAGCAAGAAAGAGACCTTGGTGAAGTTGCAGGCGCTGCCTGAGGGAAGGTAGGAATTCCAGCTCAGTAGTTGGGTCTGATTTCTGGTGTTTGATAGAAGAGGCTTGGTCTTGGGCAGAGGACTTGTAACTGTGGTATCTCTGGGATCCTTTCTCCCCATGGTCATCCTGCACACTTCCTGTGGAAAACTGTCCTGTGAGCTCCACCCACCAGTACAAGGGGGATTTCAATCTTAGGGTCTGTTTCCTTCCCCCATCCCCATGAGATCCTCCCACCCCATTCCTACAGATTTAATCTAAGAACTTTTGTATAAAAGGCAGGAGGAAACAGGGAGGAATTTGTGACCGGTTATAGGATCAGGGAGACAGGGTCTGCTTTTGCATGGGACTAAGATACGGACTCTTGACCTCCCCAAATCCCTTTTCTCCTCTCCTTGCTCTCGCCTGCAGGGAACGCTCAGGTCCTGCTGCCGTTTTCTCTGAGGGACTCTTTCTGGTGACCAAGAGGATTTGATCGCTGGGGACAAAGCTGCCAGAGGTGAGTAAAGTGTGGGAACTTTTAAGGGTCTCTGAAGACATGCCCTGATCCCTGTGGCTCCTGGGGGGCCAACAGCACAGGCTACTCAGTTGGGGGTGGGGGATGGGGGAGAAACCCAGGATGCCTGGCTTTCTGCTTTGGAAGACAAAAAGAAACAAGAGCAAAGTAAGGAGACCTGCTTTTATGGCGTGAAAGTTGATTTGTGGGTGGCTGCTGGAGACCACTTGTGTCATGTTTCTATCTGCCCATCTCCTCGCCACGTGCCAGACACGTGCTGCCCATGTTTGCTTTTACAATGGCAATGGCATCCTCACTTTTCTCTAGTCTGGCCGACCAGCCGACCATGAATTATCAGCCAGGATTCTGGAAGGTTTGGACTCCCTCCAGATAAGGCCTGGAGACAGTCCTCCCACTCCCCCAACACATGCCATGCCCTTGTCTCTAGTGCCTCCCTCCCCTTCTCTCCTATCTTCTTGACTGTGTCTCTTCCAACGCCCTCTCACTCTTTGCCCCCTACCCCATTCAGCTTAGGCCTCTTCTCCCAATTCTAGATCAAAAGTTCTTCAGGGAAACACTGAGCCCCACATCTCATCCTTACCTAAGGGGTTTCAACACCTGTGTGGTCAGGGAGTTGGGAGGGATGAGGTAGCCCAAGATGGTGGTGGTACAGCCCCTCCCCCATCCTTGTCTTGAGATTGGATGTCCCAATCTCAGTCCTGGAGTTTATGGCTTCTCCCTGCTGCCCTGGGCACAAAGGTGGTCTGGGAGAGTCACCTTGAAAAAGTCAGGTGTGCTGTGACACCCGTTTGTCACCACCAGAGGGCAGCAGCCAGTCGGACTTCTGTTCCTTTCCCAGACTGGTCTAGTTCGCAGGATCTTTCCCGTTCTGTCCCAGCTGCCGCCTCTGCTCTCATTCCACCTGGAAGTGGAGGATCGGGGAAGCAGGGAGGCCACTGGGAGTTATAGGTGGTGTCCTTTGTAGCTGCATTGGTGAAGGTTGCAAGAAGGCAAACTCCATCCCCCAACTCTCCTGACTGTTGGATCCTTGAAAGTAGCTGGGAGGCCAGTCCCAGATCCCCTGTGGAACCCAAGCCTCCAGCTGTGGTTCAGTAAACCCTGGCTAGCTGCCCCTTCCCTTTAGAGGCCAGAGGGAAGGCAAGGCTGTGGCCAGTCATTCACAAGCCAGCTCTGCCTCATCTAAGCATCACTGCCTCAGGCAAGTTACTCATCTCCCCAAGCCTTTCCCATCTGCTGAATTCAGGGGACTGAGGAGCAGTGAGAGAATGAATAATACTGGTGAAGGTGCTTTGTGAACTGGAATGAACCATACACGTAGGGGGTGGTGAACACACTAGAGGAAAAAGCACTGGTCTTGAACTCGATCTTGGTTTGAGATCTGTCTCTGCTACTTACAGTGGGTGACCACTGGGCAAGTCAGTTAACCTCCAAACATCTCCAGCAGAACAGGGCATTTGTTGCTGCTTTGCACTCTGTAAGTGCTGTGCTTATTGGAAGAGTTGTTTTTACTGAGGCCCTGGTAGCAGTTCCTGGGGCTCAGTGGGGTAGAGGGGGCAGAGTAGGCCCAGGTGGGCATGTAGATGCAAAACCATCTGGCTGGTCCCCTCCAATGGAGCTTGTGTGGTTGTCAGGAGCTCTGGACGACAGGTAGAAGCCAACACGGTCCCTGCAAGTGGTGCCCAGGGTGATGCACTGACCATGAGTGGGTGTTTTCCAGTTGCTGGCCTCCGATGCCTGTCTAGGGTAAGTGGGTTCCTCGAGGGGTCTCTTAGGATGAGGCCTCACGCAGCTCCCATTTTCATATCACACAGTTGGGGGAGCCCTATTCAGCCCCTTTGAGTCTTGCCCCCCGCCTCCACTGGGGCCCCACTAATCCCCAGAAGCTTCCACCCCAGGTGGGATCCTGATGCTTCTCAACTCCAGGACTCCTGGCCACTGAGACTCCCAGCTGGATACTGGTGAGACCAGAAGGTGACCCCAGGGATGAGGTCAAAGGGTCTTAAGGGAGGCAGATAACTCATTGCCATCAAGTCAATTCTGACTCATAGTGACCCAATAGGACAGGTTAGAACAGCCCTATAGCATTTCCAAGGCTGTAATCTTTATGGTGGGAGCTCTGGTAGCGTAGTGCCTAAGGCACTTAACTGCTAATCAGAAGGCTGGCGATTCAAACCCACCTGCCCTGGGAGGCAGATAACGGAACCAAATTCAATGCCATCAAGTTGGTTTCAACTCAGAGTGACCCCTCCTTGGGTTTCTGAGGCAGTGTCACTACAGAAGTAGATTGCCCAGTCTTCCTTCTGAGGAGTGACTGGGTTTGAACCACCAGCCTTCTGGTTAGCATTCAAATGCCTTAGGCAGTACGTCACCTGAGAGACAGCCAGGTTCAAATCCCAGTTCTGGAAATTAGGAGCTTGGATTATTTCCCAAGGTGTGTCAGGCCATGAACAGGAAAACTAAAGAGGGCTCTATCTAGGAAGAAACTCAAGAGGAGTGCTCTGTCTTGATTAGTCGGGGTGGGAGCCCAGGAGGGAGACAGGCAGTGTGGTGGCTATTCTGAAGCTATGTGTATACTCTGCCTTTCTGATGCACACAGCTGCTGGCAGGCAAACGTGGCAGACAGGCTGCTGAGGACTCCTGCATGTACCATTTGCTTGCCTTTATGGCCTCACACTTGCCCTTTCGTCCCCAGCCCTCTCCCATGTCCCTCTTCAGCATGACTCTGGTCAAGGTGTATACTTCCTGGGAGTCCTCATCCCATCTTTCTGTCCCCATGCTCACCTGGCATGACCCCCTGCCCTCTCCTGCCTCACAGCTACCTCCCCTCCCCTCCTCTCCCCATCCCCCGCTCCCTGCTCCCTCACACCCTGCCTTTTCAGCCACTGCTGCTCTCTCTCCCTTCCCTTGTCTCCCAGGTGTGCCGTGGCCTGGTGTGGGAGGCTCCCACCTCCCTAAGCCCCACTGCTTCTGCTGCCCGCTTGCTTCGGACCCTGGCAGAAACCCCACCTGCTGACACGCCCCTCTCAGGGAACTGGCAAGTGATGAGTAATGAGCTGTCAGCACAGGGCCCTGAAAAGCCCCAGGGAAGCCATGTCCCTCCCCTGGGCCCCCACCCAGCCCTATCTGCCTAGAGGCAGCTCCTAGAGAGCTTTCCTGGGTCTTGTGTGGTGAGTCCACTTAATCTGGTTATGCCAAGGACTCAAATTCCATTCTCTGGCCAGTGGGGAGGCCCAGACACCTAACCCTCCCAGGCCTGCCACTTAGTGCCCACCTTCTGCCCCAGGACTCAGCTCTCATTTGGACGATGCCAAAGCCATCTCGCCTGGATGCTGGGTCCTCCTTGTCCACAGTTCTGTCAGCCATCCACTCTGCATGGTCCAATAGGAACGAGGAGGCTGCTCCAGCTGGGCAAATGGGTGGTTTCCCTTGACTATGTTTGTTGAAGAAGGAAGGAGTGAAGAGTTCTCTCCCCCACCTTATCCACACCTGCAGTGGGGCCACTGGGAATCTCCAATAGGGCTAGTGCAGAAACTTCCCCAAAGGGTGATTCCCTGAAAGCAGCTCTTCCCTTATAAGCTCCTCCCTTGCTAACACTAAGTGACCCCAGATGAGAGTAGCAAAATGGGTCATTCTCTAAGAAGCCTTTCTGGGTCCAGGCGTAGGATGCTCTGCCTCAGGCAGTTGACTGAGAGGTGCCAAGAGAGTGGGCAGAGATGGCTGGTGGGGGTGGGAGTGGTGGAAGGCCGAGTGGGGCACTCAGCCCAGCTTAACCGGTCTTGGGTCCTCCTCAGGTCTTGGATATGCCAGCACCTCTGGCCATGGTCTGCTAACCAGCCTCTTCCCGGCCGGCTGCCGCCGCGCCCACTCTCGCTTGTCCCTTCCTCCTCCTCCTGCTCCTCCCCTCCCTGCTCCCAGGACGGCGGGATGGCTGCGCCGGGCGCGCCACGCTTCCTCCTGACCTTCGACTTCGATGAGACCATTGTGGATGAGAACAGCGACGACTCGATAGTGCGCGCCGCGCCGGGCCAACGGCTGCCAGAGAGCTTGCGTGCCACTTACCATGAGGGCTTTTACAACGAGTACATGCAGCGCGTCTTCAAGTACCTGGGCGAGCAGGGCGTGCGGCCCCGGGACCTGCGTGCCGTCTACGAGGCCATCCCCCTGTCACCGGGCATGGGCGATTTGCTCCAGTTTGTGGCCAAGCAGGGCGCTTGCTTCGAGGTTATTCTCATCTCGGATGCCAACACCTTCGGCATAGAGAGCGCGCTGCGCGCCGCCGGCCACCATGGCCTGTTCCGTCGCATCCTCAGCAACCCGTCGGGCCCGGACGCGCGCGGGCTGCTGGTGCTGCGGCCCTTCCACACGCACAGCTGTGCGCGCTGCCCGGCCAACATGTGCAAGCACAAGGTGCTCAGTGACTACCTGCGCGAGAGGGCCCACGACGGCGTGCACTTCGAGCGCCTTTTCTACGTGGGTGAT
Source organism: Orycteropus afer afer (assembly GCF_000298275.1). Taxonomy (NCBI): domain Eukaryota; kingdom Metazoa; phylum Chordata; class Mammalia; order Tubulidentata; family Orycteropodidae; genus Orycteropus; species Orycteropus afer. Next base: position 5,032,571 of record NW_006921672.1, read on the forward strand.
GGCGCCAACGACTTCTGCCCCATGGGGCTGCTGGCGGACAGCGATGTGGCCTTCCCACGCCGCGGCTATCCCATGCACCGCCTCATCCAAGAGGCGCAGAAGGCTGAGCCCAGCTCCTTCCGCGCCAGGGTGGTGCCCTGGGAGACCGCTGTGGACGTGCGCCTCCATCTACAACAGGTGCTGAAGACCTGCTGAGGATGGCCGCCTGCAGGGGGCGCCACGGGCAGACGGGCGGAGGAGGGGACCGGGGAGCGGGGTATTGGGGAAAGACAAACCTAGTTTTATTATTCCCTTTTTCCTTCTTGCTTTGGTATGTCCCTCGGACCGCTTTTGGGAATTCCAGGCTCTTCCACTTGGGTGGAGAGGGGCTCTGAGCGGTCCGTATCTATGCAGGGAAGCCAGCGCGGCTCCCTTCCCCAGTTCTGCTGCACGCAGTTACATTCCGGAGTCTGCTCAAATGAGGCAGCAGAGTTTCAAAAGCGTCGTCCTCCGAGTTGGGAGGAAGAGGTTTCCACTGCTTTAACTGCTGCCTCCGGCCCCTAACGTCCCTTTCCCCAGTGTCCCGAAATCATAAAGGTACCCGGCCACCCATGGCCCCAAAGGACTACAAGCGGAGAGAGACCAAAACGCGCTCCCCGCCGACGGCCCCAGGCCTCCTCGATCTCGCTTCACCCACCGGGATGGCACACTATTTCTGTACGAGCTACTCTTTTCGTCTCGCATCCTCCGCCCAGCCGCCAGCACTCCCAAAGGAAAAAAAAAGCCAGAAGAAACAGTCGCCTCCTGGTGGTGCAACGAGGTAGCGCACCGTTTTGCTCCGGCCTGGCCAGCCAAGGACCTCGCAGCTGGCGACAGTGTCTCCTTGCACCCCAGCCTTGTCTATGCAGCAAGAGACCAGGGACTTTACCAAAGTTGCCCCTGTGGGCTAGGCCCTTCGCGCCCCCTCTCCCGTATGGAACAGAAAGCCATGATGTTTTTAAGCAGAGCCAGCGAAATCCAAGCTCCTCCTTCCCCTTCTTAAGTGTTCAGAGCTATAAAGGAGGTGATTGAGATCTCTTGCACGCAGTCTGAGGGGTGAGGGTGAAGCTGAAGGTGGTCTCTATTGTCTGAGACCTTCACTTAGGTGAGGGAGGTGGTCCCCATTCTTGGGAGTGTCCAGCTGGAGGAATCGAGATAACACCTAACACGGCAAGCCACAAAGCCGGAGGAGCAGGTGATCACTGCAGAGAGACATCCGGGGTTAAGTGGTTAAGTGGAGAGGGGACTTAATAATGAGGACTGAGGAGGGTGAGGAGGGAGAGCTACTGCTGCTAGGGGCAGCTGAGAGAGGCTCAATAATTAGCAGAAGCCTGTAGAACTGCGGTGGCTTAAATGCCTCCTCTCTCTGGCCCCCTTGCCTTGCTGGAAACCATCAGGAGGTGCATCAAGGCTTTATTCAAAGTTGGCACTTAGACCTGGAAGCCTTGCCTGCACTGACCTGCAGACAAGATCACCAGAACTCCTTGGCTTCCGGGTCTTTCTTGCAGCAGGTCTCTGGGTGCCTCCTTTCTACCTTTTGGACCTTTTCCCACTGTCATGGGGGGAGGGCACAGAACATAGCTTGTCACCCAGTCCAGAGGAGACAGTGCATCTAGTGCAGCGGCCTTTGGCCTGAGGCTCAGTCATAGGCCCAGAGAACCCCTGGTGTCAGCAGCTGGGCTCTACATAGTTCCCAGGGAAGAATCCAGTGCCTTCTGAACTGACGCCCTCACACCAGCCATCAGAGTAGCGTCGGGTGATGCAGATGATGGTCCCCTCGGAGAAGGAGAGTTCATTGTCCTTCTGGCGGGTGTATGGGTAAAGTGTCACCACTGCAAAGTGGGAGGAGAAGGTGCCATGAGATTATTGCCCCTGGACCAAATGCAGGATTCTAGCTAGGGGAGGGACCTGCACGGAGTGGGGCAGGTGTCTTTGCCCAGGCCCTCAGGATCCCTCCTGCAGTGGGTTCATTGAGTACCAGGCTCTCCCTCCCAGTTTGATTCTGAGATGGTGCCTAGCTGAACATTTGCTTATTCTTCAGAGAGAGGGGTGGGGGGTGGGGGGATAGGCTCACACCTTTGTAGAGGGAGAGAGAATGCCTCCTGGGAATGAAGAATGGGGGTCAGGGCTGCAGAGGCCCTAACAGACCCCAGCTCTGGTCCCCTCAGTCCCCTGTCCAGGTACCTTTCTCCAAGTATGCAGCAGGGACCCAGCTGGGCTCATCAGGGCCAAAACCTGGGGGTGGCGGAGGCGGCAGCCCCAATTCATCTACATCCAGGGGTGGAGGTGGGGGCAGGTCCAGGGGCAGGGGCAGCTGGAGGTCTAGGAGGGAAAAGAAAGGCTACACTCCCCAGAAAATTTATCTTTCTGCAGCCCTCCGCCACCCAATTCCTCCCACAAAGCCTCTAGGCACGTCCTAGGTGCTCAGTAAATGTTGGAATCAACTGTATGGTGGTCAGACTGCCACTAATCAGCTGAATGACCCTTGGCAAGTAACTGCGACCTCAAGTCTTTCATCTGCTGAATGGGAGGGTGAAGGTTCTCTCAGGATATTAAGTTTAAATGAGAAAATGGATGAGGGCCTGGTATAAAGTTCACCTTCCCCGCCTTACCCTCCAGTTAACCTTCATCGCGGACCTAGCTTTCACTTTAGCAGGTCGGGTTTAATCCTAGGAGGATGGGTTGGGAGGGGCGTCGGGTGACTTGGGCAGGGAGGGGGCGGAGCTCCTTACCCGGCGGGGGCGGGGACAGCTCGTCCAACACAGGCGGCGGCAGGAAGACGTCTGCGGCTGGAGGGGGTGAGGCCATGCAACCGGGAAGAGGCGGGGGTGGGGGTGCCGCCTGCCCTTTGGTGGTGGAGACCCCACCGACACCTTCAGCGCTGCTGAAGACCAGACAAAAGGGGCTCGCCTCTGTTGGGAGCGCCTTCTCCAACGCGCTAGCCCCCGGCCGGCCCCGCCCCCTGAGCATTGAGCCACGCCCCCTGACTATCCCAGTAGTCACCGTGACAACAGGCAGGTGGTTTCTTTCAAACACCCTCTCCCCTCCACCTACCACCCAGTCTGGTAGGGCTCACCCGGCCGAGGCCAGGGAAGAGGCGGATGAGGCGGCGGAGAGGTGGCCGTCGGGCACCACTGGGACCTGCACGGGCTCGGGGATCCGGGGTGGCCTCCTGGGAGTGGAAGGGGGTGGAAGTGTGAGGGGCAGAGAGGCGTCTGCGAGCACGGGGCGGTGCGGGGAGGAGGAGGAGGCAGCTGGCACCCGGCACAGGGACGCGGGTGAGAAAGTGGAGTGTCAGGATGGGGGCAGGCCCTCCTCGACGGTTTGGATCCCTGCGAAGCCTCACCCCAGGGTGGCGGAGGCCGGTGTGGCAGGCGCCTTGATGCTCTTGCGGGACAGGGTCCCCGTCCGCGACAGCTGAGTGCTCAGGTCCTGCAAGGGAGGGGAGTCAGGGCTGACATTTGCCCGCCCCAGTCACCTCCCTCATCCCAGAGAGGAAACGGGAGGGGTTGATGAGAACCGGGAGAGCGGGCACAGCAAGTTCTCCTTTCTGCTTCCTAGCCCCTGCCCCGGGTCCTGCCGGTGGCCTGCGTCCTCGGTCTCAAGCTGCCAGCCCCCATCGTGGTCGGGAGGACGCAGAAACCTCGGGGCACAGACACGGTCTGGTGGCCACTTCCTTTGCACAACCATAGTGGGCTGAGCTATGGGGTGAGGGGCCCATCACCCCTGCCCTTCCCCAAACTATCTGGCCTGGCCTGGTGGTCTCTAACCATGATTAGACTGGAACCCCAGCGTTCTGAGGGTATAGGACACATACACTTAGAGGTGTCCAGCCTGTCATTTTTGCAGCCTTGTGGAGAATTCGAGGCAGAGAGAAGTGGGTGCCAGGACACTTAGAGTGTACTAATGACACATGTTACTGATGGGGTTCCCCTTCTTTGAGGGTGGGTGGGTGGAGAATGATGGCCTCTATCTGCTCTACTTCACTAGGAACAAGAAAAAGAACTTGAGCTGAGGAGTAAAGAATTTAATGGAGAAAAAGTACTGGTGGGGAGGACCGGTGAGTGGAGGGAGTGGAGGCTCTGTTCTAATCTGGAATGTGGAGTGTGGAGACAGGAATTGACAGCATGGGATGGGAGTGTGCCCTGTCCCAACTCTCAGAAGGAGATGGACTGATAAGAAAATACCAGAGTCGTGTGCTCCCCTTTTCCACATCCCCTTGGAGTGGCTGCATCCTGCCTCTTCTGACTCACAGTAGCTCTGGGGTGATGCTCAGTGTGGTGACCTCAAACCTCCAGACAGAGGAAGTAGCTATTCTCATGTGGCTGGGGAGCCGTTCTCATGCACACCCTGACATCCTCCCTGCCCCCTCTTCCCCTTCACACCCAGTACCCACAGTGGGAGGGGGAGGGAGGCCTCAGGATGTCACATTCAGGAGATCATCTGAGTATAGGGGCAAGGCCAGTGATGGAGGAGGGGGTCAAGGGAGTGTTACAGAATTTGGGGAGGAAGAGGGTGACTAGGAGTAATGGCTTCAGGGAGTGGGGAAAGAAAGGAGTTAAAGGTTGGGACAAGTGATATGGAAGAGAGCTGGGTGCCTGGAGAGGAGACGGGGGTGCATGGGTAGGGGGTGGATAATGGGGAAAGATCTCTACCTTGATCCCATGGCCAATGTCATCCAGGCAGCCAAAGTTGAGGGGTTTCCTGTAGTAAGGTGTGAGGGCAGGTAGGCTCTCAGGGGCGATGACCTTCTGGCCGAGGGGCAGCCGCTGGACAGCAGCCAAGGTGCCAATCTCCCTGCGGGCCACCTTCTCCATGTGCATGTTTACCATCTGCATGACAGGGTTTGAGGTGGCAGTGGGGGCATCTGCCCCATAGAGACCTTGAGATGGGGTTAGGGACCATGGGTGGCAGTGAGGTCCAGAGAAAGTGAACTTTGTCTCCCCAGGCCACAGAGCAATTGGGAAAAGTGTCGCAAGGGGAGGATGGAGCCACTTTGGAGCAACTTCCTGGTGGAAGTGAAGGGAGGTTATTAGTTGAACAGGAAGAGGAGGAAAAGAGAAAACACAGAATCCCTGGGGAAGCTGGGAGGAGACTGAGGACTGGGCTGGCTTTGGAGCAGAAGGGGGTGAAGTGGAGGAATCTTGCTGCATCAGCTTTCTTTGGGGGACAGATAGATGAATGAACTTCCTCTTGAATGTTCTCTGGAGAAATCTACAGCATCAAGAGGGTGGGGACTCTGGTTTGCTGGGGTGAGAAGAGAAGGCATGCCCCATGCATTGAATATGTGGCTGAGGTGCAGGCCAGAGCCAAGTGTGTAACTGATCTGTGCGTGTGCTTAATGGGACAGTTCCTCAGACAAGGATCCAGGGAGGAAGGAGGAGGGCGTGTATGCTAGAAGGGCAAGGGGCACTCTATGGTGGTGGCAGTGCTTCTAGGGCTGCATATGTCCTTGCCAAGCGAGCACGCTGGCTCTAGGACATTTCCCAAGTCACTGTCTTCATATAGAAACAGGGTCCATCCATCTCTTTCTTGTACTCTGCATCTCCTGTAGTTGGTAGAGCCAGCTTTCTAACTGCAGGATACAATTCAGAGAGAGAAAAAGCTCTGTCTTCAAGGAGTTCCTAGTCAGATGGACAGCAAGATTCGCCATAGAGACAAAGCCACAGAGATAAGGAGGCTTCAAAAGTATGAGAAGTGTCAATCTTCTGTAGTAGTCAGGCCTTTGGCCATAGAGGAAGGCAGGGAGAGAGTGCTGCTGGATGTCTGAGGGGCTCAAGAGTCAGGGGCTAATGCAAGAAGCCTTCCTGCATCCCTTACCTGGCCCAGCGTGCTCACACGGGCTTCCACCTGCCGCAACGCGGCCGCCTGCAGGTCCAGCATGTGTAGAGTGTGCCCGGCCAGGTTGCCCACCTGGTAGGCCACACTGGCCAGTGCCTGGGTGGTGAAGGCCATGGTCTCCTCCAGTGCCTTGCGCTTGTCTGTTGTCTGAAATACACACACAGCCCTGTTCTGAGGCCAGCGCCTTCCCCTGGGTCCTTGGCAGGGTGGTGCGGGGTGGAAAGGGACTTAGGGAAGGTAGAGGCTGAATTAAGAGGAAGATGCAGCAGCCTTTAGAGGCTTGAGGTTGTTTCCATAAGGATGCTCTTGTAGCAAGAGGGATTGAAGTGACATTCAGAAAGCAAATCTGCAGTCCTGGGAAATGGGTGCAAGGGGAAGGAGTGACAGCCCCCATCAAATGGCCTTGCTGGGGATGGAGTTGAGATGATCCTGCCACTTTCCTGGGGACCTCAGTAATGAGCTGTCCTGTTCAGGGGTAAAGGGATGATTAAAAGAAAGGGAAGAGGAAGAAAGAGCTGGCTGGAGGGGACATTCTTCAAAAGCAAACATGTTCCTTACCCCAAATCCAACCAGAATCCCCCTAGGAGGGAGGCCAAGGAATCTGTGCCTTTAAAAGCTCCCCACATGACCCTTGTACTCCTTCTTTAGCTCTAATGTAAGGCTAGTGTTTGGGAGCTAATGATCTGGTCCATTTTACAGATAAGGAAACAGAGGCCTAGAGGAGAGTGGCTTCATTCACTCCCTCCAATAGCTTTTTTTCTCAGTACACTGAGAATAAAATCCAGACTTCTACCCGTGTCCTCCCCACAAGGTTTGACTCCTGCCTCTCTCTCCACTCTCATCCTCTACAAATCCCCTTCTTCCTTAGTGCCCTCCAGTCACACTGGCCATTGTGGCTGCAATAAGCTCAGAGTGTTTCTACTTCAGCATCCTGCGCTGGCTCTACCTCTTTCTAGAATGCTCATGTGAGGGCCCAGCTTCTCAGAGACACCTTCTCTCACCACCCTATTCAAGGTTTCCCCCACCCACCCCTGTATTTATTTCTGTTCTCTTTTATTCAAGGCACTTAGCACTATCAGAAATTATTTCCTTTACTTATTTGTTTATTATCTATTCCTCTCTCCTTCCTCCCTCCCCAGTACACTATAAGGATGGGGAACTCTTCTAGTTGATTCTTTCTCTGAAGGACCTGGAATACTTACTAAGTATGCATTTGAGAAGTCGTTAATGCACTGAATGAGAATCCCAGCACTTGCTGGGCATCTTCCCATTGCATGCCAGGCACTGTGCCAAGGGCTGGTCAGAGTCACACCGCCAGTCAGTGGTGGAGGGGTGGGTAAGGGAGTGGCTGAAGGCAGAAGAGTTTTTTTCAGTCCCAGATCAGGCTGTGAGGGCAGGGACCAAACTTCTCGGGTCTTTTGGTTCCCCTGGCTGCTTCCTCAACTCAGCCTGGCTTGGGCCACGGAGCTGCTGCAGTCTAACTGGTACTGTTTTTTTTTTTTTTTTTTTCCCCCAGGGGTAGAGGGGCAAGTCCAGGGCAAGGCTGTGCATCAGCATCTTTTTGCTGGGGTCCTTGGGAGCCCCTCAGAACCTGTCAGTGGAGAGCAGGCCTGGAGCCAGCAGACAAGGGTCCTAAGTGTGACCTGGGTGTCTCTAATGCTGCCTGAGCCCTGCTGGGGCAAAGGGGCAGGTCCAACACGGCCTGTGCAGCTCCTCTCCTGTGGTTCTCCTCTCAGCCTCCTCTCCCAGCTGTTTGTTCTAACAAAAGAGATGCTCATTTGCATGTCCGTTTATATCTCATCTGCATATGTAGCCAAGAGCCCTGAAAAAGACATATCAATCCAAACACGCATACACACCAAACCCATTACCATCAAGTCTCCATTCTGAGTCATAGTGACCCTATGGGACAGGGTGAACTGTCCTATAGGGTTTTCAAGGCTGCAAATCTTCAGAAGACAACTGCTGCATCTTTCTCTCACAAAGCAGCTGAGAGTTCAAAAAACCCCCAACCCCAACTTTTCAGTTAGCAGCTAAGTGCTTAACCACTGAGCCGCCAGGTCTCCCTGAAATCAACTCTGGATGTTAAACCAGGTAGGCTAGTAAGCCTTCTAGTTCAATGTCTTCCTTTAAGGGATGAGGAAGCAAAGACCTCCCTAGATTTCTTAGCTCTCCCTTCTCCCACACTTCCCAGACTGGTATGTGGATTTGTCAGCCCAAACAAGCACAGCTGCCTGGGCCCAGCTCTGAGAGGCTAAGCCTGGACCCCCACTGACTCCTGGCTTTGGTCTTGACTTGAAGTTCAGTCTAGCTGGAGAAGGGTCTGGGATCCATCTCAGAGCTGACTACTTGTTCATCATGCAAATTACCTTGTCAGTAAACTCGATGGACCCTGACCTGAGAACTCTGCAGAGCATGGATCTGAACTTGACCCCAGCCTGCCCTCTCTGGTTGCCCCTGAGTTTCCCGACACCTGTTGGGGGTGAGGAGGTGGAGGTTGTGGGAACCCAGCCTTGTTAAGAGCAGTTGTGAGAAGTCCTAGGTATTTGCTCTCCAGACAGAGATCCTCAGAGAGGTTTGGAGAGGCAACTGGTGGTGTGGCCTAACAGTTAGTGTCTTGCAGGAAAGAAGGAGGAGACTTGGATTCCAACCTGGGATCAGGGCTTCCCATGGCCTGGGTGTCTTTTTTTTTTTTTTTTTTTTTTTTTTTTAATTGTGATTTGGGTGAAAGTTTACAGAGCAAATTCACTTTCCATACAGCAGTTCACATACACTTTGTCTCATGACATTGACTACAATTTCCCACAATGCAACAGCTCCCCTCCCACTTTCTCCCCATAGTTACCCCTTCCCAGTGTCCATCCCTCCATGCGCTCCTGTCCCCTGAGCTGTCTCCCTGTGCATACACAGCCTTTCTATTCTCCCATGATTGATCTCTCCAATGAGTGCAACTACCTAGTGTAAATGTTCAGCTCATATGCCTGTCTTTTGTTTGGCTGGAATCCACAGGACTGGGTTCAATTCCAGACCTGAAGGGCAGCTAGGGGCCATCGTCTCAGAGGTTCCATCAGGCTCTATCAGACCAGCAAACTTAGTCCCCCTTTTTTTTTTTTTTTTGCAAATGATTTTAAGTTTTGTTCCACATTGTTCTCCCACTCTGTCCATGTCCTGGGTGTCTTTGAAAGAGCTGCTGCACCTCTCCAGAATTGAGTTTTATTATCCATAATATGCCTTTATTTCTGCAATTAATAATAATAATCATAATAATAAACCAAAACCAAATTCACTGCCGTCGAGTCTATCCAACTCATAGTGACCCCTCCTTGGGTTTCCGAGGCGGTATCAGTATGGAAGTAGATTGCCTGACCTTCCTTCTGAGGAGTGACTGGTGGGTTTGAACCGCCAGGCTTCTGGTTAGCAGTCAAATGCCTTAGGCACTACGCCACCAGAGCTCCTATGACAACAATAGTAACAGTAATGGCTGCCATTTATCCTGCCCTTCTTGAGGTGCAGGCACTGGATCAAAAGCTTTAACACATTATCACAATCCAAGTAGTAACCATCCCTCAAGGAAGGTGTAAGAATCAGAGAGGAGAAAGTTGCCACAGGTCATATAAAAGGTAGGTGGCCAAACTGGAAATTGGACTTGGGCTTTGTGTCCCCGAACACTGTGTGCATTCTATGTGTGCAAATGAAGGCCCATTCTGACACATGTTGAGACTTGCAAAAGGTATTGAAGAAATGGAACCAAACCAAAAACCAAGGCGATTGCCGTGGAGTTGCCTTGACTCCTGGCAACCCCACGTGTATTGGACTAGAACTGTGCTCCACAAGGTTTTCAATGGGTGATTTCTCAGAAGTAGATTGCCAGACCTTTCTTCCAAGGTGCCATCTGGGGGGCTCAAACCTCTGACCTTTGTGTTGAGCATGTTAACCATTTGCACTACTCAGGGACTCCAAAGGAATGGAAAGGACTGTTCTTATGCTCATTGATAGTAGGAGCATGTCTTTCAGGGCTGCAAGAACGGACGGACCTGGTTTGTAAGCCCCGTTCCATCTCGTCCACTGGGTCACTCACTGTCTACTCAGACCAAAATTATACCTGGGGTGGTATTTTCAGCTAAACGTTTGGCGGGTGGGCTCTGGAGTGGGCTTTCTGGGTTTGAATCCAGGCTGTGCCCCTTGCTTGGGGACCTTGGGAAAGTGGCATGGCCTTCGCAAACCTCAGCTTCCTCATTTGTACAATGGGATGGTCCTTAGCTGCCGGGACTGGGATGAGGACTAACTGAGGCCATGCAGGGAGCACGCCTGGCCAAAAGCAAGGGCCCAGAGTGCTGTGAAGTTATTCTTATGGGCTCTCTTCAGTCTGCCGTTTTCCAATATGGTAGGTCCCTGTGCCTCTTGTCATAGTTGGATTAGTCCAGATTAGAACAATGAAGTTTAATCCAAGTGGTAGGTGGCACAAACAGTTAAACACTCAACTGTTAACTGAAATATTGGTGGTTTGAATCCATGTAGAGACACCTGGGAGAGACCTGGGGTTCTGCTTGTAAAAAGTCACAGCCTCAAAAAATCCTACGGAGAGAGTAGCTCTCTGCTCTGCAACCCGCGGGGTCCCTGGGAGTTGGAGATGACGGCAACTGGTTTGATTGTTTGGTTTTGGTAACAGGTGAAAGGTGTAGCTTTTACGGAAGCAGAGGAAACAGGACAGAGAGGGCAACTAACAGCCTTAAAGCCATACAGCATATCAGGGAGGGAGAATGGCAGAAAGGAAAGGGTTTAGCTTCAGGAGGCAGGGAGGCTGGGGCTAATGGCCGCTCTGCTGCTTCCACACCATGTGACCTCGGACAAGTCACCTTCCCGAGCTACTCTTTCCTCCTCTAAAAAACAGGAATAATAATACTTGCCTCACTACGTACTTATGAGGATTAATAAATAAGAGAGGTGCTCAATAATACAGCCGGGAATCTATGTTCTCAGTCAGACAACCACACAATTTAAAAACTGTTCTAAAATGCCACACCCTCATCTTTTGCTTGTTGCCTGCTCCAGAAGTCATGTTGTCCATCCCCTTGCCTCTGTGTCAGTCTCCCCCTGCCGCCAACGCCCCTTTACTCCAGCCTAGTCTGATGTTTCCCAGCTCTGGCTCAAGATGTCAGGGAGAGAGTTCCACTCCACCTTTCCCTTGCCCATCTCAAGTTCACAATGATTGGGAAGTTCTTCTGAAGTATCTCCTAGTACCAGCCTGAAAATGGAATGATGGCACCAGCCATTGTGTGAGGACAAGGTCCATGGTGCCCTGGGTTTAAGTGGGAGAGGAAGAGGGAGATGAACTTCAGGTGAGGATGGAATAGCCCTGGCCCAGGCATCTCTGAGGCTCTGGGAGCAAGAAGGAGCATGGCGGGGCGTGGGAGGTATGGGTCAAGGTTAGAGTTTGGAGAGCAGGGGTGAAGCCAAAGCCTGGCCTGGCCAACCCCGCTCTGGCACCTGTCAGGCTGGTTCCCATGGCCCAGTCCTGGAGCTGGGCTCCAGGGCCCCTTGCAGGGCTGGGGTGCCGGGACCTGGGCCTGCCCCTCCTACCTGCATATAGTTGTTCTCACAGTAGTCGGCAACACGTAGCAGGGCGCTGTGGTTGCCCCGCAGAGCCTCCCGGCCCGAGGGGATCTCAAACTCCTGTAACTGCTGCAGCTCCGCCATGGCCCCCAGCCTCTGGCTGCTCCCCAGGGAGCCCGCTGGTTTTGAACCTCACCCTGCCCTTGATTGGCTGCTTTGTCTCCCCTCCCTCTTACTGCTTTTGGTTTCCTCTGCGTGAGAGACCCAAACCTGCTTGCAAAGGGCAGGGAGGCTCATTCCGGGATAAGAGGAAGTCAGTCCCTACTTCCTGGGCCTGTGCTGCTCTGTCCCCTGCCGAGAGGAAGGGGGAAACCAGGATCCCATTTGGGGGCCCAGCCCCCCAACCCTTCCCAGCAGAGGAAGCCAAGGCCGGGGCAGCTGTGATTGCTCCCTGGTCCTGGAGAGGAAACTGGACGCTGGGGGGGATGGGATGGGAGACTGAGGAGGAAGGGGCCTGGCCCGCTACAGGGGTGGAGATGGATTTTCCACTCATGAAAGGGGGAGGAAGGGCACAGGGTGGGGGCTTCCTTGGGAAGCTCAGGGATGAGTCACCAAGAGACCCAGCAGTGGAGGGTGGATGAGATATGGAGACCAGTCATGCTGCGGGGGACCTGGGGTAGCGGTGCAGCACCGATGGAAAACAGCAATGCAACAGCAAGAGGAATCAGCATTGGACACCAGGAAGGACACACCAAGAGGTTCCCTGTGAAGTGTTAACAAGCCTCTGAAGGGTTAAACCCACAGCTGTCCACTGGATTCTGACTCATAGCGACCCTATAGCACAGAGTAGAAGTATCCCATAGGGTTTCCTAGGCTGTAATCTTTATGGAAACAGATCTTTAGGTCTTCCTCCTGTGGAGTGGCTGGTAGATTCTAACCACTGAGGTTTCAGTCAGTAGCCATGCCCTTAACCTCTGTGCCACCTGCTATACGTGCTCTGTGTCTGACGAAGGCAGGATGAGATGAAATTGACCAAATGTAGTGTGAGACTCAGATTAGACAACAGGAAAGACTTGAATTTGAGAAGCACCAGGTTCAAATTCCAGACCAATTTATCAATTTATCAACCAAGCTGGGCTCAAGACATGTGGGCTGTATTTCATGCATTAGTAGGAAGTAGGATTGGAAGACTTCAGGGTCCTGTCCTGATCTCAGATTCTAAGTTCACAGCTGTGAGTGGAACTTGGATCCTGGCACAGGGACTGTTGATAAGGCCAGGATGGGTCAGGGGCCTCCTCTCTCCCATCCTAATGCCCAGTCTGTCAATCCTGGAGGCAGGAGAATGAGAGGACCCCTCACTGATCCTTTTCCCCCAGTTACCATTGAGTCAATTCATGGCTACCCCATGTGTGTCACAGTCAAACTGGGCTCCACAGAGTTCTCAATGGCTGATTTTTCAGAAGTAGATCACTAGACTTTTCTTCTGAGGTGCCTTAGGATTTGAACTTCCAACCTTTCCATTAGCAGCCAGATGTGTTAATTGTTTGCACCACCTATACTGCCAGAAGGCTGGCAGTTCAAACCCACCAGCCACTCTTTGGAAGGAAGATGGGGCAATCTACTTCCGCAGTGATACTGCCTCGGAAACCCAAGGAGGGGTCGCTATGAGTTGGATCTGACTCAATGGCATATAACAACAACAACAACAAGAATACTGGATACTGTACTTAAAGAATCTGGTCCATGAAAGGATCCCCTTGTCATTGACAGTCATCAGCCAGTGCAGGAGCTCAGTGTCTCTTAAAGGGTGGTCCTAGGAGGAGACAAGAGAAAGACCACAGTATGGGGCCTGTGCTAGAGACTTTCGTTAGGGAGACCCACACTCAGGGGTCACAGGGAGGCAAGGAGGCAAAGCAGCATGGACACAGGTGTTAGAGGCAACCACCGCCCCAAGCATGAACTGGGACAAAGGCACAAGCAAAAAGTACATCTTTAGTGAATGAGCAAACAGACTGAGCTAGGAGGACCTTGTAAAGTGATAGTTTGCGAGTCCAGTGGGGCACACGAAGGCTTCTTGGGTGAGGGAAGTAAGGAGTTGATCTAGGACTTGTCTCATTGGGAAGAACAGCCTCAGCTTAACCTCAGAAGTGCGGAGGGAAGAACTTGGGAGAGAAGGCAGGGGTGAAGGGAGCCTGCAGAACTAGAGTGTGGGACTTAGGGAAATAGGGCCTATTGGAGCTCCAGCAGGTCCCTGCAAGCAGTTTGCCCTTGGCTGTTAGCCAAAAGGTTGGCAGTTCAAACCTCCCCAACAGCCCAACAGCCCAACAGTGGTGTGTGAGAAAAGCCTGGCAATCTGCTTTTGTAAAGATTGTTGTTGTTGTTAGGTGCCATCGAGTCAATTCCAACTCATAAGGACCCCATGTCCAACAGAACAAAACCTGGCCTGGTCCTGTGCCACCCTCACAGTCCTTGCTATGCTTGAGCCCATCGTGGCAGCCACTGTGTCAGTCCACCCTGTTGAGGGTCTTCCCCTTTTTCACTGACCCTCCACTTTATCAGGAGCTCTGTTGGTGTAGAGCCTAAGGCACTTGACTGCTAACCAGAAGGCTGGTGGTTCAAACCCACCAGCCACTCCTCGGAAGGAAGATTGGGCAATCTACTTCCCTAGTGAAACCCAAGGAGGGGTCACTATTAGTCGGATCTTTGGAAACCCAAGGAGGGGTCGCTATGAGTCAGATCCTACTCAATGGCAATGAGTTCGGTCTTTTGGTTTGGTTTCCACTTTACCAAGAATGATATCTTTCTCTGGGGAATGGTACCTTTTGACATATGACCAAAGGAGGTGAGATGAAATCTGACCATTCTTGCTTCTAAGGAGCATGCATTCAAGCTGCACTTCTTCCAGGACAGATTTGTTGGTTCTTCTGGCAGTCCATGGTATTTTCAGTATTCTTCACCAACTCCATAATTCAAAGGCATCAATTATTTGGTCTTCCTTATTCATTGTCCAGCTTTCACATGCCTATGAGGCGACTGAAAATATCATGGTTTGGGTCAGGACACCTTAGTTTTCAAAGTGACATCTTTGCTCTTCAACACTTCAAAGAAGTCTTTTGCATCACATTTGCCCAGTGAAACGCGATGTCTGATTTCTTGACTGCTGAGTTCATGATTGACAAATACAGTGAAGATTGCAGCCTAGGAAACCCTATGAAACCGTTCTGCTTTATAACAAGCGAGGTGGCCATGAGTTGACAAAGGGTTGGGGGCTCAAAGCCGTCACTGAAGGCATGGCGGCTGACACAGGGGGGTGAGAGTCAGAGAGACTGGAGGAGGCCTCTCTTTCCCAGCTTCTTTGTGGGAAGAGCATCAGCATCTCTGCTCCAGTAGCAGGGGTGGGGTGGGGGGCTTGGAGGCTCACGAAGTGGATGGACTTAGAACCTTGAGCCTCTGATCAGCTTAGGCACCAGAGCTTTTGGTTTCCAGACCATCTGCTTTATCCGAAGATTTCCAGTGGCTGAGGAAGAGCTTGGAGGTTCAAACACCATCTTGTCTGGGTCTAGCACAAGTGGCTTCAAGGTGCATCTTCTTCTGGCAGGTGAGAGGGGCTGAGGTTGCACTGGGCTGGGATGTAGTCTTAGAATTTTTCAGGTTAGGCCCCAGGCAGGCCTTAACGATGACTCTGTAATAGTAAAGGTGATGGTGTTAGTATCTGTAATAATAATAGTAAAAATGAATGTATTAAGTACTCAGTATGTGCCAGGTAGTGAATGAAAAGAGTTATGTGCATTATTTTCTTAGTATTCACAATAATCGTATGTGGTAGGTGCTATTATTATACTCATGTCACAGATGAGGAAACTAAGACTCAGGGAAGCTGAGTGACTTACCTCAGGCCACACAGTGAGAAAACAGCAGAGCTGGGATCAAAACTGGAGTCTGGTAGGCTCCAGAGCCCATTTTCTTAACCACTAGAGTACACTCTCCCCTGCCAGGACCTGGGGACAAAAAAGAAAACTTCTATCTCAGTCACCGTATGGAATAATAACTTTGTTTTCCAAACCTTGCTCAAGGAAAGAAATCCCTTCTGTCTTCCTTCTCTGTGGTCTGGGTTCCTATTTTCTCCTTAGACAGGTTGCCGAGGGCAAAGATTGTGCCTCCTTAGCTCTGGTAGCATAGTGGCTAAGGCACTTGACTGCTAACCAGAAGGCTGGCGGTTCAAACCCACCAGCCACTCCACGGAAGGAAGGTTGGGCAATCCTACTTCCGTAGTGATACTGCCTCGGAAACCCAAGGAGGGGTCACTATGAGCCGGGTCTGACTCATGGCACATAACAACAACAACAACAACTATCAGGCTAGGAGCTTCCTACTCATCACAGTGGGACCTGGGGGGATGCAGTGAATATATGTTGGGTGACGAGAGGCCTGAACTGAAGGATATGGCAGGGAAGAGGACCCAAGTTGGGGTGAGGAGAGTGGAGGGGCCTGGGGAAGCTGAGGAAGTTACAATCCCACTGTTGAGTCCTTTCAGGGACCAGATCTCTCTAGAGGAAGATGGCCCAGGATCTCAGTGAGAAGGAGCTACTGAAGATGGAGGTGGAGCAGTTGAAGAAGGAAGTGAGGAACCCAAGAACTCCAGTGAGCCTCCTTTTCTCCTCCCCATTCTCTTCTCCATCCCTTCCCGTTCCTGATGGGATCTGGGTCCCAAAGGAGGAAGTAGTGGAACACAGGATGGTGGAATCTCTCTAGGGTGCTAGAAGGAGCAGGAGGTGCTCTGGGATAGGGTACGGTGTAGAAGGAGGCTGCAGCTTGACCCCCATGGAGGTGCCACACTTCTCAGAGCACAGAGAGAGCCTCAGAGCCTTGGGAAGCTCAGTGTTTTCAACCCCAGCTCTAGGTGAGGCCTAGCAAAACACTTCACCAAGTTATGAGTCAGTCTTTGTGGTTTGGGTCAAGGAATTCACACCTCTCTCAGACCTGCCTGTCCCCTTTATCTTTCTCTTTGGCCTCTTTGGACTGACCATGTTTTGAATCCTGAGAAAAAAATGAAGGCTGGTATTCATATTATGTTTCCTCACAGATTTCCAAGACAGGAAAAGAAATAAAGGATTATGTAGAGGCCCAAGCAGGAAACGATCCTCTTCTCAAAGGCATCCCTGAGGACAAGAATCCCTTCAAGGAGAAAGGCACCTGTGTGATAAACTGATGGCACTGAGGCCCCTTGCCCTGATTGCCTGTCTCTCCCCAGCCCCCCTCCTCACCCAAAGCCATCCTAGGACAAACCCTCAGGGCACCGGTGAACCTTCACCTTCTCTCCACCGCCTCAGAACCGTGCCCCAGTTCTCTCTGTCACAGGAGTAAAGATATCTGCTGAATGTAATGTGAATCTATCCCTCAATCTCATTTTCAACTCTTTTCACCCATTATCTCCTCTGTTTGCTGGGTCGCTGCTAGTCCTTCTTGGAAACATTCTTCACTGGCTTGCAGTTGCTCCCTATGTGTTGGGGGCTGAAAAGCCCATGATACCCTGAGACTCCAGGGAAGGAAGGTTGGGCAATCTACTTCCGTAGTGATACTGCCTCGGAAACCCAAGGAGGGGTCGCTATAAGTCGGGGCCGACTCGATGGCAAACAACAACAACAACACCCTGAGACTCCAGAGGATATTCCTGAGGAAACATTTACTTCTCTTCAGAATCCCTCCCATTTTTTCCCCTCTACTTTCTTCCTGGCAAAAAGTGTTTCCATATCAGAGTAGTTTGGAGGCCAGCATTGGGGGTGGTTCCTTTTCTCCCATCTCAAGTCCTATCCACAGTCCTCCTCCTGGTCATTTAGATCACCTGATGACCCCAAAAATTGGAAAGTCGTGATTTCTTGATTTTTAAAATATCGTTGGGTGCCTATTATGTTCTGGGCATAGGGATGGAAGAGTGAACAAGACTAACATAGTCTCTACTACTTCCATAGAATTTAGCCAAGAAGATGTGAAACAAGAAATTTACAATTAAATCAATAGATGCTACTATGGGGAAAGTCAAAGGTGGTGTGGGAACAGACAGCAGAAGGCAGCTAATCCTAGTTAGGTGGGGTGGAGAGTCATGAGGAGCTTCTTGGAAGAAGTGACTTTAACTTGATACTTGAGGAGGGACAAGCTGAGGAGGGAAAAGAGGGAACAGTGCTCCAGAGGGAGGCAAGCACGTTTGCAAAGCCTGGAGGTGAATGAGGGTGTGATACAGTCAGGGCAACAAGCAAGGTCAAAGTGAACTGTTGCATGCTGGTTAAGGGCACGGGGGAGAGACAGGGAATGGTAAAACATGAGGCCAGAGGATGATGGAGGCCAAGTCCTGATGGACCTTGCTGTGAGCTCAGTTCAGGACTTTCTTCTTCATCCTAAGGACAATAGGAAACCTATGAAAGTATTTAAGCAGCCAAAGGACAGGGTTCATTTAGCACTTTTAGCATATCACTGTGGGAGAAGGGAGGATATGCTGCGCTGGTAAGGGTGAAGGGAACAATGATGGATTAGACTGATTGTTGGCCTTGTCTAAAGATTATCGTCTAAAGGAGACACAGAGGAGCAGTCATTATGCAGTGTGCTCAGTGCCATGCCAGAGAGTCTGCGTTGGGCATGGTGGAGCCCATAAAAGGTGACCCAATTCACCTGAGGGTGAGTGTTGCATTCTGGGAGGGAGGACAGAAAAGGCTTTTTAAAGAAGATGATGTCTGAGTTGAGTTGTTAGAGTTAAATCATAAATGGATAGACGGAAGGGGTAGAGCAGGGACATGTTGTTGTTGTTATGTGCCATCAAGTCGGACCCGACTCATAGCGACCCCTCCTTGGTTTCCGAGGCAGTATCACTGCGGAAATAGATTACCCCATCTCCTTCTGAGGAGTGGCTGGTGGGTTTGAATCGCCAGCCTTCTGGTTAGCAGTCAAATGCCTTAGGCACTATGCTACCAGATGCAGGGACATAGGTGTGAGAAAAAAGAAATCTGGTTTGAATGGAAACACCGATCAGTTTGGAGGTGTTGGAAGACAAAGAGGGAGGCCTAGATTCTTAGGACGTGTAGCTGCAGAGAGGAGTTGGAGATGATCAGAGAGGTCTTTTTTGCTGTACTAAACAACCTTATCCACGGACTTAGGAATATTTGCATTTAGAAGAAAACTTGTATTTTGATAAAGGAGAAAAATAGAGACAGAGAGACAGATAAGAAAGTGGTTGTTTGATCAGGGGGAGAGTTGAGGAAGGCCTGAGTTTGGATGATGGCCATAAGTCTAGAGATGGGGAATGGGTTGCAGAATTCTTGGAGAAATAAAAGTTTTCAGATCTTGACAACTCGTTGAGTGAGGGGTGAGGGAGAGGGAGTTGTCTGGGCTGACATCCAAGTTCTCTATCTTGGGGGATTTACTAGATAGGATTGAAAGCGAGTATGTGAAAACAACCCCAACATAATAGGGTGATCCTATGTAGAGCTGCTAACTCGCTCAGCCTCCACTTTCCAGCAGGAGCAATCCAAACACAGGTTGTGTACCTAAGGGTGAGGATGTAGGGCCACTGTGCACTGCCCTCTGCTGGTGTCAAGGACAACAAATTGCAGACTCTTTCAAACCAAAAAACTAAACTCACTGCCATCAAATTGATTCCAACTCATGGCAACCCCTATCGGGTTTCCAAGTAGAGTAGATTACCCCATCTTCCTTACGCAGAGCAGCTGGTGGGTTTGAACAGCCAACCTTCTGGTTAGCAGGCAAATGCCTTAGGCACTGTGCCACCAGAACCCTACTTTCCTAAAAATGCGGTCCCTAGGCTCCCTTCATAACCAGTCCTGGAGGCACGGAGGTTAAGTGCTTGGCTGTTAACCTAAAGGTCGGTGGTTTGAACCCACCAGGCACTCTGTGCAAGAAAGAAATCCTTTGGGGGCAGTTCTACTCTGTCCTATAGGGTCACTATGAGTCAGAATCGACTCATGGCAACAAGTATTGATTGGAGGGTCGCTTCACTGGAATAAAACTATTAGAAGGCAATCTGCAGACTGTTGTGAGAAGAGAGAGGTTCGAACTAAAAGGGATGGAAAGTGTGGAGGAGAAGGCAATGGGGAGGGGAAATAAGAGCTAGAGCTAGGGAAAGGGCAGGGTCAGGGCCCATGGTGGTGAAGCTCGTAGGCTTCCAGTCTTCTAGCCCAGAATTTTGCAAGCTGTTGATTGAGATTACACTGGATTATGAAATATAGTAGGTTGTGACCAGCTTTTTTTTTTTTTAAACCAACCAACCAACCAACCAGGGAACAGTACCTGGCCATCATACTTGGTAAAGTAGAAGGTCAGTGAAAAAGAGGAAGACCCTTCAACAAGATGGATGGACTGAGTGGCTGAAACACTGGAGTGTTTCATTCTGTTGTACACGGGGTTGGTACTGAGTCAGAACCTACTGGAAGGCATCCAACAACAACAGTGTCACCAGTGAATGAGGATTCATATTAGTCCATAGTCTTGATAACACTTAGCATTGTCATTCTGGGGAGTGTTCAGTGGTATCTCAGTGAGCTTTTCATTTTCACTTCTTCTGATGACTAACGATGTTTTGCACCTTTTCATGTGTATGTTGATCCTTCTGAATTTTTTTTTTTTGTGTGAAGGGCCTCTTCAAGTCTTTTGCTACTTTTTTATTTGGCTTGTTGTCTTTTTTCTTATTGATTTTTAGTTCTTTCTGGTGGTGTAGTGCCCAAGGCATTTGACTGCTAACCAGAAGGCTGGCGGTTCAAGCCCACCATCCACTCCTCAGAAGGAAGATGAGGCAATCTACTTCTGTAGTGACACTGCCTCGGAAACCCAAGGAGAGGTCACTATGAGTCGCATCCAAGTCCATGGCAGTGAGAGTTTTGAGCCATTATCTAGAGATGAGTTCTTTGTCTGTTGTATGTTACAAATACCTTTTACCATTCTTTGGCTTAACTCTTCACTTTCTTACTGGGGTCTTTTGATGAGAAGAACATAGGGTATAATATGAATATGGTGAACTGTAGAAAGCTTTTAAAACGTTTGTGTCTTTGTTTAAGAATACTTTCCCTGCCCTGGGGTCATGAAGATTCTATGTGGTCTTCCAAAAGCTTTATTGCTTTCCCTTTGCCATTTAAGTCTATAATTTGCATAAAATTTATTACTGTGCTTAGTATACGTTAGAGAGGAATTGGATTTCATATTTTTCCATATGGACGTCCAATTGTCCCAGAACAATTGATTGAAAAGTCTGCCCTTTCCTCCACTGCTCTGTTGTGTCATCTTTATCATAAATCAATTGTCCAAATACCTGGGCGGCTGTTCCTGGGCTCGCTTCTGTTCCATTGGTGTGTTTGTTTCTCCTTTCACCAGTACCACACTATCTTAATTTCTATAGTTTATAGTTGATAATAAGCTCTGATACGTGGTAGAGCAAGTCTTCCCATTTTTTTTCTCTTCGTGCCTATATATTTTTGAGGTTGGATCACTCATGCACACAGATTCATTCAAACGTATAAAGAAGTGTGTGGGGTAGGTGGAGAGGAGGCGTCCTCAGGGGAGAGATGGGCGGGGCAGTGAGAGGAACCTCTTGTTTCCATGGCATCTTCCCAAGGGTAGGGGAGCGGGGCCAATCATCCTACAGGGAGATCATAAATGCGTCAGCTGGCTTCTTCGTTGCTTATCCCAGAGGGGCAGACACCTCTCAAACCCCAGATAATAATCTAAAGAAGGCAACAGTCCGTGCATCTCTCCCACACTACCCCAGATACACGCTTTCCCTCAGATCACGTGCGCCTACTCAAACCTTAAACACTGATCCTGCACAGGCTCGCTAAGAATCTTCAGACTTGTATCCTCCACTCGGGAGAAAAACCCATCCATATGGTGACAAACCAGCAAAGATACCCCGACAGGCACTGAAACGGACTGAAAAAGGGATACCTTTAGTAAGACTTTTTTTTTTTTCTAAAAGAAAAGTCTCACTACCCATAAGGGACAACCAAGACGAACACACTTCCCGCCTCTCTAAAGTTTTCAAACAGGAATTCTGAGCTCTCGCTAACCATGTCAACAGCCTTCTCAGTCTTGCTATTCCTTTCGACCAATCAGTCAAGCTAGTGCTTCTTCTCTCCGCCCCCTCCTCCCTCCCACCCCTTGACTCCGTCTGGTCATTTCATTCGCGGTTTATGGAGCAGTAATATATCGTACTAGCCAATAGCCAAGAAGGATTCCCGGCAGCTTTCGGGGAAGGGTGGGTCTTCGAAAGCCAAAGACTGCTGTTGCTCCCCGCCGGAGGCAAGCTCCTCGGAATCTTTCGGATACATCCCTTCCAGGGTAAAGTCACGTTCAATCTCCCGTCAACGCATTTATTTTTCCTCACCGACTCTCGCGCCTGCGCATCACGACTCTCAGGACAGCCCCAAAACGAAAGTATCTTGAGGGAGGGGGAAAGGGACCCTAAGCGTCGGTGTGGCAGGCCAGCTGGCACCGGCACAGCGTGAGGTGGCCGCTGTCGGCAGCGACGCCCAAAACATGAATTGTAGGACCAAAAGATTTAGTGAGGTCCCACCGAGATTTGAACTCGGATCGCTGGATTCAAAGTCCAGAGTGCTAACCATTACACCATGGGACCTGCTGGCTGTTTCAGGCAGCCGGGAGCCTTCTCAAGGCACATAGCGTGAGGACCTGCTTTTCGAAAGTGGCGTTGAATACCCGGTTAGTCGGGGCTGGGTCCTGGGCCCGGAGCCTGAAGCCGCGCAGGCAGGCGGAAGCAGGGTACCAAGGGCTTCCGCATCCCTCGCGTCCCAGACGCTCCCGGACTCGGGGGGCGTCATCTCTTCCCGCCGCACTTCCTGACTCTCTCCTCCAGGGGCCCTAGCTGGTGCCTAGGGAAGCCGAAAGGGCAGCGGGCTAGCGGGGGCGCTTTCTGCAGAGCTGGGCCAGCGGGGCCCGACTGGACAGGGGTCCAGAGAAGGCTGGCTCCAGCCCAAGGGCTCTGAGCGGGAGACTCGGCACCCACGTCCTGGTCTTCGTACTTGTTTATTTATTTTTCAGAAAGGTTTCTGGAAGGGACGCCTTGGCCAAGTGGGGAAGGAATCAGACTGGCATGCGGGGGACGGTGGTTCAAGGCCTAGCCCCCCCTTGGGAACGCGCGAACAACGCGACTTGGTAGTTCGCTGCGCCGAAGTCGGAATCTAGGAGTTCCACGTGGCTAGGAGCCAACAGGATATTTGCACGTCTCACTTCCATGTCCTTGTTGTGCCTTAAATGCAGTTTGGTGAGGCTACAAAACTTTAAAAGCCGTGATGGATGATCCTCTTAATATGAAGGAGAGCTCTTCCAGCAGTGGCAGGACAGCTCCCACATGGAAAATGGCAAAATGCCATCAAACATAGGAAGACTTACGCTTATACAAGAAATTCGCATTAAAATAAATGAAACATGATATCCCCTACCCCCCCCACCCCCCCTGCCTGACAAATGATAATGACCAGTGGCTGGGCTGGGCTTTCTCATAATGTGGGAGTGTAAATGGACCGATTGGGCAACAGATAAAATTTTACTTGCACGCTGTTTGACGCAGCAGTTTCATTTCTGGGACTTTATCCTGAGGGAATAATAGGACAAGTATCAAGATGTGTGCTCATGAATGTCCTCAGTTATGTTGTTTATAATAGTAAAGAAGGACATATAAATGTCCATCAAGTGAAAATTGGTTAAAGACAATATCTATACAATAAATACTGTGTAGGAATTTAGGGAATGGCTTGAATAGGTACACAGGCCTAAACAAACCAATGTAAAACTCTGCTTACCAATTAGTATGTAAAATAAAATTCCATGGAAAAGCTATAAAAACTGAAACTAAACTCACTGCCGACCAGTTGGATCTGACTCATAATGACCCCTCCTTGGGTTTCCGAGGCAGTATCACTCGGAAGGAAGATGGGGCAATCTACTTCCGTAGTGATACTGCTTCAGAAACCCAAGGAGGGATCACTATGAGTCGGGTCCGACTCCAAAGCACATAACGACAACAACAACATCACTACAGAAGTAGATTGCCTTCCAAGCTTCCTTCCAAGGAGTGGCTGGTGGGTTTGAACCAACAGCCTCCTGTTTAGCAGTCAAATGCCTTAGGCACTACACCACCGGAGCTCCCAGAAAAGCTATATGCATGTGTAATAAATATTTGCCATTTATTTGCTGTGTGACATCTGAACTTTTTCCTTGGGGCGTCCATCATTACATGGGTCTGGGTGACAGTGGGTTTGTGCCCCAAAGTAGATACTCATTTTCTGGGCCTCTGAAAGTGCATGTCCTTAGTTTGGCTAAGTGGACGTAGGATACAAGGAGATTGACACGCAGAAGCAGGGGTGTTTTAGAACGTGTTCTGCTGTGGGAGGTGGCTGTGACAGCCAGAGTCTTAGGGGCAGTGGTGGCAGTTATGCCATGTCTCCTCGCAGCATAAGTGTATTGTAATCAGACTACCTAGTTTATTGCCTTTGGCTGGGGTCCTGACTGTTCAGTTTTTGGCCATTTTCCGTAGCTTGCTTTTTCAGACTTCCTATGGTGCTATTCATAGACCCCTGGTAATGCAGCCCTTTAAGCACTTGGCTGCTAACCCAAATTGGGCTGTTGGAACCCACCAGCTACTCCTTAGGAGAAAGCCGTAGCAGTCTGCTTCCATAAAGATTTTCCACCAAACCAAACCCACTGCTGTCGCATCTATTCTGACTCATACTGACTCTGTAGGACAAAGTGGAATGGCCCCATAGGGTTGCCAAGGCTGTAAATCTTTAAGAAAGCAGGTTGCCTCATCTTTCTCCCATGGAGCGCCTGATGGGTTCAAACTGCCAGTCTTTATAGTCAGCAGCCGAATGCATTAACTGCTGCACCACCAGAGGGCCACAAGGATTTATAGCCCTGGAATTCCTATGGGACAGTTCTACTTTGTCCTATATGGTCATTATGAGTCAGAATTGACTCTGATGGCAAGAGGTTATGACCTATCTGAAACTCTTACCAATAAGTCTCTTTTTTGCTTACAGTACCCAGAGTCCATTTCTATTGTATGTTGTTGTTGTTGTTAAGTGCCATCGAGTCGTCTCCAACTCATAGCGCGCCCATGCACAGCAGAACGAAACACTGTCTGATCCTGTGCCAGCTCCACAATCCCTGCTCTATTTGAGCCCATCATCGCAGCCACCGTGTCAATCCATCTTGTCGAAGGCCTCCCCTTTTTCGTTGACCCTCCACCCTACCAAGCATGACATCCTTCTCCAGGGAATGGTCCCTTCTGACAACATGACCAAAATAG
>NW_006921672.1:5061072-5063019 GCF_000298275.1 Orycteropus afer afer
GGATCCCTGCGGCTAACTCCTCGATCTGTTCCAGTCCCCTTTGCCTTTTCTGTCCTCTCCCTGCTTCCCACCTCTCTGCTTGTGGGGGGTGGCCTGGGTTCCCTCTCCTCACCTGGCTCCCTGCGGCTGACTCCTCCATCTGTTCCTATCCCTTTTGCCTTTTCTGTCCTCTCACTGCTTCCCACCTGGCTCCTTGTGGGGTGTGGCCTGGGTTCCCTGTCTTCACCTGGGTCCCTATGGCTGACTCCTCGATCTGTTCCGGTCCCCTTTGCCTTTTCTGTCCTCTCCCTGCTTCCTGCCTTGCTGCCTGTTCTTAAGTCCCTGGAATCCAAATGAGAACGCTATCACTTTAAAATCCAAAAATGGTTACCACTTGTAAACATTAAAAATGGCTGTGCCCTCGGTCACTTTAAATATCCAAATATCCTAGTCTAGCTCAGTCTGCAAGCCCAGCTGATACCTGTGCAATATCCAGGCCCCCTCCTCTGGGTCTGGCATTTCCCATCTGTCATGGAAAAAGTGGCCATTTATTTATTTATTTAGGACAAAGCAGTAAAACAACCAAACTCACTGCCATTGAGTCTATTCCGCCTCATGTCAACCCCTCCTTGGGTTTCCGAGGCAGTATCTCCACAAAAATAGATTGCCTCATCTTCCTTCCAAGGAGTGGCTGATGGATTTGAACCATGAGCCCCTGGTTAGCAGTCAGATGCCTTAGGCACTATGCCACCAGAGCTCCCATCCATGTTTTATTCTTTTCTTGAATATTTTCACTTTTTAAAATATTTATTTTATCTTTTCAGAATATAAAGATAAAACGTTTATTATGGTCAATGTAGAAGATACAGTAAAGTAGAAAGATTTGAAAAGCACTACACTTCCATCTTCCACTAACACACTAACAAGCCTTTTTTTTTTTTTTTAGTAATAAGCACTTTTAACTTTTGATGTATTTCATCTGCTTTTTTAAAATGCATTTTTGCAAAGCCAGTATCACTGTATTTATGATTTTATGTTCTGCTCTTGCACTTAACATAATAATATATTACTTAAACCTTTCTGTTTTTTCTTTCTTTAAAAACTTGAAAAAATACTTAAATGGATAATACACGAACATAATACAAAATTCAAAGGTGTAAAAGGGATTCACAGATAAATAAAATTGCCTGACCACCATTTGCTGTCCTCAGAGGCAACTTCTGATACTCTCCTTCTAGAGATAGTTTATTCTTATGCAAATGCACATGTGTACTATACTCCTTTTAAAAAAATCAACATTGTGCTGCACTGTCCTCTTTACTCAGCACCATTTCTTGAGAACTGTTCCATAACAATGTATAAAATATATTTCATTTTAAAATAGTGTTTTATTAAGATGTTATTTACATAAGGAGCTCTGGGGGCGCTATGGTTAAGTCATTGGGCTGCTAAACAAAATGTTGGCAGCTTAAACCCACCAGCCCCTCCAAGGAAGAAAGACGAGGCAATCTGTTTCCGTAGAGATTTACAGCCTTGGAGACCCTATAGGAGTCGGTGTGAATCAGAATCAACTTGATGGCAGCAAGTTTTTGTTTTTTTCTCATAAAGTAAAATGCACAAGTCTTAACTGGAAAAAACAATTTTTTTTCCTCGCACACAATGATCAGTGTGATCATCACCTAGATCAAGATTTAGAGCATTTCCATAATCCTAGAAAGTTCCCTGGTGCCCTTTTCCAGTCATTATCTACCCTTATTCCCTGGAATCACTATTCTAGTTTATACAAACCCACCAGCCACTCCTCGGAAGGAAGATGGGGCAATCTACTTCCGTAGTGATACTGCTTCGGAAACCCAAGGAGGGGTCGCTATGAGTCGGGTTTGACTCGATGGCACATAACAACAACAAACAACATCACTGTTACTTAGTTTTGCTTACCTTAAACTTCATGTATGTGTGTGTGTATGT
>NW_006921672.1:5065544-5086129 GCF_000298275.1 Orycteropus afer afer
GGTAGCGACTGGGATCTTAAAAGCTTCCAAGTGGCCATCTAGATGCGAAGATGGGTCTCTCCTCCTACAGAGCAAAGAATGAGGAACACCAAAGACTTACAGAAGCAATTAGTCCAAGGGACTGGTAGACCATGTGATCCTCAGCCTATATGACCATGAGACCAGAAGACCTAGATGGTGCCTGGCTACAATGTCAACCACTCGGAGGGGGATCAGTGCAGGAGATCCTGGATAGAGTGGGAAAACAATGTGGAACAAAACTCAAAATCATAAAAAAAAAAAAAAAAAAAGACCAGGTTTGGTGGTCTGATAGAACCTGGTGAGAGCCCAGAGACTATGGCCCATAGTTACCATTCAGGTCTGGAACTGAACTCACTCCTGTGGCTTCCAGCCAAACAACAGACAAGCATATGGGGTGAACATTTACATCAGGAAGATACACTCCTTGGAGTGTATATCATGGGAGAACAG
This sequence comes from Orycteropus afer afer, assembly GCF_000298275.1. Classification (NCBI taxonomy): domain Eukaryota; kingdom Metazoa; phylum Chordata; class Mammalia; order Tubulidentata; family Orycteropodidae; genus Orycteropus; species Orycteropus afer. The sequence goes on from NW_006921672.1 coordinate 5,066,016, forward strand.
AAGGACATTGTTTACACAGGGAGATAGCTTGGGGGCCAGGAGTGCTTGGGAGTGAAGGACACAGGGAAGAGGTAACTACGGGGAGAAAATGGGAAGAGAGCTGTTACATTATGGGGAATTGCAGTCAATGTCATGAAACAAACTATATGAACTGCTATATGGAAAATTAATTCACTCTGTAAATTTTCACCCAAATTATAATAATTTTTTTTAATCACTGTATTTTCCAAAACAAACAAAAAATATTTATCTCTTCTCCAAATGATGGACATTTGGGTTGGTTCCAGTATGAGTCTAATATAAATATGACAATTCTTGTACAAGCCTTTTTTTTGTTTGGAGTATATACGTAGGAATGGAATTGCTGGATCATAGGGTAAGTGTATATTTAAGTTTATTATAAATTGCCAACAAGCTTCCGAAGTGGTTGTTTTCACTTCCAGAAGTGTATGTTTCTTATTAGCCTGCAATGAGGAGCTTGTGCCGGAATCAAAATCAACCACGTCTCTAAACATACTGTTTTACTTTAGCTGGTATTTTTTCATGGCAAGACTTTCTCAGTGAGTTACATTCTGAAGCAAGCTCCTTGTCTTATTGTGGACCAGTAATAATCTAAGCAATTATGACCTTAGCAATTTCTAAAGTATGAAACAAACATCATTTTTCTTTAAATTTCTTGCATTTACTTCAATTTACCCTTGAAGTAAAATTTTTACACTTTCAATAGTTACATTTTATTTATTTTTAAATCTAAGGAATTAAAAAAAATGTAACTGTATTGAAAGTGTAAAAATTTTATTTCAAGGATAAATTGAAGAAAGTGCAAGAAATTAAAAAATGGTGTTTCATACTTTAGAAGTTGTTTTTCTTCTGAAATATTAACATGAGACATTATAATTAATATAAAAATTTAAAATAAAAATCATCTAAAACTATTTTAAATTTAATTTTTAGAAATTTAATTAAATCTTACTAAATATTTTTATAAAAGTAACATCTTCAATTTTAGCATTCAATGCCAGTCTAATTGCCAATGTAAAGAAGTACAGCACACTTCATGCATGGTATGGTCAGACCTACATATGTAAAAATTGAAGAATAATGCAAGTTGTTTACTATTTTTAAATGTGCTTAAGCTACATTCAAAGTGCCCAGGCAGTTTCACTACAGAAATAGATTGCCCAACCTTCCTTCCAAGGAGTGGCTAGTGGGTTTGAACCGCTAGCCTTCTGGATAGCAGCCAAATGCCTTAGGCACTACGCCACCAGAGCTCCTGATCCACTTCTAATGATCCTTAATTTCTCATACACAATTCTGTTTGGGGAGAATAAAAAAATTTGATTGCCAGTTAATATCCATATCTGGGAAATACTGAATTAAACAAAGTTACAAATTTCTTTACTGAAGGATTCTTAGAGACTTTAATATCTAATGTGAATTGTGACTTCCCAAGAGCGAGATGAAATATAAAGTATTTGTCAAAGTTATTTGGCCACCAAAGTATTTTCATGAAGTTTTATTAATATATAACAGAAATAATGGCACAAACAGACATGTACACTTATGTTCATTGCTACTTTGTTTACAATAGCAAGTAAGTGGAAACAATCAAAGTGCCCATCAGTGGATGAATGGGTAAGTAAATTGTGGTACATACATACAATGGAATGCTACACATACATAAAGAACAATGATGAGTCCTTGAAACATATGGGTGAGATTGCCCCATCTTCCTTCCTCAGAGTGGCTGGTGGGTTTGAACCACCAACCTTCTGGTTAGCAGTCAAATGCCTTAGTCACTGAACCACCAGAGCTATAGAATATAGAGACTTGTTATTTTGAGTGATGGGAAAAGTGGCACCAAATGTGGATAGCACAGCCAAAATAAAAATGAATGAGCAGATTTGGATGGGTATAGGCATATTGTTATACAGGGAGGTACAGGTGTGCACATAGGTGAGAACAGATAGAACTGTCTATAAATACAAATATGTGAGTGCAAGCACACATATTCATTGGAAACACAAATACAGGTACTCTTCAGACATAACCAAACACCTTCCAAGATCGGTTTTTTGGGTTGGAAGGCTTTTGACCATTGTCTCATGAACAACTCAGTGTTACTGAATAATCTGTGTGGAAATTGTCAAATGGGAACCTAGCTTGCTGTGTAAACTTTCACCAAAAACTCAATAAAATATTATTTAAGAAGTAGGAGTCTTCAGGAAGAGCCATGGTAGGTAGAAACCATAAAGGCAGAACTAGAGGAGTAGTTGTAAAACCTGCTGACATGCAGAAAGAGCCTTCCTGGCCCTCGGAATGTTTTGATTTGCCACTGTACTTACACTGTGAGTGAAGCATCAGTGATGTCTGTTCATCATGACATCTTAACACCAACTCCAAGTTTAATCTTTGGCATTCTGGAATGTATCTTTGAGGTAGCAAGTCTGATGCCAAGGAAGCCTTTGTTCTGGTAGACAGTGGAATGGGCCCAATGCTCTTCTCCTTTCCTCTGTGTGCCTGATCCCTTCCATCTATTAGACTCTGGAGTAGTTACTCCACGGAGCCTTCCTCAGTGGTCTAGGTGATGGTGACATCTCCCTGCTCTCATCTGCTCACCCTGGCTGCCCAGTTTTGTTATTGGACTGAACTGAACCTCATCAGAGGTTATTCATATTTTTTGAGTCCATCTGGTAGCAGTGATGCTGAAGAGACTCTGCTATTGTATATTGATATAATTTCCCAAAAATAACCCATTCTTTTCACAGTGGATACCAACCCATCATATAATCTTTTACGAGAGATCAACTGAGATGATATGAAACCATGTGCAAATGCTTCACAAGTAAGCACTATTCAAAAAATAATGATTCTTACTTACATAGTTTCTGTTGCCCTGGTTAGTGACTGGTCCATTTCTAATGACTCTTAACCTTTGACTGGTGCTTTTGTAACTTATGTTACATAAAATATTTAATATCTAGCCATTTACAAAGAAAGAAATAGAACATAAAGTGTGTTGTGAGGTCTGGTTTATGACCCATTTGCCCGTACCTACCAACTGATTCAATTACGATGTTCATCTTATCAGTAGTCTGTTTTTTGGCAGCCCTAACACCAGTTCCACTGTTCTAAATACTTATAATCAGGCAGTCTAGTGCTTTTCCTACCACTTGCACCTTTATGTGGAGCACTGTAGATGGTTCTTGAAGTAGTGCAGAGCCAGCTTGAACTGGACCTGAGCATTGGTGTTGGCCCGGTATATACTATAGGTCTTCTCCAAGGCAACCAACTCTGAGTCCACTGCTTGGGAACGGGCCTGGTGACTTATAATCACTTCTGGGCAAGACCCCACAAACAGGCTTCCTAGCCCATCAATAAAGAACTCTGCAAGAAAAGGGAGAGCAGGAGAAGGAACTATGAGCTTCATTCAAATGCCCTGATCTGAGAGAAGATCCCTGGCAAGGTTCAGCCCCATGAAGATCTACACCCTTAAGGACTCTTGGAACCCGCCAAGTTGGAAGGAAATAAATAAGCTCATATCTCAGGCAGCGATATGGGGCAGATTTAGAGAGACACAGAGGAATTTTCCAAGTAGAACTGTGGACTCCAGTCCACGGGGGGGGGGGGGAGCAGTTAACCAAATACAGGGGGGACAAAGAGAGGGGACAGTTAACCAAATACAGTCACATGGAAAAGCTTTCTGGAAAAAGAGACCATGATCAGTGGGGTATGGCCCTTGGAAAGAACAAACTTCTAAGGTTAATGCAAGCCCAGCTCCCTTCACTCTTCCAACCTCTTCACCTGAGTGAGCCACTCGTTGCAGGTGAGGATCGAAGCCAACTCTTTGGAGTCGCTCTGTGTGGGCCAGGAAGAAGTTGACGACTCCGCTTGTCACCACACAGTTGGGGAAGCTGTCCAGTGGCCCGAAAGATCCTGGCCTCCGGTGAATACAATCCCCACTCTTACTCTGTTCTAGCAACAGCTTAAACTGGAACACGTTTCCAAGCACACTTCCTCCTACCTATTGGTGGGCAAAGAAATCCACATTAGAGAGCACAGACTCAATATTCTCTTGCCTCTTCCAGGAAGCCTTATTGGACTGTATCTATAAGAATTACACTCTTTCTGTATCTACTCTTCAAATTATCCCTCAGTTAAGGCAGTTACTGGTTTATGAAAGTGTGTCTTTAAGTAAACCTGTAAGTCTAGTCTGTAGGTAATTCGGAACAGGTGCAATGGTTCTCATTTAGCTTTACTTTATGAGTAAGAATTGACTCAAAGGCAGTGGTTTTTGTTTGTTTGTTTGTTTTTGGTTAGTGCAAGAAAAGGCTTGAAGATTTTTCAATGATTTAAAACCTGCACATGTAGCAAGTGAAGGTGATTGTGATGAGAATTTATTGTGAGTAGGGATTGGTCCAAGGAGCTCTGGTGGTGTAGTGCCTAAGGCATTTGACTTCTAACCAGAAGGTTGGTGGTTCAAACCCACCAGACACTCCGTGGAAGTAAGACTGAGCCATCCACTTCCATAAGGATTTACCACCTTGGAAACCCAAAGGGGGTTGCTATGAGTTGGAATTAGCAGTGAGTTTGGTTTTGGTTTAGGGATCGGTCCAATGTTTCAAAGTGAGGGCAAATTTACATAACATTAAAAGACAAGTACAAGTTGTCTCTAAGTTAGAGGTTCCTAACTCCAGGGCTGCCTGTGCCTTCTTTTTGCTATTGCAGCCAGAGCCTTCACCATACTAGTGTTGGGTCCTTTGGATTTTTATTTTCCGCTGATCTCAGACAATTTCCCTTACCACATCTAGTTCCGTTTTTTCCAGGACATCCACTAGCACCTCAATCTTGGTCTTGTTGACGAAGAAAAAGTCATCATCCACCCAGAGAACGTATTTGGTGGTGACCTGAGATATGGCTAGGTTCCTACCAGCAAACCAACCCTGCAGTAGGAATGAGGTTAGATCAGTCATTACCAACCCTGGCTACATGTTAGAATGACCTGAGGAGCATTTTAAATTCCCAACACCCAGGCTGCATCCAGAGCAATCAGATCGATGGAGTAGGGTGGAATGGAAGCATCAGGATTTTTTTTTTTTTAATTGCAATTTGGGTGAAAGTTTATAAATTCATTTTCCATACAGCAGTTCATACATATTTTGTTTCATGAGAAAATGCAATGGTTGCAGTTCCCCACAATGTAACAGCTCTCTTCCCACTTCCTCCCAGTAGTTACTTCTTCCCTGTGCCCTTCTTTCCTATGCATTCCTGCCCCCTGAGCTATCTCCCTGTGCAAACACTGCCCTTCTGTTCTCCCATGATTGATCCTTCTAAGGAGTGTATCTACCTGATGTAGCATCAGGATTTTTTAAAGCTCCCAGGTGAACCCAGTGTTCTACCAGGATGAGAACAGGGCTTCCAACTGGCTCATTCTGGTTCGAACCCCTGATGAGAACTTGCATTTCTACTCTGTTGTTGTTGTTATGTGCCGTCGAGTCGGCCCCAACTCATAGCGACCCCTCCTTGGGTTTCCGAGGCAGTATCACTACGGAAGTAGGATTGCCCAACCTTCCTTCTGAGGAGTGGCTGGTGGGTTTGAAGCGCCAGCCTTCTGGTGAGCAGGCAAGTGTTTTAGCCACTATGCTACCAGAGCTCCCATTTCTACTCTAGATATACTGAATTAGAATCTACATTTTAACAAGAACCCCAAACTGAACTCACTCCTGTGGCTTCCAGCCAAACCATAGACAGACATATGGGGCGAACATTTATATCAAGTAGATACACTCCTTGGAGTGATCAATCTTGAGAGAACAGAAGGGCAGTGTTTGCACAGGGAGATACCTTGAGGGGTGGGAGTGTGTGGGAGGGAAGGACACAGGAAAGAGGTAACTACAGGGAGGAGGTGGGAAGAGAGCTGTTACACTGTGGGGAATTGCAATCAATGTTACGAAACAAAATGTGTATGAGCTGCTGTATGGAAAATGAATTTGCTCTGGAAACTTTCATCCAAATCACAATAAAAATTTTAAAAAAAAGAACCCCAGGTGATTCTTACAGATCCTCAGGTGATTCTCAGGTAGACATAGAATGATGTGGAGAACTAGTTAAAATGTAGATTCTGATACAGTGTATCTGGAGTGGAAACCCCAATTCTCAGCAGGGGGCCAATCCCAATGAACCACTTTAAAGCCCTGCTTAAGAAGCACTAGGTTAAAGGAATCCATGTCTCAATGGAAATCTGGAAGAAGGGACAGTGCAGAGGCACCCTATACCTAGGGAACAGCAGGTATGGCACATGCCCTGGGCACCAATGAGCAGTTTCTATTCACCATCACAGTTTCCATCTCCAGCTCTGAGATATCACTCAGCAATTTAAAACCAATTGCCATAGGCTCTATTTTCCACAGATATGCCTCTGGGACAGTGACTCTCAGGAACAAAGACAGAGACCAAGAAAGACTAGAAAGTCCTTGCCCTTGTAGCCAATATGATTGATTTAAGTGCTTTGTCCCCTGACAGCATTTCTGTGGCTCTCCTTCCGTCTCCTGTTATGTTGCCTGGAAGATGTTGGGGAGAGCGCTCCGTTATGTTTATCTCATGGCTTAGAGCCAGTTCAGTCCAGTTTGGCCTTCTGATGAGGATTTGCATTTCTACCCCAGATATATTGAAATCACGATCTACATTTTAACAAGATCCTGAGGTGATTCTTATAGAGTGAAAGGGTTCAAAGACCTGTTTGCTTGAAGGAAAGTGTGTGTGTGTGTGTGTGTGTGTGAGAGAGAGAGAGAGAGAGAGTGAAAAGAGGGGAAGGTGAGATGGGAAGAGAAGGAGGTTAGAAGGCAGGGAGGGAGTCAGAGAAAGAGAGACACCCCAGCTTCAGCATGGGTGGCATGATAGAGATGCAAGGTTTTTGTAAGAGTGGATCTGATTGATCAGGAGCCTTAGAATGTTAGACACATCAAGTCACTTATTTGGACCCCACTCAATTTCCACACCAAATATGAAGAAAGCCTGGGTTAATCACCCCATTAATACAGAAATTTGAGGGTGACCCGATTTCTCTGTGACTCTGAAGTCAGCGGGGGTGGGGGGACTCAGAAGAGTGTTCTCACCCCATCCCACTCCAGGACCCTGCCTCCTTGGGAAAGCAGCTGAAGTAGCCCCATTCAGGGTAGGAGCTGACTCTGACCTGCTTGTCCTGGGACCCAGGGGTGTCTCCTAATCTTGGAGGAATGTACCTTCCCAAAGGGCATGGTGTAATACTCCACATGGATGTCATTAATCTTCAGGGGTTGCTTGCTGTCGTCAGCCACAATCACAGTCAGGTCCGGGTAATACTTGCGAATGCTGTGGAGCAGCACCTTGAGCTTGTGGGGGCGGAGGAACGTCTTGGTGGCAATGGTCACCAGGTCTCTGAGCTTTCTCTCTGGGCAAGAAAGAGGTGGGTGTCAGGATTTGTCTGGCAGGAACTTCACTGTCTTGACTTGTTTTGGTCTGATAGTTTCTTCTGCTGCTTCTTTTTTATTTTGTAACTTTTTATTGTGATTTGGGTGAAAGTTTACAGAGCAAATCCATTTCCCTTTTAACAATTCATTGATAGCAATCCTTTCAATGTAACCTCACTCATCTTACTTCCTCCCTGTATTTCTCATTTCCATTCTTCCTTCTCTCCTAACCCTTCCAGCTTTCCAAACTTTGGCCTTGGGCAAATACTGCCCCTTTGATCTAGAAGAATCTAAGGAATGATGTAAGAAATGCATACCTCCCTAGTGTTATTGTTCACCTTGTAGACCTCTCTATTGTTTGGCTGAAAGTTGAGCCATAGGGGGGTCAGTTCCAGACTCAAATCATGATCCGATAGCTTCTTTTTGCCATAGAATTTCAGTGCTTGCGGGCCTCATGCCCCTAATATATCAAACCCACCAAACCAAACCCATTGTCATTGAGTTGATTCCCACTCACAGTGACCCTATAGGACAAAGTAGAATTGCCCCATAGGGTTTCCAAGGTTATAATCTTTATGGGAGCAGATTGCTTCATCTTTCTCTCTCAGAATGGCTAGTGGGTTTGAACCACTGACCTCTCAGTTAGCAGCTGAGTGCTTTAACCACTCTGCCACCAGGGTTCCTTCACTAATACACAGTAGGTGCTAATGAGAGTTTGTTAGTTGGACTGAAAAATCAATATATTTAAGATGTACCCAACTGATAGAAATTTTGTGCTTATCTCCTGGAGTTTCCCTCCTTAGTTCTATGACATTTTCCTCCTGTCTGTTTTGATGCTTCATTTTACACGAATCTGTTACCAGGAGTTCTGGTAGTGCTGTGGTTAAAGCATTAGGCTGCTAACCAAAAGGTCAGTAGTTCAAACCCACTAGCCACTACATGGGCGAAAGATGAGGCACTCTGCTTCCATAAAGATTTACAGCCTTGGAAACCCTATGGGGCAGTTCTACTCTGTCCTATAGGGTAACTATGAGTCTCAATTGACTACAGTGTAGTGGGTTTTTGGATCAATACATTGCTTGCATTCTGCTTTCATTTTAAGACTAGGAGTTGAGACAGGCAGGGCTTTGTTCATCAGGAGATTTAACTCAGAGGATAACAAGGCCCAAGAAGAGGAGAAGGATCTAAAGGACTTAAGATCTGCCCCTGCCATCAGCTGTACCTCCTATAGAGAAGGCTGTCTGGTTGTTACCCCTCAAGGAAGACATGCTTGGAAACAGGTCAACTTGGAGATTGGAAGACTTGGATCCATCTTAATGCCTGTAATTTACATAAAAGTTTGGGAGAAAACAGTTTTCTATGGAAAAGACCCCATGATGAAACACCTGGAGCTGCTGGTATGTGTTTGGGATTCAGTCACTTTTTATGGAGCCCGACTCACTGATGGGTCTATGTGATATATGATGAGTATGTGGTCAGCTGGAGTCAAGGCATCCTGAAAGCCGCATCTTACCTATTATTTGTGGCTGAGTGTTCCATACCCTCATTTCAAAACCACTTTCTCAGAATGACAGAAATTAGAAGTCATTTCAGAACTCCCTTTTTAATACATGTTGCCTATAACTGCAATTCTTCCTGAATCTGAGGAAGGGAGGGGAAAAGATGTCAGTTAAAAGAATCAATTAAGTTGTGTTCAAGAGCATGTCAAATGAATCCTCTCCTCCCAAAGTCCAGTGTTTGGTTCTTTTGTTTTAGTAGAGAGAACCAGGGGCATGAATTACCAATGCAATATGGTCGAGGTTTGGGACTCGTGGCTAAGTTGGTATTGGAAGTTTCTGCTTCAAGATTCCTCCCCCCCCAATACATACAATGACAGTTACACAAATGAAAATACAGAGCTAGAGCCATGCTCAAAAATAGAATAAATTTCTCCCGAGGAACAGAAATAAAAAGCAGCAGGCATAGTTGAAGTTTTGACCTGATTATTCCGAGGTCAGAAGCAGGCAGAAGAGGCAGGAGGCCTATTCTGAGGGGTGACATAGGATGTGTGGGTCTAGAGCTAGAAACCAGGAACTGGAGCAAAGCTGCACTCCCTCCACCTTCCACTCCATACTACTGGCTGTGCAAGGAGTCCCCAAACAACTGTCATCCCTGCACACAGCCCTGGGTGATAACATAAACGATACTGCCTCCCAGCCAGGACCTGTACCAAGCCACCCTGAAGCCCATCTGGATCTTCAATAACTCCAATATCACTATAGGCCCCAATCCCCAAGAGTTAAGTATAAAAGGGTAGACTAGGAATCCGAGAATACTAGGGGTAGCAGCAATTATAAAACTGTGGGATGGGAGTCAGCTAACAGACTGGGAGTAAGCAAGCGAGCAGGAGAGAAGAAAACAAACAAGCAAACAGATATCTCTTACTCAAGGTAAGCCCACTAACAAAAATTCCAAAACTCTCACAGGAAACTAATATGAGGAACAACAGCCAACAGATCTACCAGATGGAAACTAACAGAGAAATCTGAAAAGGGAATAAAACAAAATGCTTGTGATCTTTAATTAGATAAATAAAAGAATCACATACTTGAAAAATAAAAAAAATATGGAACAAAAACAGGCATAAATGGAGGAAGAATATATGGCTATGAAAACAACATAAAATTATTGAAGATAAATGTTACGAACCAAAAGGGGGCATAACGTCAAATGTATTAAAAAAAATTTAAAGTATAAGAGAATGCTGTGAACAAATTTATGGTAATACATTTGAAATGTTAGGTCAATGGGTAATTTTATAGGAACATTTCTAAAACTGACTCAATGTACACATTGATCAATAACCATTAAAGACAGAATTGCTGTCTAAAAAAATTTCCCCTTTCTCTTGTTCTTCTTACTCATATTCCCACTCCTAGTCTCCCACTTGGACAAGAAAAAAGAAAAAGTAAAAACGAGGAGCAAGCACCAGGTAAGTCTTAGCAATCTTCACAGGACATGTAATTCCCGCTATTACAATGCATTTCAGAAAATCGGGAAACCTACCTAACTCATTTTATGAGGTTTGTATAATATTAACAAAACTGGACAAGGACATACTATGAAGAAGAAAAAAAAACCAGACAAGGACATTACAGGAAAAGGTAATCTCAGTTTTGAATATAGATGCAAGAATAAATAAAATAGCAAATTTAATTCAGCATTTAATGAAATAAAGTATCACAATCAAAGTGAGTTTATTCCAGAAATGCCAGGATATTTCATTAGCAGAAAATCTATCATTATAAATCACCACATGAACGCACTTATAGGAGAAAAATTATTTCAACAGATGCCGACAAATTAACTGCTAAAATTCAATTTTCATTTATAATTAAAACTCTTAGTAAGGGAAGTAGAAAAGAGAAAACAGAAACAGAAAAATTCTTAGCAATAGAGAAAGAAGAAAAGGCGGGAACTTTTTTACCGTAACGCATCTGCCGCACTCAACAGCAAACATGGGTGGGAAACCGTAGAATATGCTTCTTAAAGTCAGGAACAAGCTTAACTGCCTATCCCTGCTACCATTCAACACTGTATTGGAGATTTCAGCCAGTGCAGTAAGAGAAAGAAAGAAATGATAAGAATTGGAGAGGAAGAAGCAAAAATTATCATTATTTGCCTAAGACAACATGTATATACATATAGACAACGTATTTGTCTATATGTTAAAAAATAATAACCAGCAAGGGTGCTGTTTATAAGTTCAACACTCAAAAATCACTAATATTCCTATATACCAACAATAACCAATTACAGTAAAATCTGTGAAAGCTAGAACCTGTGTAAGGCAGAAACCTGTCAGAGAAGAAAAACTAGAATATTTTCTACTAAAATAAGCCCCATAAAAGTAGTAAAACTGCACCCTATCAAAGGCAGAAAACTTGAGAGACCTGGAAAAACAAGGCAGTTCTGTTAAGTTCCACCTTTCGCAGGTGTCACTGTAAAATGTGAAAGAAAAGATCCGATTCACAATTAAAAAAGTAAAAGGAACTTAAGGCTAAATCAAATGATGTATTGCATTGGGCAAATCTGCTGCAAAAGACTTCTTTAAAGTGTTGAACAAAACAAACAAACAGGTCACCTTGAGGATTAAGGTGTGTCTGGGCCAATCCATGGTATTTTCAGTCACCTCATCTGCATGTGAAAACTGGACAATGAACAAGAAAGACCGAACAAGAATTGATACATTTGAATTATGGTGTTTGTGAAGAATATTAAATATACCATGGACTTCCAGAAGAACAAACAAATCTGTCTTGGAAGAAGTACAGCCTAAATGCTCCTTGGAAGCAAGGGCAGCAAGACTTCATCTCATGTACTTTGGACATGTTATTAGGAGGGACATCATGCTTGGGACATTAGAGGGTCAGCAAAAAAAAGAGGAAGACCCTCAATGAGATGTATTGACACAGTAGCTGCAACAGTGGCCTCAAACAGCAATGACTGTGAGGATGTGTAGGACTGGGCAGTGTTTTGTTCTGTTGTACACAGGGTTGCCATGAGTTGGAACTGGCACCTAACAACAACAACAAAGCTAAATCCAGTAAAAATACAAGCAATTTCTTTACAAATAAAATTACACACACACACACACACAAAAAAAAAAAAAAAAATTGAAGAAACTGTAAAGAGACCAAAACATGTGGAGAGGTATACAAGATTCATGGCTGGGAATATTCAACTTTATAAAGTTTTCAATTCATCTCTAACTAATCTGTAAATTCAGTGCAGCTCCAATCAAAAGCTTACAGACTGTAGAGGCTCTTGACAAGCTGGTCCTACGATTCTAATGGAAAAGTAAGTGACCAAGAAGAGTTAAGAAAATTTTGCAAATGAAGTAGAGTGAGATAGGATTTGTCCCTACCAGATAGCAAAATCTGTCATAAAGTCTTGGTAACTGAACATTATGGAATTAGACCAAGGGTACACAAACAGATCAATGGAACCTAGCAAAGCCCAGACTCAGATCCCTGCATATATGGGAACTGGGCGTGTGATAGAAGTGGAAAGATAAGCAAAGGATGTTGTTGTTGTTATGTGCCGTCAAGTCAAACCCGACTCATAGTGACCCCTCCTTGGGTTTCTGAGGCAGTATCACTATGGAAGTAGGATTGCCCAACCTTCCTTCCGAGGAGTGGCTGATGGGTTTGAACCGCCAGCCTTCTGATTAGCCACTATGCTACCAGAGCTCCTAAGCAAAGGATAGGCTCTGCAATAAATGGTGTTGATAAAAACTAACTCCGAATGGATCAGAGACTTAAATGTAAAACCTAAAACTATAAAGTTCCTCAAGGAAAAAAATAGGGTAAAATTTAGGGGCCCTAATTTATGGCCTAAATAGACTATCAAGCATAACCCAAATTGCACAAACAGAAGATAAACTAGATGATTGGGACCCTCTAAAAATGAATTTTTTATATACTTCAAAAGATTTCTCCAAAAGAGTAAAAAGAGAACCCACAGAGTGAGAAAAAAAGGGACTTTTCTCTAAAATTTATAGAATACTCCAACCCTTGAACAACAAAAAAGACAATCCAATTTAAAAAATGGGCCAAAGTCATGAACAGACACTTCACCAAAGAAGATATTCAAGTGGCCAACAAACACATGAAGAAATGTTCACAATCATTAGTCATTAAAAAAAAACAAAAACAAACTCACTGCCATGGAGTCAGATCTGACTCATAGCGACCCCTCCTTGGGTTTCCAAGGCCATATTACTGCGGAAGTAGATTGCCCAACCTTCCTTCTGAGGAGTGGCCAGTGGGTTTGAAGTGCTAGCCTTCTGGTTAGCAGTCAAATGCCTTAGGCACTAGAGTTCCTCATTAGCCATTACAGAGATGCAAATCAAAACAATGGTGAGATAGCATCTCACCCCAGCACTAATTGCAAAGTTCAATGAAACAGAAAACAACTGCTGGCAGGGGTGTGGAGAGATTGGGACTCTCATACACTGCTGGTGGGACTCTAAAATTTCCACCACTGTGGAAAGCAGTATGATGATTCCTTAAAAAGTTGGAATTAGATATACCGTTTGATCTAGCAATCCCATTACTAGGAATATATCCTAAAGCAGTGAGAGCCAGGACAAGAACAGGTATATGCACACCCATGTTCTTTGCAGCACTATTTACAATAGCAAAAAAGATGGAAACAACCTAGGTGCCCATCAACAGAAGAATGGATAACCAAACTGTGGTATATACACACAATGGAATACTATGCAACAATAAAGAATAATGTAGAATCTGTTAAAAAAAGGGGGGGGGGCATAACGTGGATGAACTTGGAGGACATTATGCTGAGTGAAGTAAATGAATCACAGAAGGGCAAGTATTGTATTAGTTCACTATTGTAAAAAGTCAAGGAAAGGTTTCTATATGGAAGGAAGCTTTCTTTGTTGGTTACCAGGGATGGGGACAGAGGGAACACTGCTAGATAGGTAGAGACAAGTATTGATTTGGCTGAAGCGAAGGGCAATGTACCAAAAATGAGTGAGCAACCTGGTGGGACTGAGGAGGAGGAAGACAGAGAGAGGTACATGAGAGGTAAAGACAACAAAGAACACTTTTGCATGTACAGTACTGTGTTGTCAGTGATGGCAAGCATTGATCTACAGGTGGATAGATGGGTGGACAGGCTGAATGATCAGGTATGTCTAGGCAGGGGAGAGTGTGCCCAGGGCCATGTATAGGATTAGCAGACAATGTTACTACATGCATATTTGTATGTGCTGTAAGACTATCTGGGTGTATAGTAGAGCTGACAAGGGGCAAGTTTGTGGTGGCTTCTTGATCACACCCAGCTACTTGAAGGGAGTGAGTAGTTGGACCTATGGGCTCTAGATCATAGTCGCAAGGGACATCAAGCTCAATTGGCATAACATACTACACAAAAACATTGTTCTACATCCTACTTTGGTGAGTAGTGACTGGGGTCTTAACAGGTTGCAAGTGGCCATCTAGATGCAATGACGGGTCTTTCCTCCTATAGAGCAGAGAAGAATGAAGAAAACCAAAGATGCATGTCAACAATTAGTCTAAGGGACTAGTAGACTATGTGATCCTCAGCCTATATGACTATGAGACCAGAAGAACTAGATGGTACCCGGCTACCACTGTCAACCACTTGGAGGAGGATCTGTGTAGGAAATCCTGGACAGAGTGGGAGAACAATGTGGAACAAAACTCAAAACCATGAAGGAAAAGAAAAGGGAGGACCAGGTTTGCTGGTCTGATAGAGCCTGGAGGAACCACTGAGACTATGGCCCCTAGCTCCCTTTCAGGTCTGGAACTGAACCCACTTCTGTGGCTTCCGGCCAAACAAAAGACATACATATGAGCTGAACATTTACATTAGTCAGATACACTCCTTGGAGAGAACAATCATGGGAGGATAGAAGGGCTGTAGATGCACAGGGAGACAGCTCAGGGGGCAGGAATGCGTGGGAGGGAAGGACACAGGGAAGAGGTAGCTGTGGGGAGGAAGTAGGAGGAGAGCTGTTGCATTGTGGGAGATTACAGTCAATGTCATGACACAAAGTGTATGTGAACTGCTGTATGGAAGATGAATTTGCTCTGTAAACTTTAACCCAAATCACAATAAAATTAAAAAAACAAAAAACAAAAAAACAAAAAACCTCAATATCATAAAAAGGACCAGGTTTGCTGGTCTGATAGAACCTGATGAGACCCTTGAGACTATGGCCCCTAGTCTCCCTTCAGGTCTGGAATTGAATTCACTCCTGGGGCTTCCAGCCAAACAGCAGACAGCCATATGGGGTGAATAGGTAGATACACTGTAGATACATCAGGTGGATACACTTCTTGGAGTGATAAATCATGGGAGAAGAGAAGGTGTTTGCACAGGGAGACAGCTGGGGGTGGAGGGGGGTAGTGCATGGCAGGGAAAGACACAGGTAACTAGAGGAGGAAGTGGGAAGAGAGCTGTTACATTGTGGGGAGTTGCAGTCAATGTCATGAAACAAAATGTGTATGAACTGCTGTATGGAAAATAAAAATAAATAAATGGTGTTGAGACACCCCACATGATTATCCTACCTGATTCCTGATTACTGCATCTCTCCCTCACCCTCCTTTGACTTGGAAACTACCTTCATTGCAATGAAACTCCAGCATGAATGGGATCTATTTCTGAATTCTCAATTTGACTTCATTGGTATATATGTATTCATGCCCAGTGCCACTCTGTTTTTATTACAATTACTTATTAAAATATTATCATTTGTTTTTTTCAAAATAAGCACACATCATATTATGTATAAGTAAGCAGTATTAGAGGAGAGTGTCCTAGATTTTTTTTTCCCTTCCAAACACAGTTGTCATTTAGTAATCATCAGGACTGTTATTTTTGTCAACGCTCGCTCCTCCATCTCTGAAATGATCCCTTCTAAAGTTTACCAATAGCTCTATAGGGTCCCATTATGGGGCCCCAGGGACCAGGGCCTCACCTGGTCCAGGGTCATGTAACTTGGGGATGAGAGGGTGGCGAATGGTCACTGGAAACTTGGCCACCGAAGACTCAGACTCGAGACTCACTGCAAAAAGAAAGGAGGTCAGAGCCTGGGCACCATTAAATCTGGATCGTGCTCCACACTGCCTTGAGGAAGTCAATTCCAGCAGGAAATGCTGGCTGGAATGAGATTGAGGAGCCCAGAGAGTCTGGATTGGACTCTGGTCTTATTCTGGCTGCTAATTTGCTGTGTGTCGCTGGGGGCAATCTGCTGAATGCCTCCTAAACCCATCCTTCTTCTCCGTTGAGATTCCAGTGGAGTGGAGTCCAAGCACTGGGCTTGGAATCAGGATCCGGATGAAGTTCTGACTTTGCCATTTACTGTCTGAAATAAACCAAGTTGCTGCCAAGTCCAGCCTGGCTCATGGCAGCCTTCCGTGTGTCCGAGTGGAACTGTGCCCCATAGGGTTTTTGATGGATGACTTTTCAGAAGCAGATAACCAGGACTTTCTTTTGAGGTACCTCTGAGTGGACCTGTAGCATCAACCTTTCAGTAAGAAGCCAAACTGATTACATCACCCACCACTGCTGTTGAGTCCATGCAGAGTTACAGTGACCCTATAGGACACATAGAACTGCCCCATAGGGTTTCCAAGGCTGTCATCTTTACAGAACCAGACTGACACATCTTTTTCCTGTGGAGTGGCTGGTAAATTGGAACTGCTTTTTGGTTCGTAGTCAACTGCTTAACTACTGCACCACTAGGGATCTAGGAGGGAGGTTCAGCCCTGCCCTGGGAAGCCCTGGTCCAGTGTGGGAGACAGACCACAGACACTCAGTGTAGGAGTCTATCTAATGTGTATTAACCACTGCACCACTAGTACACTAGTACTGGGTACAGCAGTTGGGAAGTTAGGCATCTGGGATTATAAACAGGAACAAGAAAAGAATTTTAAACACCGGCAGGCTCTCTGGAGGACGACTTTGAGAGGGCCCAGTGGTGTGTTCTGGCTCCACAGCATTTGGAAATTCAAGGACAGGATCTCACCCATGTCTACCCGGTGGTGCTGGTACCCCGTGCTGGTATAAGTCACGTGATGGAGGATGAAATTCAAAAGCCCCCGGTTACTGGTCGAAATTATCAGTTGCTTCTGGCCTCTGCCCTGCACCACACTGTCTGGAGTGTCAGCAAGGGTGTTTAGTGTCCCCAGAGAAGCTGTCAGGGTAACCTAGGGATGGTGAGACAGAAAGACATTAAAATCAGGAGCTGAAAAATGTCTGTTCCTCAGAAAAGGTGCAACATAGGATGGGCAGCGGGGCAAGAGCACACAGGTGAGAGGAGAAGCATCAGGCATGGTGTTCCAGGTGGGGCTTCCCAAACCACTGTTTTTTTTTTAAATTGTGATTTGAGTGAAAATTCACAAAGCATATTCACTTTCCATACAGCAGTTCACATACACTTTGTCTTGTGACGTTGACCACAGTTTACCACGATGCAACAGCTCCCCTCCCACTTCCTCCTGATAGTTACCTCTTCCCTGTGTCCTTCCCTCCACACACTCCTGCCCCCTGAGCTGTCTCCCTGTGCATAAACAGCCCTTCTTTCTCCCATGATTGATCTCTCCAAGGAGTGTATCTACCTCAGGGAAATGTTCAACTCATATGCCTGTCTTTTGTCAAACCACTGGTATTTTTTGCTTTTAGAGCAGGATTCCTCTAGATTTCTTCTTATTCCACCTGTTTCTCCTTTTGCCTTCTCTCTGCCCACTCCTTTTCTTCCTCTGTCTGACCTCCACATGGAGTTTTTCAGAGCTTGGTTCTGGACCCTTTTCTCTTCTTACTCTATACCTTCACACTAGGGGATTTTCTCTGTTCCCAGGACTTTAAATACTGTGTATATACTGATGTTGTCAAATATGTGTCTTCTGTTCATCTCTTGCTGTAATCCTCCTGCTGATTCATAGCTCTGCAGAAAAGTTCCACGAGCAACTCACGCTCACATTGTTCAAAACCGAACAACTGACTTTTCTCTATAAACTCATTTCCCACCCTCTCTCCTCAGTTCTCAAGAATGGCACCATCATCAACTCAACTGTGGAGGGCGCCGAATGGAAGTCATCCTTGTTGTGCACTTCCCTCAGGCCCACATCCAATCTACTAATGAGTCCTGTCAGTTCTACCTTCCACCTGTAGCTGGAGTTGCTCCACTTTTCTCCATCTCCATTGCTACCCCCTAATGAAAGCTAGGGAGCTATGGTGGCACGGTGCCTAAGGCACTTGACTACTAACCAGAAGGCTGGCGGTTCAAACCCACCAGCCACTCCTCAGAAGGAAGATGGGGCAATCTACTTCCGTAGTGATACTGCCTCAAAAACCCAAGGAGGGGTTGCTCTGAGTCAAGTCCGACTCGATGGCACATAACAACAGCAACAACAATGAAAGCTACCTTCTTCTCTTGCTTTGTCTTCTGTAAAAGTCAGTTACCTTCATGAAAAGTAAACTGGAAACAGAAGGGCAGTATTTGCACAGGGAGATAGCTCAGGGGGCAGGAAGGCATAGGAAAGGACACAGGGAAGCAGTAACTACGGGGAGGAAGTAGGAAGAGACCTGTTACATTGTGGGGAATTGCAGTCAATGTCATAAAACAAAATGTGCATGAACTGCTGTATGGAAAATGAATTTGCTATGTAACATTTTGAGTCTTTGCTCAAATCACAATAAAAAAAATTTTTTTTTAAAGGTAAACTGGATTATGTTGCTCCTGCTGAAAACCTTTTAGTCCATCAGCCAAAAGACATTTTCTGAGAACCAAGATACAGACACTGGGAAAATAGTAGCGAGCAAGACAAATTCCCTGCCTTCAAGAAAGTTATAGTCTATAGGGGAAGAGGCCATAGGCATGTGATCACACATACAGAGTAATTCAGGTATAGATAAGTGATAGGAAGATGATAACAGAGTAATGGGAAAGTAATGGGTTTGGATAAGGGTGGAGGTGGAGGGGCAGGGAAGGCCTTTGGCGGATAGAGCAGTTTGGATTTGCTTACCATTCTAACCTCTGTCTAGCATGCAGAGGTGGGAAAACTAAAAACACTTTTCCAAGACACATTTTAGTAAGGTTTTGCATGTGATTTACATCCCACCAATCAGATAAGCTTGCATAAAACCATTTGGAGCTAAATTAAGTGGGGGAAAGAAAGGCGGGGCACAGAGCAACCATCTTGCTGGCATGAGCCGTGACAGAGGCAACATGAGGCAGGAGCTGCAGCAGTGGCGGTAGTCTCCCTGGGGACCTGGTTCTTTGATGTCTTGGGAGTCCTCCCTGGAACTCCAGCCATTTGCCACTCCCATGGCTGGAAAAATCATTCCTCTACACACCCCTGCCACTTTCCTCCTTCTCCAGCCGTGGATTCACATCTGATATCGATCCACATAAACCTACATAGGGGCTTCTGTCAGAGTCTCAGACCAGCCATAGCTAGGAGGATGGGACGTAGGCAGTGAGCAGAGGACAGGATGCTAAGGACAAAGAGGGGCTGGAAGGGGTCTCTTACCTCATAGAGGTGGGCATCTGGTCCTTCAAATTGGAGACCTGGAGGACATAGGGAAAAGGATCAAGAAAAAACACCCCACCATCTGAGAGGATGCCATGGGCTCTTTGATCATTTCACCCACCCAGTTGATGCCTACTCATCTTTTGAGAGTCCCCTCAAGTGCTGCCCTATCCAGAGTGCTCGCTGACACATCCCTTCTCCCCAGGGTCCCATCAGATGGTCTTCTATGGTATTTCTCAAGCCCTAATGGTCCTAACACCTCTGATTCCCAATCTCAGCTTCAGGTGAGTTCTATGAATTCATTTTCTGTTACTGAAAGGAAGGAAGCAATGGATAAATAGTGAAGGGATAATCATTTAAAACTGGCCGTTCAAAAATACTAACAACTCAATCCAAGTGTGTTTACTTTTAGAGTGTATCTCTATTCTAATATGACTAATTTAAGTTCTAATCCAAACACATACTCCCTTTGAGGCCTACAGGCAATTTACTAAACTCTCATTTGCTATGAAATTGGCAAAATAATATTTACCCCACAGGGTTGTTGTAAATGTGAGGTCAGTTTCAAAGGATGGATGCCCAGAGTGGAACCAGGTGA
>NW_006921672.1:5086924-5088344 GCF_000298275.1 Orycteropus afer afer
TCCCTGGAGACAAGCTTGTGCTTTGCTGGCTCCCATTATGCTAGATGACACCAAAAAAACAATTATGTCCTAACGTTGTCTGAAGCACACAGATTTCTGTCCTCTTCAGTGTTATCTCAGAACCCCAGGGAGGTCACAGCTGCTAAGGGAGACTCCCAGTTGTGGAAACAGTGAGGCTAACATTCGATCCGTGGTGTCAGGAGGGTTGGTGTCATCCAGTGCAGTGACTCCTGGTGTCATCACACCCCCATGGACCTCTTCCCATACCAGACCGCACAAAATCCTTATGTTCATAATCAATTGTAACCATAGAATAACATGTGATAAATATAGCTGTAAGTTGCTTACATGTGGTATTTCTTAGATTATATGAATACGAACAACAAAATTATTTTGTGAAATCTTCCTACATTGAATTACCACATTATTCGTAACTAGGCAGAAGCCTTTTTAAATTTTTCTCCTTTTCCTTTGATTACTACTTCATTCTCAAAAAAGGTATTGATTTAAGTTCACAAATACTAGTTTACCACAATATGGTAGCTAAAACACATTTAAAAACATTTGACAAAACAAATGACTGTAAAAACACTGGCAGCAACAAAATCAACGGCACACGCGTGCAGGGCGTGTAGACAAACCCACGTGAGTCAAAGCGTTGCTGTGATTGGATGCTGAGGACAGCTCAGACTTGAGCGCATCAGAAGATTCCAAAAGTAAACTAGCACAGAGTTTTAGCCTTGTAGATGTATTGATACCTGTAAACTGGGTTTATAAAAAATGTTTTTGTTGTTTTAACCACAGTGACATTTTTATAAAAAATAATAAATTTCCGCTGAAACAGTGCACAAAAATTTTATAAACAGTAATTTTGGTGTCGCCTCGCTCAGACAGTGTTACTCGGTGCAGAACGTACACACACACGCGCACACGCACCTGTACCCCTCTAGTGACAACACTGCATTCAGTGAAACCATGTCAAGATTCTTGCATCGTGCTGGGGGCACAGCAGGCACTCGCGAATGACTGGTCCCTTCTCTTTCTTTCTTTTACCCTGAAAGAAAGTACCTGACAAAGAAGCAATAAGGAAGCTGCTTGGGCTCTCCCAGGATGGGAATATACCTACCTGGAATGGGAACTGTATGCAAGGGCATCACCTCCACCCCGTGGACCGGGTACCCAAAGGGAAGGTTGGGCTGAGCCAGCAGGGGGGGTGGGCGGGGCAGCCCTTCTCTGCAAGGAAACAGACAGCACGTTAGCAGCTGCCCTGAGGCCAAGCCCTTGCTAGTTCTGGAAGTAGTACAGAGCCTTGTCCTTCCATGGGAAGCCTCTGCCTCCCTCCCTTCTCCCTCTACTTCCATTCCTCCCACTTCAACCTCCAATTCCATGGAGGTACTGAGGCAATTTACAACAAAGTACA
>NW_006921672.1:5094579-5095649 GCF_000298275.1 Orycteropus afer afer
AATTGATGAGGAGTTGGCTTATATATTCAACTAACCCCATAGAAGTGATCAGACAGAAAAAGGAAGAAAGAAGCAGGGAGAAAAGGCAGGAGAAACAGAGAAGAGGCAAGAACTTCCTAAAAGAGCTGTAATACAGGCCAAGAGCTGTAACGCTGAAGACAGTGAGAGGCCCGGCAGAGGCCCCGTGGCAGAGCCAGCAGCAATAGGCCCAGAAGAGTCAGTGGGGACAGAGAGACCTGATGCTAGGAATCAGCTAAGAGAGCTGAACAAAACTGCTACATTGGCTATAAGCTGGGTCAGTTCACAGTGGAAAAGCCAACAGCAGGGTGGACGAAGACAGAGAGCCTGTCCTGAAGGGGCCGAGAGGAAGCCTGCACAGCAGAGAGAAGGGCCTTCTTGCCCACTTGCTCGAGAGGAGCTGAGAGGGCTGTTCTGTGTGTAAGATGGAGGGGTATGTTCTCCTCTTCAGGGGAGACTTCCAGACCGTCTGCATGCTCCCCGATCCTGGTCCTGAGGCATAGCCTGTTGATCCTGATCTCGAATTATATGCTGTTGCTTCGTTAATCAATCCCTTAACTGTAAATTTGGTCTGCGAGTTCTGTGTAGCCATTGCAACAGATTATCGCAGAGTGCCATGGGAGGGACGGCTGGTGTCAGAATCGGTACAAAAGGCTGAAGAACAGAGGTATGTCTGTCTGACCTCCACCTTGTGGGGACCAGCCTTAGGCTGATCTTGATTCACATTATCCCTGCTGAAGTCAAGCAGCTTCTGACACTACTACTCCTACCATTTTACATATATACACACAACTTTGTATATATGATTATGGTTGTGTGTGTGTGTGCAACTGTATAAAAATAACGTGGGAAAATGTTTCCCAAATTCATAATGGCAGTTTCCTCTGCTGTGTTGGTAAGAGAGCATTCATATAAGGAAAGAACGAAACGGTGAAGGAGCAGGGGATTGGTTAAAGTGGACCTTTTTTTTTAATGACTCATTATTCACATTGTTGTTGTTGTTTTTTGCCATAGAGTCAGCCCCGACTCCTAGCGACCCCTCCTTGGGTTTC
>NW_006921672.1:5096606-5097870 GCF_000298275.1 Orycteropus afer afer
AATAGGCCTTGGGTTACTGCTGGTAATCCTGTCTTCCTCTTGTGGGATTACAGGAGGTCAGAACACGTGGCCTCCTTACCGTTTTTGCAAGGATAATAGACATGGCCTCCCAATGAGGCTTTGTGGGCTTACCTCACAAAGCAGGAAGCATGTAAGTTATGAGGCATCTCCATTTTATGCCCCCAGAGAATTATAGAGCTTATGATTCATTCTCCAGGGAGCCAAAGATTCTGGGTAATAACTATATGTGGTCTCTTTAGCTGGGGACAACCTGCTAACAGCATTCTGTAGATAATGTCACTTTCTCCTAGTAAATACAATTATTTTATTTACTGTAAGGGCCAGTTGACAAGGACATTAGATCAACTCAGCAACTTTCTTCTCTTTCCTGTGGGGCATCTCCCCACTACAAAGGAATATATAGGAATATATGAACAGGTCATAGATCAGCTGATTTAACTTTTTCCTCTTTAAACATGTTAAAAAGCGAACAAATCAGAAATGTACAATTCAATGAATCATCACAAATAAATACACTTGTGTAATTAGTGCTCACAAGTCCCTCCACATTTCCTCTGACGTCACAGCCAATACATAAACTAATGGGTGTCGCTGTGTTCCGATTCAACTTGGTTTACATCCCTCCTTCCCCAAAGCAAACAGTCTCCTAAATTCTATCACTTGTTTTTGAGCTTTATAAAAATGGATTTTTATCAACTGTATTCTTTTTCTCAATATTTGTTTGCAAAATTCAACTGTGTTAGTGATTTGTAGCTCTACTTTGCATTTTTTATTGCAGCATAGTATTCCATAGTAGGAATACATCTTGATGTATTTGTCTATTCTACTATTATGGATATTTTAATCATTTTAATTTTTTTTTTTGCTGTTGCAAACGGTGCTGCCATGAACATTCTTACACATGCATATGCATTTTGATTGGGTATACATTCTTAGGATTATAATTTCAGGTAGGTGTATCTTCAGTGTTAGTGGCTAGTTTTCTGAAAAGAGTTATATCATTTTATAATCCCACCAACAGTGTATGAGAATTTTAGTTTCTCCATAGGCTCATTAACACTTGATATTGTCAGCCTTTTTTATTCAGACCATTCTGGTAGGTGTGTAATTGTAACTCATTGTAGTTTTCATTTTCTTTCTCCTGATTACTAATAAAATAGAACTTCCTTTCATTTGATTATTATCTTTTGTAAAGTGCCTGTTCAGATCTCTTGCTCTTTCTTCTATTGGGTTGTCTCTTTTT
>NW_006921672.1:5098660-5100632 GCF_000298275.1 Orycteropus afer afer
GGGAAAGACCAATCGTTGAACCTTACATGGCCATTCACAAGCTTTTAAGACCCCAGTCACTACTCACCAAAGTAGGATGTAGAATATTGTCTTTGTGGACTATGCTATGACAATTGATCTTAGTGTACCCCACGACTATGATCCTGAACCCCTAGACCCAATGACTTATTTCCTCACAGTGTTTGGTTATGGCTAAGATGTTTGCATAACTTTGCCCCCTGTATGCTCTACTGTATTCATGGATATATTTGCAGCACATAGAAATACGTATGTAGAAATATCTTCTGTTCATTATTTTAATGTTCATCAATTTTTCAAACATTTCTTTTATGATTAGTATTGCCTTTGTGTCCTGTGTAAAATAATATCTCCCTCACCCAAGGTCATAAAGATAATATTTCATATTATTTCTTAGAACTTCATTGTTTTATCTCTTGCTTTAGATCTATAACCCACCTGACATTTTATTTTTGTGTATGGTGTGAGGTTGGGATCAAGTTTAAATTTATACCAAGTACATATGTAATGGACCCAATATCATTTCTTGAGATGACTGTCCTTTATCCAATGCTCTATAATTCCATAATGGCTGTAATTAAGTGTGCATATATGTGTGGGTCCCTTTCTAGGCTCTATTCTATTCCCTTGGCCTATTTGTCTATTCTGGTGCCAGTTCCACACTGTCTGAATTATGATAGCTTTATTTATCTTGATTGCTTTAATTTATCTCATGTTCTTCTTCTTGGGGATTGTCTATGTGTACTTATGCAATTAAAAAAAATGTATACATGTAGAAAAAGTTCAGAGGCAAAGTATTCTGGGCTGGGGAAATATTAATATTTAGGATTTTCCCCACACCAAAAAACAAAACAAAGTTGAATTTAACGTAATGGGAAAATGTTCATAAATACATTTTCCAGAAGTTGTATAGTTTTGCATCTTGTATTTAGGTCTATGATCCATTTTTAGTTAATTTTTGTGAAAAGTATAAGCTTTGTGTGTGGGCTCTTTTTTCCTTGTGCATGTGGATGTCCAGCTGTTCCAGCACCATTTATTGAAAGATTCCTTTCTCCACTGAATTGCCTCCACTCCTTTGTTTAAGATCAGTTGGCTATATTTGTGTGAGTCTATTTCTGGGCTTTCTGTTCTATTCTACTGATCTATTTGCCTGTTCCTTTCACAAATGCATTTTTAATTATAAGAAATAGGTCATCGAGTGGCATTATGCCATATGTGTAAAATACTTTGATATAGTAAAACCTCATGATCTGTCCACTTAAAGGAACTGAGGAGATGGTTGCTGTTGTTGTTAATTGCTGTCATGGAGGGGAAGGTAAATCCTGACAACCCCAACTTAGAATGCAGAGAGGCAGTGGGGAGATTCTCCAGTTTCCTGATGCCTCTCAACTCACAGGAGACCTATGAAATGGAGCCAATCAAAGGGAAGTCTACTGGAATCAATTTCCTAGAAGCCTACTCCAGGATCCAGAATGATTCTGAACTGAAGGGGATATCTGTCACCACCAGATGGCACCAAACTGCAGTAGATCCTGGAGGGATTTGGCTTGTGCAGCTTTAAAGTAGAGGATGCCACTACATCATCAGTCATGCCATTAACTTCTACAATAACTGGACCCTAAGTTGGTGGCCTAGTGCCTAAGACATGTGACTGCTCACCAGAAGGCTGGCAGTTCAAACCCACTTGCCACTCTTTGGAAGAAGGTTGGGCAATCTACTTCTGTAGTGATGCTGCCTTGGAAACTCAAGGAGGGGTCATTATAAGTGGGGTCCAACTCTGATGGCAGTGATTTTTTTTTTTTTTAAAGTTTTACGTGAATTAATTTTTTTTATCTCTCTTTTCATATTACGGTGAAGTTTTACTCCTTATGCTAGAAAACAGACCAGACGGATATAATTGTGAATACTGATCAACCCTACGTGATAAGAAATCAAGTGTGATTGTGACTTTTTT
>NW_006921672.1:5101420-5122081 GCF_000298275.1 Orycteropus afer afer
TTTAAGTTTCCAAGATTTTGCTGTTATACACAGTGCTGCCACGAGCATCCTTAAACATATTTCTTGTGTACAGGTGCCACTGTATCAGCAGGGTATATTCTTAGAAATAAAAATATTTGGTTAAATTATATGTACTTTCAAATTTTAATGCATATTTCCAAATTATACCAATTTACATTCGTAACAACAGTGAATGCCATGTTTGTTTCTGTTTTACTCCACACTTTCCAACATAGTCTATCATGGGTTTGTTTTTTCTTTAAAGTAGGGATTCTTAAATGGCTTGGGCTTTATGTGAATGCAAGTGTCTTTTTCCAAGGAGAAAATCCACAGCTTTCAGCAAATTCTAAATGGGACCTGGGATCCCAGAAAAGTTAAACACCTTTTCCTTGACATTCAAGGCACTCACCTCTGCTGACTCCTCTTCACGTGAGCTTTAGACAGCTGTTTTCCTCAGTCCTTATTGTGCTTTTTCTGGGCCTTCATCAGATTTTCCTCCCAAGAAAGCTGTTGTAACCTCTTAAAACCAGTTGCCCTCAAGTTGACTGAGACTCGTGTGTCAGAATTGAACTGGGTGCAATAGGGTTTTCCATGGCTGTTTTTCTGGAAGTAGATTGCCAGGAATTTCTTTCCAGGTACCTTTGAGTGGTGTTCTGGTTACCTAGTGCTGCTCTGACAAGAATATACCACCAATGGGATGGCCTTAACCTTAACAAACAGGAGTTTATTCTTACAATTTAGAGGCTTTAAGTCCAAGTTCAAGTGCCAGGCTCTAGGGGCTGGGTGAAAGCCCCTCAGCGTTGAGGTCCAGCTCTGCCTCCTGCTCCTGGCCCACTGGAACTAGAGGCATTTCTTCATTCAGACAGCTGCTGGCTGCTAAGGCTGAGAAGCCCCAAGGTTGACAAATAAAAGGCACTGTCCCGATGTTACCAATCCACATGGCAGGCCATTAACTTAAGTCCATTGTAAATCTCAAGGTCGGCAGAGCACAGCAGGCTGCTGAACAACGACACAGCTACAGGCAGGGTCCAAGTGTGCCATAGGCTAGATACCATGCCCAAGGCTTCTCCTTACATACAGGAAGCAGACCATATCCCAAAGGCAGCTACTCAGCTGCTTGTGGTACTCCCACCAAGGAGTTGATTGCCAGTCTCATCATGGGGAATAACTGCCACCAACTGCCCAGGTACTCAACCAGGTCCAGCCAAGCTGACACATAAACATAACCACCACAAGTGGACTTGGCTCTTCAACCTATAAACAGCTATTCTATTTTAACACAAAGGTAGAATACACTCTTTCTGTGTCTTGGAGCTCTGGTGGCATAGTACCTAAGTCATTTGACTGCTAACCAGAAGGCTGGCGGGTCAAACCCACCAGCCACTCCTCGAAAGGAAGGTTGGACAATCTACTTTGATAGTGATACCAACTTAGAAACCCAAGGAGGGGTCGTTGTGAGTCAGGACTGAGTTTGATTTTTGGTTTTTAGTGCTTTCTAGAGCTCTTTCCTAATAAGTGTTTTTAGATCACCTGATTATTTTAATAACTGAAGTTTTGTTTTGCACAATGCCCTCTTCCCTCAGGAAGTTTGCGACATCCAGAACTCCACCTAGAGTCAGACCCATTACTCATTCCTTTACTGATGACCAGGCCTTGTGCTAAACTGGGGACCCAAAGCTAAATAAGGCCTCATTCCTGGTGGAGAACTCAGATCCAGGCCCAGACCCCAATAATTAGAATAATAAGTCATGTGTTCAGTAACTAAGGTGAAAATGCCTGCTTGCTGAGGCCTGGCTGTAAATGTCACTACAGTGCTATGAATTGCTTACTATGGCTCTTCTAGCCATCATCCTGTATTTTGTGATGTATTATAAATCCTAGTCTCTATGCTTTGGTGGCATAGTGCCTAAGGCATTTGACTACTAACCAGAAGGCTGGCAATTCAAACCCACCAGCCTCTCCTGGGAAGGAAGATTGGGTAATCTACTTCCATAGAGACACTGAAACCAAGTAAAGTCAAAATTATTTTCCCCACCCTGGTGAAAACAGATAGGACCTGGATGGGAATAGATAAGTAATTACCCTCAACTATTTCCCCACCCCATTGGAGACAGATGAGTAAACACAATAAGCTCAGTTCTTTAAGAACTGAATGGAACAAAAAACATTCTTTCCTGCTATTTCCTTAGGCACAGGTGATAAACACATTAATGTGTCTTAGAAAACAACTTGAAAATTAACTCTGGCCCCCAGATATGTGCAGTGGGACAGAGAGGAACAAAGTTACTGGGAACTAACACTCTCCCCTCTGCCTAAGCCCCGATCAGCTGATGACAGAAAGCCAGCGTGACTCATCCGGTACACAAGCGCACTGGATCAAAACACTACTGTCCCTTTAAACTGAGGCGAAGGAAATTTCAGCCAATCATCAACCATCTCACACCCAAATTCCTGAAATTTTTATGAATATGCATAACCCTTTCTTCTGAAACCTACAAAACTGTAATTCGATGGAGTTTTAGGGAGTCAGATCTGGGTATGAGTACCCCTGCCTCTTTGCATTGCCACTTTGCAATAAGTAATTTTCTCTCCTCTTAATCACTCGGCATGTAAACTGTTTTGGCCTGACTGCGCACCAGGCAGGGACCCGCGTTTGGTCCTATTTCAACACTGTCTTGGAATCCCAAGGAGGGGTCAGTATGAGTGGTAATCAACTCAACAGCAGTTCAGTTTGGTTTTCTTTGGTTTATGCCTATTTAGGGTGGGATGTATCTTGAGTCCTGCCTTGCTGGAGGGTTTGACTCAAGTCACCACCCTTAGGTTCCGTGAAGGTATATATAAGACTGTTCTGGGAAAGTTTGTGCTCTTACTCTGGTTCTGCATTTGGTCCATCATCATCTCACCCCTGGACTTGAGACAGCAGCCATTATATGACCGCCAACTTGGGCAGAGGAGGAGAAGTTGATGTCAGAGATGATGGATATGATATGGAGAATGTCATGTGGAGAATGGGCACTAGCCTCTGTGGAGAGGAAATGCCAATCATATCCTCTTCATTATACTGTAAGTTCATTGGGAACAAGACCTCTGTATTAAACATAGCTTTGCACAAAACAGGTAGTCACTGTGTTTCAGCAGCTAAATGGGAACACTTTGAAGCACTAGGAGGGAGCTAAACCTCTCCCTGCCCAGCCACTTTCTCACTGACATGAGACCCAGTTCACATCAATCATTACCATTGGGTTGTGTTTGGTTTTGTTCAGACCTGTTTGGCAAGGTATAATCCCAAGAGAGCTGGTCATTTCCACAGGTACAGGAGAGTACAGGTGGGGACTGACCAGAACCACCTCTAGGTCCTTAGCCCTGCCTGTGTGGAATCAATTCTAGGTCCGACTTGACAGTACATAACACCATCAACAACAAGGCTAGATTGGGAAAGAAACTGAGACAAGGTAAAAGGTCGAATAAAGACTTAAAATATTTAAATGAACTTTGTTTCAACAATAATTATGTTTGTCATAGAAAAAGATAGAATCCTCCCAAATTCATTTTATGAAGCAAGGATAACTTTGATATCAAAACAAAGGAAAGACATCACTAAAAGGAAAACTATAGACCAATATCTCTCATGAATATAGATGCAAAAATCTTCAACAAAATCCTAGCTAATAGATTCTAACAACATATCAAGAAAATAATACATTATGACCAAGTGGGGTTCATATCAGGCATGCAAGGATGGTTCAACATTAGAAAAACAATTAATGTCATCCATCACATAAATAAAACAAAGGAAAATAACCACATAATCATAACAATTGAAGCAGAAAAGGCATTGGAAAAAATCCAACACCCATTCCTTATAAACTCTCAGCAAAATAGGAATAGAAGAGACATTCCTCAACATAATAAAGGGCAGATATGCAAAACCAACAGCCAACATTAGTCTCAATGGAGAGGGACTGAAACTATTCCCTTTGCAAACAGTAACCAGACAAGGATACCTTCTATCACCATTTCTATTCAACATTGTATTGGAAGTCCTAGCCAGGGCAATAAGGCAAGAAAGGGAAATCAAAGGCATCCAAATAGGTAAGGAAGAAGTAAAACTATTCCTATTTGCTAGTAATATGATCCTATACCTAGAAAACCCAAAAGACTCAGTAAAAAACTAATTACTGGAACTAATTGAGAGATTTAGCATCGTGGCAGGATAGAAGATCAACACAGAAAAATCAGTCAGATTCCTCTACACCAGCAAAGAGATTGCTGAATAAGAAATAAGGAAATCAATACCATTTATAATAGCTACCAAAAAAAAAAAAACAAAAAACACTTGGGACTAAATCTTACCAGGGACACAAAAGACCTGTACAAAGAAAACTACAAAAGACTACTTCAAGAAACCATAAGAGATCTCCATGAATGGAAGAACATACCATGCTCATGGATAGGAAGATTGAACATTGTGAAAATGTCAATTCTACTCAAAGCAATCTATACATTCAATGCAATCCCAATCCAGATCCCATCAACATAAAGATATGGAAAAACCAATTACTAACTTTATATGGAAAGGAAAGAGACTTGGGATAAGCAAAGCACTATTGAAGAAGAAGAACAAAGTAGGAAGTCTCACACTCCCGGATCTTAAAACCTACCATACAGCCAAGTAGTTAAAACTGCCTGGTCTTGGTACAATGACAGGCACATAGACCAATGGAATAGAATTGGAAACCCCAAAATAGATCCATCAACTTATGGTCAGCTGCTCTTTGACAAAAGGCCAAAATTCATTAAATGGGTAAGAGATTGTCTGTTTAACAAATGGTGCCGGAAAAACTGAATATCCATTTACAGAAAAATGAAACAAAATCTGTACCTTACACTATACACAAAAACTAACTCCAGATGGATCAAAGACTTAAACGTGAAACCTAAAACTATAAAGTTCCTCAAGGAAAAACTAAGGGCAAATTTAGGGGCCCTAATTTATGGCATAAATAGACTATCAAGCATAACCCAAAATGCACAAACAGCAGAAGAGAAACTAGATGAATGGGACCTTCTAAAAATTAAATTTTTATGTGCTTCCAAAGACTTCTCCAAAAGAGTCAAAAGAGAACCTATAGATTGGGAAAATATATTCTGTAATGACATATATGAAAAAGGACTTATCTCTAGAATTTATAGAAAACTCTAACACCTCAACAACAAAAAAAAACAAATAATCCAATTAAAAAATGGGCAGAAGACATGAACAGACACTTCACCAAAGACGATATTCAGGTGGCCAACAAACATATGAAAAAATGTTCATGATCATTAGCCATTAGAGAGATGCAAATCAAAACAACAATGAGATACCATCTGGCCCCAGCACTAGTAGCAAAGTTCAGCAAGACAGAAAATAGCAAATGCTGGCGAGGATGTGGAGACATTGGGACTCTCATACACTGCTGGTGGGACTCTAATACAACCACTGTGGAAAGCAGTATGGAGATTCCTTTTAAAGTTGGAATTAGATATGCCATTTGACCCAGCAATTGCATTACTGGGTTTATAGCCTAAAGAAGTAAGAGCCAGGACAAGAACAAATATATGCATGCCCGTGTTCATCACAGCACTATTTACAATAGCAAAAAGATGGAAACAACCTAGGTGCCCATCAACAGAAGAATGGATAACCACTATGGCACATACACAATGGAATACTATGCAACCCTAAAGAATAACGTAGAATCTGAAAAACACGCATAACATGCATGAACTTGGAGAACGTTATGCTGAGTGAAATAAGTCAATCACAGAAGGACAAATATTGTATTAGTCTTTTATTGTGAAAAGTCAAGGGAAGGTTTATATATGGAAGGAAATTTTCTTTATTAATTACCAAGGGTCGGAGGGGAGGGGAGGGAACACTGTTAGATAGGTAGAGACAAGTATTGATTTGGGTGAAGAGAAGGGCATTTTACTAAATGTGAGTGAGTGATCAACATGGTGGTATTGAGGAAGAGGAAGATGTAGAGAGGTACCTAGGAGGTACAGACAACAAAGATAAACTCTTTTGCACATACAGTACTGCGTTGTCAGTGAAGGCAAACATTGATATCTATGGGTAGATAGATGGGTGGACAAGCTGAACTATTAGGTATGTCTATGCAGGGGGGATAGTGCCCATGACCATGTATAGGGTTGGCAGACAATGTTTTTACAAGTGTATTTGTACATTCTGTAAGAATTCCTAGGTATATAGTAGAGCTGACAAGGGATAAGATTGTAGTCACTTCTTGGCCACAACCAGCTACCCAGAGGGAGCAAACAGCTGGACCTGTGGGCTCGGGACCATAGTCGCAGGGAACATCAAGCTCAATTGGCATAACATAATACACAAAAACATTGTTTCACATCCTACTTTGGCAAGTAGTGACCAAGATCTTAAAAGCTTGCAAGCAGCCATCTCTCCTCATCCAGAACAAAGATTAATGAAGAAAACCAAAGATGCATGGAAACAATTAGTCTAAGCAACTGATACACTATGCAATCCTCCACCTGTACAATTAAGAGACCAGAAGAACTAGATGGTGCCTGACTACAACTGTCAACCACTCAGAGGGGGCTCTATGTAGGAGATCCTGGATGGAGTGGGAGAACAGTGTGGAACAAAAGTCAAGAGCATTAAAAAAAAAAAAAAAAAAAGACTAGGTTTGCTGGTCTGATAGAGCCTGGTGGGACCACTGAGACTATGGTCCCTAGCAGCCCTTGAGGTCTGGAATTGAACCCACTCCTGTGGCTTCCAGCCAAACAAAAGACAGGCATATGAGCTGAATATTCACATTAGGTAGATACATTCTTTGGAGAGATCAATCATGGGAGAATAGAAGGGTTGTGTATGCACAGGGAGACAGCTCAGGGGGCAGGAGTGCATGAGAGGAAAGGACACAGGGAAGAGGTAACTATGGGGAGGAAGTGAGAAGAGAGCTGTTGCATTGTGGGAAATTGCAGTCAATGTCATGGGACAAAGTGTATGTGAGCTGCTGTATGGAAAACAAATTTGCTCTGTAAACTTTCACCCAAATCACAATAAAAATTTTAAAAAAATTTGTGTTTGTGGTATAAAGACTTAAAAATAATTTAAAAATCTTTAGGCCATTTATGCTATTAAATTGAATTAATGGATATTCGTTGTATTTTAGTTTATATATATTTTGCTTTTTATGTCTCATAGAAAGAATATATATATTTGGGTCTGCTAATAAATGTGTTCACTTGGCACTTAAAAGGTTATACTATAAGAACATGTGACAAAGTGTAAGTTAAAAATTTTTTTTAAAGGGGGAATTCTATTTGATATGGTCTAAGTTTTTATCTGTCATGTCTAAAGTTTGATGGGTTAATTTGATATTTTGAAGAGCTTTAATAACCAGGGTATGTAAACATTGGATTTCTCACTGTTAAAATAACTAATTTTCTTTAATTACTTGACTGAAGACTAACTTTATCTTCTGTGTAATCTTCTTGGAAGGCAAGGGTTCAGTGTCTCATTAGAATAAACCGAGTTTGTACTGACTTTGATGTCCTTGACTAAGAAAACCAAGCCTCATGGCCTTTGAAAAAACTAAGATTTTTACCTTTAACATCTTCTGTTGTTATTTTGGTTGAATAGCTAAGTAAGGACTGATTCTTGGTAACCTGTGATAAACTCCTGACAACTGAAACATCATGAAAAGCTACAAAAGAGCTGTTCCTGCTCTGTAAGGGGAAAGTGCTAGAAAAAAATAAAACATATGTGATGTATGGTAAGTTACAGAAAACGTGTTGTCAAATAAGGAGAAATGCCTAATTTTCTTCGGGTTAAAAATGTATGTTTCAGTGTCTCCTCTTATGTGCTGCCTGATATGAGACAATGAAAGTATAATGTTATCAGTCATAATTTTATTTTTTTTAATTGCTAACTTGATTACAATTTTATTTAATTTAAATTCAGCATCATGGGTTTCAACTGAGGCTTTACTCCACTTACCTATAGAGTTTTATTAATATTCAGACATTTAGAAACCTGATTATATTGGTATATTCTTGGTATAACCTAACGATATGCTTTATGTTTATATTATGTTCAAGAATTATTATATGTTATATATAGGATTCCTTTTTTTTTTTAAATTTTTTTGTGATTTGGGTGAAAGTTTACAGAGTAAATTCATTTTCCACACAGTTCATACACAGTTCGTCTCATGACATTGACTGAAATTACCCACAGTACTAGGGTTCTTTTCTCACTAAGGATGATGGTCATCCATTTTCATAAATTTTATGTAATAGTTACTCTTCTTTTTATTTTCTTTGAAAATAGGGTTAATCGTTATGTTTAGAAATAAAACCAAACTCATTGCCTTCGAGTAGGATCCAACTCATAGCGACCCCTCTTTGGGTTTCCCAGACGGTATCACTACTGAAGTAGATTCCCCATCTTCCTTCCCAGGAGTGGCTGGTGGTTTGAACCGCCAGCCTTCTGGTTAGCAGTCAAGTGCCTTAGGCACTACACCACCAGAGCTCCTATATTTAGAGATATTTTTGTCTAAAGTTGTTTTTAATTGACTTTATTGTGTTTTGCATTATTTTGTAATGAATCCTAATCAGATTGTTTCATTAGTAGTAATAAATTAACCATGGCCATTCTTAAGTTGTATCATCTAGAGATAATTTGTACTCTGCTGACTCCCTGAAAGCGCATGGCCAGAGTCCACAAAACATGGCCTATATCAGACTTAGGAAAACCAAAACCAAACCGAACTCACTGCCACCAGTCGGATCCGACTCATAGTGACCCCTCCTTGAGTTTCCGAGGCGGTATCACTACAGAAGTAGATTGCCCAACCGTCCTTCCGAGGAGTGGCTGGTGGGTTTGAACCACCAGCCTTCTTTCTGGTTAGCAGTCAAATGCTTTAGGCACTATGCCACCAGAGCTCCTCAGACTTATGAAAAGGGCTGTGATATTTTGAACATAGATACCACCGCACTGAATCAAGATTTCCAGGACTTTTGCATGGAAGGAAGCTGACGGCTTCACAGACAGCTGCGGAGGCATAATCTCACGGAACAGAAATTAGTTACATAGCTCTGTGTAGTAGAAAATTATTATGAATTTGATGTGGGGGATATTGTTGATGCTTTGATGTTCTATTTTCTGGATAGAAGAAACCATTTTCTCCGTTCTCCTAAACTATCTAACTAGTGGGCTTGTTTTTTACCAGCAGATTAAACTGGTTCTTGTTATGCTTTTCCTATATATAATATGTATATTATATATATAATCAATTAATCAAAAGGGAAAATAAGAAACATGAGAGAAACATAAAATTAAGATCAGAAAAGAAACTTAAAGGGTTTCCAAGGCTGGAATCTTTACCAAAGCAGACTGCCACCTCTTTCTTCTGCAGAGTAGCTGGTGGTTAAAGCAGATGAGCGCTTTAACCACTGTGCCACTAGGGTTCCTTACTTTATAGTCAGCATACTGCTAATTGTTACTGAAATAGCTAATTCTTGCATTAAAAGGAAATAATCAGATTTTAAATGGTTTTAGATATATTTGAATTTGAAATTTTCATTGATAAACTTCTAAGCTGTAAAGAGCATAATCTTGTTTTTTTTTTTTTTTATTATTAGGATTTGGGTGAAGATTTACAGAGTAAATTCACTTTTCATACAGCAGTTCACATATACTTTGTCTCATGTCATTGACCAAAATTTACAATGCAGCAGCTCCCCTCCCACTTCCTCCCCATAGTTACCTCCTCCCAGTGTCCATCCCTTCATACAAAGAGCATAATCTTAAAAGTATCTGAAATTCAAGCTGTGACTTTACAAAACAGACTATCATTAGATTTCCTGTTAGACTCCCAAGGAGGTATTTGTGCCTTAATAGGTGAATGATGTTGTGTATTAATAACACACAGTCTGACGCTTTTCAGAATAGCTGCTGCTGAGGCTTATGTATAACCAAACACGTCATGGGATTTGTTTTCTTGGCACAGAGGCTTAGGGCCATGGTTTGGTCTGTCTTTTGTTAATTGGCTTAATATTGTTCTACTAGGAAGTAAGGTCCATGAAGAGGAGGAGGAAGAAAAGCAGCATATTATTCGGTAACTTTTAAGGTCAGGCTCTGTTAGACATTATTATTTGGTCTCCCACAAGCCCATTAGAGTAGGCATTATTCTTATTATTCATGCTTTTCAGGTAGGAAACTAAGACCCAGAGACTAAGCGATAGCTTGTTAGTGGCAGATGCAGAATTCAAATTCAGATATCTTTGAGGGCAAAGTCTATGCTCTTCCTACTTTGCTATGTTTATCACGGTGGTATTCTAAGCACTGTTGTTGTTGTTATGTGCTGTGGAGTCAGCCCCGACTCATAGTGACCCCTCCTTGGGTTTCCAAGGCAGTATCACTACAGAAGTAGGATTGCCCAATCTTCCTTCCAGGGAGTGGCTGGTGGGTTTGAACCACCTTCTGGTTAGCAGTCAAGTGCCTTAGGCACTATGCTACCAGAGCTCCTATTCTAAGCACTACTGGAGACATTTTCCCTGCCCTCAGGGTACACAAGGACCTCTGGTGGCATAGTGACTGCTAACCAGAAGGCTGGCAGTTCAAACCCACCAGCCACTCCTCGGAAGGAAGGTTGGGCAATCTACTGCTGTAGTGATACCACCTCAGAAACCCAAGGAAGGGGTTGCTATGAGTCTGGTCCAACTGGATGGCAGTGAGTTTGTTTCTCAGGGGACACATGCTCCAACTGGAGGATGGGGGACATAATTTTGCACAGAAAATTATTACTCCAACAAGATGATGTTCTATTATACTGTATGAGAAGTGCATATAACTGGGTGGCAACAGTGGGTGCTCTAGGGATTTAAAGGAAGAAGAAAGATCTGTTTACTGGATCCAAGAGATCCCTTCCAGAAATATTATTTAAGAATGGAAACCACATTTTTTTAAGTAACAAAATTTTACCAGTGTTCCTCCCTGGAGAATAGGATTGTGGGTATATTATTTTTACAGAACAAACAAAAAAAGGTCTGTTTAAAAATCCACTTTTTTTTTGGATTGTTTTCCTTTTGTTAAAAATTATAACTGAATTAAAATTCTCCGGAAAAAAAAAAAAAGAAGAAAAGAAAAAGAAAATACCATGGCTTGAGTCAGGCATAACTTAGTCCTTAAAGTGACATCTTTGCTTAGTAAAACCATTTTGCCTGAGGCATTGGGCTCTTTTGAAGAATTATCTATGTGCCATCAGTTTCCAGAAGAAACTCCAGGGTCTGACTGGTAGCTGTGTTTTACAGTAAGTTGTTATTAAATAAACGCTGTTTTGGTCCTTTTCTAGGCCATGTTGATAAGCGGGCTCAAGAATTGTTGGAAGTTCCTCTAGATGGTGCCTGGCTACCGCTATCAACCACTAGTAAAGGAATCAGTGCAGGAGATTCTGGACAAAGTGTGAGAACAATGTGGAACAAAACTCAAAATCATAAACAAGACCAGGTTTGCTGGTCTGATAGACCCCTGAGACTATGGCCCTTAGTTACCCTTCAGCTCTGGAACTGAACTCCTGTGGCTTCCAGCCAAACAATAGACAGGCATATGAGGTGAACATCTACATCAGGTAGATACACTCCTTAGAATGATAGGAGAACAGAAGGGCAGTACTTGCACAAGGAGCTAGCTCAGGAGGCAGGAATGCATAGGAAAGAAGGACACAGGGAAGAGATAACTACAGGGAGGAAGTGGGAAGAAAGCTGTTACATTGTGGAGAAGTGCAATCAATATCATGAAACAAAATGTGTATGAACTGCTGTATAGAAAATGAATATGCTCTGTAAACTTTCACCCAAATCACAATAAAAAAAAAAAAAAATTTTTAGATTCTTTCATCTTTGATACACCTGAATCTCTACTCAGAAGTACTGCTTACTTTTCAAATCATATATTAAGTAAACTTCAATTTATATTATTAACTTAATATGATTTTTAGTTTAACAATACTGATGATAAATATTTACCATGACAACCTTAAATCTGGTACAGTTTTAAGCCCTAACAATTTGTCAATTTATTATATCCTCACAACAACTCTAGGAGTTAGATACTATTCTCTCATTTTACAAAGTGGGAAACTGAGGTACAGAGAGGTGAGACAGCTTGTCTATGGTTACATAGCTAAGAGGTGGAGGATGCAGGAACCAAATGCAGTGGGTGAATTGGCAGCACTGATAACTACTGAGCCGTAGTGCTTCCCACACAACTAGGACATGGTGGAGCCAGGGTTCAAGGCTGTGCCAGAATCCCCTGTGGATTCCACTGGTGCTCCAGCTCTCAACACTCACTTCCTTTTGGTATCTTCATTTCTTTTTTGGGAAACTTCCATTCGTATATAGTTTGAGGGGTAGTAACTGACTCTCAAAGTCAAACTTGGAGGGACTCGTCTCACACTCTTCCTGCCTAAATTCTTGACTTAGGCTGAGTACCCTGAACCTTAAGGTGGTGATCTGGAGATAGCTTGCATAGCCTGCTCAGCCCTTCAGTGCTCCCTGACTATTCTACCACCTAAGGATCTAGTGAGGCCCTAACAACATCTTTCTAATAATTTCCCTTTTGATATAAGCAACCAAAATCAGTTTTTGCTACATCCTACCAATAATCTGGGAGCTCTGGTAGCGTAGTGCCTAAGGCACTTGACTGCTAACCAGTAGGCTGGCAGTTCAAACCCACCAGCCACTCCCGGGAAGGAAGATGGGGCAATCTACTTTAGTAGTGATACTGCCTCAGAAACCCAAGGAGAGGTCGCTACGAGTCAGGTCCAACTTGACGGAACATAACAACAACAACAACCAACAATCTGGTTGATAAATCCCGAGCATTTAATTCCAGTATTGCATATGGCAGTGGAATGATATGTTCTCAACAGATAAATGAGTAGTGTGACTAGGTGATGACTTTGAACTCCCCTGACAATGAGGGCCTGACTACGTTGAGGCAGTGCCACCACCACAATGATACAAACAATCTTCATTCCCTTTTCCTTTTTTAGAATGAAATGTTTTACATATGCTAAGTATTATAATCTTCATTTCTAAGGACTTTTCCCAAATTTTGTACCCTTGGTATATTCCCAGGAGCCCTGGTGGTATAACAGTTAAGCTCTCAGCTGGGAACCAAAAGGTTGGCGGTTCAAACCAGGGCTTGGAGCTGGTTCAAAACAGTTCAGTCATGGCCAGCAGAGCATTCATGCTGCATAGCAACCAAATCTCTTCCATGTCAGATTTTGACGCAAGTAGGAAACAGGCAGGAGTGCCCCATGCAAAGACAGATTGGCACAGTAGCCACAACGTGGACTTCATCTCACTGAGGACCACCCTTGCCCTCAGTGGCCCTCTACTGTACCGCACATGATGTCCGCCTCTAGCAATTGATCCTCTCAGTGAGATTATAGAATAATAGAACAGATAAGAAAAATAGAGACAGAACCATCTCTCAGTGTGATAAGCTATCACACCAAGAAGTACCTTATGCTGTGGTTCTGTGCTCCCATAACCCCTTCTGTCTGCCTCTTTCAGGACAGTTCCCACTGTTTGCCTGTTTTCTTTTTGCCACTGTGATAGTTGGAGCTGTGTGTCAACTTGGCTGGACCACAATTCTGTGTGGCTTAAGCAGTTCTGATGTGGTTATTCCCATGATGGGATCAGATGAATATGTTTTGAGCAGCCAATCTGTTGAAAGGGAGTTTCCCTAGGGTGTGGCCTGCTTCCAGTATATTAATGGACATCCTGGGAAAAGAGACACTCTTCTGTGGATTAGGATTCTGTTGTGCTGCTTACAACTGCCTGTGAGCGAACAATCCACCATTCAGCCTGGAGATCTTGGATTCGTCATTCATTGGAGTCAACAGCCAGTATACTGCCTGCCAACCTTGAGTTCCTCAGCCCGTGCAGCTGCGTGAATCGGGAAAAGCCTCCAGCTTGACGTTTGATCCAAGAACTTTGGACTTGCCAGCTTGTATAAGTGTGTGAGCCATTTTCCTAAGATAAATTTCTCTCTCTCTGTATATATATAAGCTTTACTGGTTTTGTTTCTCTAGAGAACCCAGTCTAACACAGCCACTATTTTGTAAGGTCCCTTGAATTCTCTGTCTGCCTCTTTCAGGACAGTTCCTACTGTTTGCCTGTTTTCTCTTTGTCACTATTTTCTGAGGTGCCTCAAGTTGGAGACTTGAAGTGCCTGCAACAGTGCCTGACACAGGGTAGAGTGCAATGAAGGTCTGTATCACAAGTGAACGACGTGAGGAGAAGCACAGGTGTAAAAGCGGCACGGGGCAGCATCTGATCTCCTCTAATTTCACAAGGCGGAAGGAGGATCCAGAGCAACATTAACAGCTCAAGACTGATTTCTGTGAGGCCGAGGTCAGACATGTTGCCACCCTCCAACCTTTTTACCAATCCTGGCACCAACCATTTCCCTCCCACAGCACTTTCTGCTTCTCTGCTAGGTCTAATAATCCATTTCAATGGCCACACAGAGCTCACACACAATACTCACAATTATAGGGTTTATTAGGGAAATAACAGGTTGCAATTCAATATCAGGAGCAACTCAGGATATAGTTCTTCAATTAATATAGCCTCTTCTCAGCTGTGCCACAGGCATGCTTCTCTCTGGCCTTGGCCTCGGCCTCTCAGCCCTGTGGCTTCTTGGCCTCTGCCCTGCTCAGGCAAGTGTTACAACGCCCTTTTAGCTCTGCTGATAGGTGCCCAAAGAGACACCCCACGCTACCAGCAAGCCTGAAGGCACTCAGCTTTCTCACCCCATGGGCCAGGAAGCCCACAACTCTGACTCGTGCCAGGATCTGCTGCTGTGGTTTCTCGACTACAGTTTCTCTGTGGCTGCTTCTCATCTCAGTACAGGGAACTCAGGTCTGAGGAGGTGCTGCACTCCTGACCCTTCTTTCTTGATGGGAGTGAGATCTCCCTTTTCCACCTCTGGGATGGCTCGTTTTAAGCCTCACCCAAAACCAAACCAAACCCACTGCCGTCAAGTCAGTTCTGACTCATAGCAACACCCCCATTGGGTTTCCAAGGCAGTAAATCTTTATGGAAGTAGATTGCCCCATCTTCCTTCTTTGGAGTGACTGATGGGTTGAACTGCCAACCTTCTGGTTAGTAGTCAAATTCCTTAGACACCGCACCATCAGAGCTCCTTCATTTTAAGCCTAGCAGATGGCAAAAACGACCAATCCCCATGTCCGGGTTCCATACACCTTATTTACATGGTCCCACTCACACAAGGGTGCCATGTACCTAATTTACATTTTCCCCCATGTTTTTGAGATTGAATAAGTAACGTTAATGTATTCAAACTAATTAACAGACTTAAGAAGATCTGAACACTGCCGAGCTATACCATATCATAAATTATTTAAACATCATAAAGTTTTCTTTCTATATTCCCATATTATAAATTCTAAAAGCTGTCACATTCCCTCCCAATTTTTTTATGAAGTTGACATTCTTTTGCTAACATTACACTATGTATCAGTAGAGAATTAACGGCTCTTTTAGTAGACAGTCCTGAGAAATCTGGCTCATTCTAGGGTGGGAATAAACATGGATCTCATCCACAAAGGTGTATTTCAAATGGTTTAAAGGCAGGATTGATATTCAAAATATCAGCAACACATATAGCCAGCCCAGCATCAACCAGTCACAGCAAGTGTTCGACCACTCAGAACAGACACCACCCTTATTTACTTTATTGAGAAGCTAGCCAATCCCCTTGCTGGGCAACAAGTACCTCACATTTGCATGGTACCACCCAATCATCTGATTAGAGTCACAAAGACCATGGCTAGAAGAGCCATATTAAGTAATTCACTGCATTGCAATAGGGGCCCCATTTACTAGGAATATGGCTTCAGTCTCTGTCCTGGGCAAAATGGGGACTAGAGGGAAAGGAGTCATAAGTGTCTCTACCAGGGAAGGATTCTGATGTGCAAGGAGCTAGGGGTTGTGATAAAGGAAGAAGGAATAGGGAAGTAGGAAGAAGGCTGAGAGACAGAGAAGTTGAGATGGGAAAGGGCAGGGGAGGAATAAGAGGGCATGAGGCTGGTGACTGTTGGTCGGAGGGAATGGTCTGGAGGGAGCTGGGCAGAAGGAATTCTAAGAAGGAATTGATTCCACACAGGCAAGGCTAAGGACCTGGAAGTGGTTCTGGTCAGTCCTCACCTACACACTCCTACACCTGCGGAAATGACCAGCTATCTTGGGATTATACCTAGCCAAACAAGCCCGAACAAAACCACACACAACCCAATAGTAATGATTGATGTGAACTGGGTCTTATGCCAGGGAGGAAGTGGCCGGGCAGGGAAAGGCTCAGCTCCTACTTGTGCTTCATAATGTTCCCATTTAGCTGCTGAAGCACAGTGACTACCTGCTTTGTGCAAGGCATTGTGTGTTCGGTACAAAGATAATTTGGTGCAGATCCTGTTCCCAATGAGCTTAGGGTATACAGGAGAGTATATGATTGACACTTCCTCCCCACAGAGTCTAATGCCCATTCGCCACATGAGTTAATATATGAGAAGGGCTCAAAACTGTACCAGATTTGAAGCTGTCATAATAAATATTTATCATCAACATCCTCATGATTATCTCAAACATACTAGCAATTTTGACAATGACGCAGGACTGGACGATGTTTTGTTCTATTGTCCATAAAGTTGCCATGCATCAGAGTTAACTCTGTAGCAGTTAGCAAGAACAACATAAAGTTAAGTCCCTAGTACTGTACCTGGAACATGAGTTAATAGAAGTCTTTTTCTTTCCCTTAGGACACATACCCTCTGGACAGATCAGAGAGGGCTTTGCCTCTGCTTCAGGGCCCAGGAGCCCTCATGGTCTGCATTACCTTCTCTGAAAGTGTTCATATTCAGCCTGTCTTCTTGCTTTCACTGCTGGAAGGTCATTTGTGCCATAGGCATCCTGAAAGTTATAGCTTTCCTGTTGTCTGGTGGCTTCACATTTGCACTGGTTTTTTGGGAACAGCCTAATACACAAAGAAGAGGACTGTTAACACGGATTGGGTGGGCAGGCTGGCGGATAAGAGGGAACCTGGGGCCTAACCCTAAGTTTGTTTACATTGAGAACCTCTTTTCCCACACCCAGGCTATACTGATGGGGTTGAGACCCTGAAAAGCCAGCAGTGGTCCTTTCCAGAGTCACAGGGAGGCTTGAGATTAGAGGTAGGGAAGGGGATAGAGGTAGAAGATGGAGAGGTTGAATTATCCCTCACACTTCCTTAAATCTGATTGCTCATATGAATATCAGTGGCATCTCTGCCCCACCAGAGGGGTCAGAGAGGCAGACATTTTCCTGTAGTTTTGGTCAAATACACCCTCCAGAGTTTGAAGGGATTTCACTGGATGCTACTACAGAACCAGGTCTTTTCTGGTCCTCACAGTTTGGAATCACTCTAGCAAGCAGCACTGGTTCAAGATGGGAGGGAATCAACTATAATGGGCACAGTAGGACATAGTAAACCTTAGGAGCAACACAGATGATATCAGGCCAAGGCGGAAGCAGATGGAAGGGAGAGGACACTCAATATCTCACCAGATTCCGTCATAGGTAAAGAGGTCTTTGATACGCTCCTCAGGTAAGAGCTTCAGCATCTGTGCTATTGGAACTGCATGGGAGGGCTCCCGTGTGAGGCTAATGAACTCTGCATGAAGGAACATACTTCCAAAGAGAAATAAAATAATTCCAAGTCCAATGATAAAGAGGAATCTCTTGAGGAACCACAGAAATCTAGAGCAGTGGGAGACAAAAGAACAACTTACCTTAAGATCTTTTTTCTTGATTAGGTCAAATGACTTCATTTAATTATGTAATATATATAGGAATAGTAACTTGAGGGAAAATCTAAGTTAAACCTCTATCTTATACTATCTACCAATATAAACTTCTGGTAAATAGAAGAGTGAAATGTAAAGAATTAAGTTGTAATCAAGGGACTCAGAAAAACCAAAAGTAAAAGGATAGACTAAAATATCCCA
The DNA here is from genome assembly GCF_000298275.1 of Orycteropus afer afer. NCBI lineage: Eukaryota > Metazoa > Chordata > Mammalia > Tubulidentata > Orycteropodidae > Orycteropus > Orycteropus afer. Next base: position 5,119,522 of record NW_006921672.1, read on the forward strand.
AGAAAAGGAAAAAGTAAAAAAAAAAAGAGAAAGGTTCACAATATTAATGTCAATATAGTTCAAGGCAAGGCAAAAATAAATAAATATCAAATAGGACAAAAGGAGCACTTTGTCATGATCAAATACATGAGCCACAGAACAAGTATGCAAAACCCTAACCCAACCTACTGCCATGGAGTCAATTCTGACTCATAGTAACCCCCACTGGGTTTCCAAGGCTGTAAATCTTTACAGAAGTAGATTGTCTCATCTTCCTCCTGTGGAGCAGCTGGTGCGTTTGAACCACCTAGCTTTTGGTTAGCAGCCCAATGCCTTAACTACAGCACTACCAGAGCTTCTTACAAAATAGTCATAGTTACCATAAGTTTTATTCACTAAATAAAAGTATTAAAGTGTCCAAAGCAAAAAACTAGAAGGCAGTGAAAGGAGAAAGGACTAGAGATACAACAGTACTAAGAGATTCTAATAGGCCTCTTTCGGTCCTTGACAGATCTAGTCTCAAAATCATACAAAGCAGTAGGGCAACTAAATAATGTAATTCATATCTGTTAAAGACCTCAAGAATACTTACAAAAAACAGTCCAGGACTATCTCTACTATATATTTTTTACAACAATAGTAAAGAAAAGAGCATAGTAACAATGCAAGTAGGAAGCAGTGAATTAGGGGAAAAAAGAGAAAATGGAATAATTGATAAATCTAAGAGTTAACCAGGAGCTCTGGTAGCACACACAGTGGCTGAGGCACTTGACTGCTAACCAGAAGGCTGGCGGTTCAAACCCACCAGCCACTCCTCGGAAGGAAGGTTGGGCAATCTACTTCCGTAGTGATACTGCCTCGGAAACCCAAGGAGGGGTCACTATGAGTCGGGTCCAACTCGACGGCACATAACAACAACAAGAGTTAACCAAATAGACAATTTTTGTCACTGAATTGACAACTTGTGTTATTATTTGCCTGTTCTATAATCTCCCCTCTCTGAAAATTTTCTTCCTGACCACACAGAGGTGGCACCAAGTAGCCTAGTTTGTATTACATGAAACTCCCTGGCCGTAGTTGATTGGATCAATGGTGAACATAATGTCCAAGCTGGACCAATCAGTCAGAATTTCTTTCCCAGGAATTGGGAATCAGAGATAGCAATCAGTTATCAGATATTTATCAGTTACCTCAGTCCTCTAAGGGGTAGAACAGAAGGGGGAGAGATACACAAAAAGAAGCCTAGATCTTGAATATTTGGATGAAAAGGATAATATTCTAGTAAAATACAAATGACCTAAACAGACCCATAGAAGTGGAAAAACTGAGGCCATGTACTACCTCTTCCAAAAATCCCAAATCCATATATGTTACAAGTAAAACAATTCCAGACTAATCTATAAAAACAGCTTTCCAATGACACAGAGATAAGTACTTAGGAATAATGATATAAATATGCTAAATAAATACCAACAAATAAAAAGCAATGATACATTAAATGAACAATTTGCCATTAACAAGTAGATTTCTTTCTAGGAGTAAAAGGATGATTCACTGTTACTAATACTAAATGTATTACTAATACATTTTACCAAGTGAAAATTGAGGTCAGGGGAAAAAATATACTGATAGATAATAAAAATGCACTTAATAAAATTCAACATCTATTCTTATCTTAGGCTGGGTTCCCTAGAGAAGCAAAACCAGTGAAGCTTAGAGAGAGAGAGGGAGGGAGAAACTTATCTCCAGGAAATGGCTCATGCAGTTGTAGAGGCTGGCAAATCCCAAGTCCATTGACTAAACATCCAGCTGGAGGCTTCTCCTGACTCACGTAGCTGCAGGGGCCGATGGACTCAAGATTGGCAGGCAGTGTGGCAGATTGCTGGCTGCTGCAGGTGATGAATCCAAGATCAGGCTGTGGACTCACAGGCTGTGAAAGCAACAATCCCAAGATTGGAAGGCAACACAGCAGGCCACTGGTTCAAGCCATGGAACTGGAGATGATGATTGGCCAGGAGAAAAAAGCCAGAGACCTTTCCCAAAGTTCTTCCATATATACTGGAAGCAGGTCATACCCTGAAAACAACTCCCCTTCAACTGATTAGCTGCTGACAGCAGATTCCACTATGGAGGTGATTATATCACATCCAATCTCATCATGGGGAATAGCTACATCACAACTGTCAAATCACTCAAAATCGTGGCCCAGCCAAGTTGACTCACAACCTTAACTATAGAGTCCAGTCCTTGTCAATTTGACACCTGTACACATCTCCTTAAACTGTACATAATCTCTAAAGAAAGACAATGATAAAGTCATACTTGAACATAACATGATACAGTTAACACATTACAACTGAAAACACATTAGCCCAGTTTACATCTTATATTCAGTACAAGCACACTTATAAACACATTTAAGTCATCTATTTCATGCCTTTATGTCCTCCCATTTTAAATAACCAATTTCTAAATCACCTGTCCCTATCAAACCAGTACTCTGCGGAGACAAGCATGTTCCTTCCTCTGAAGACTCTTCTGTTCCAGTTGGAACTTTGAGAATCTGCACCCATAAGCAATG
>NW_006921672.1:5123133-5126805 GCF_000298275.1 Orycteropus afer afer
GAGGTAACTATGGGGAGGAAGTGGGAGGGGAGCTGTTGCATTGTGGTAAACTGTAGTCAATGACAGGAGACAATGTATATGTGAACTACTGTACAGAAAGTGAATTTGCTCTGTAAATCTTCACCCAAATAAAATAAATAAATAAATAAACTGTAGCAATTTACACCAGCCCAGTGTCAAACATCTTCCTCTTCATTTGGTAAGGTTCTGGTCAGCTCAGCCCTAGTCATCCAAGTTAGCTCATGGTTACCAGCTACAAGCTTGGGAGTTCATACACCTGCCTGCACATCAAACCAGCCAGTCCCTTCTCCCTTTCTCTCATCCCCAATGCCTGTAGTAGGCTCGGGAGTCCACACTGTTCCCTGCACTTCAGACCATCCAACCCTTCCACTTATCCCTAACCTCCTCGGGTTAGGTCAACAGGTGCTAAAGTCAGCTCGTTTCTTAATTGCTGCACTTCCTCCACTTCCACTCATCAAGTGGACCAGGTGATTACCACAAGCAAGCAGATAACAGACTATTTATATGTGGGCTCCCTTTAACTTCTAGTCCTGAAAGGGTTTTTGATGGGCATTTGACTTTTTCCTGCCTTGATGCAGGCAAACACAAACTACAAAATTCAAAAAGCCAAACAGTCATTTTTCCCCTAGCAGGTCCTTCCTTCAAATATAAATCTTCTGTTCTCTCAGCAGTTCTCGGTGGGTCTGCATGTCTTTTGAAATGTAAATTCCCTAACTCTGAATGTTCTGGGTGGTGCTCAGGTTTTTGACCTACCCTCAATACTCTATATATAGTGAACTCTGGTAATGTAGTGCCTAAGGCACTTGACTGCTAACCACAAGGCTGGGGGTTCAAACCCACTGGCCACTCCTCGAAAGGAAGATGGGGCAATCTACTTCCGCAGTGATACTGCCTTGGAAACCCAAGTAGGAGTCACTATGAGTTGGACCGAGGGCACATAACAACAACAACTGCTTGATACAAAAAGTTTGTTTGTTCCAGGCAAATTCTAGTTCCCCTTTTAACATATCCAATCAAGTATTGGCTGAAGGCGGATTTATGCACTCTCTGTTATCCATACCCAATATTCATTTCTAATATACACCCAGGTAAGAGAATATTCAATATCTATAGTATATTCAGATAAACATATAATCCAAAACACATAACCCTTTTTAAAACATTCCAGTTTCATCTTCTCTTCACCTTGACTATCTTCTCATTCTACATATATGACCTTGGGCCTCTGGCTGGGTGGAACCAAAAACCTGGGCCTCCTATCAATCATCTGCTTTAATCAGCCTGGCTATTGCCCAAGTTCACTCCAAATAAGCTTTTCTTTGCTTAGCTGCAGCATATCTCTTACATTCCTTTCAGACATTACAGGTGACAGCAACCAAAGTAACCATCTAAGAATCAAAAGTTTCACTTCCCAGGCCCCTTCTTTCTCTCTCCTACAAAGCCCCATGCTTCCATTACAAAGCCCCATGCTTTCATGAGTCTGGAGCCATTGCAACGAATCCCACTCTGATACCAATTGCAAAAAGGGTGTAGAGGTGGTGTCTCCTGATATCCTCTAACTTCACAAGAGAGAAGGATTAACAGCAACAGTCCAAAGCTGATTTCCATAAGATGGAGGTCAGACATGCCACTATCCTCCAACACACCCTACTCCTGGTACCAAATTCTGTCTTAGTTCTCTAGTGCAGCTATAACAGAAATACCATAAATGGATGGCTTTAACAAACAGAAATTTATTCTCTTACAGTTTAGGAGACTGGAAGTCCAAATTCAGAGTGCCAGCTCTAGGGGGAGACTAAGCTAGAAGTCCAAGTTCAGAGTGCTGGCTCTAAGGAAAGGTTTTCTCTCTCTGGATTCTGGGTAGAGGCCCCTTCATCTTGGGCTTGCTCCCACTGGAGCAAGCTGGAAACAGGAAATGATGACTGGCCAAATGCAGGAGCAAAAAGCCAGAGACCTTTCCTAAAGCTCTTCCATATGTACTGGAAGCAGGCCACACGCCAAAAGCATCTCTCCTTCAGCTGATTAGCTGTTCACAGCAGATTCTACCATGAAAATGATTACACCACATCCAATCTCATCAGGGGGAATTCCCCTTCAACAGATTAGCTATCAAAGCAGCTTCCACCACGGAGGTGATTACACCACATCCAGTCTCATCATGGGGAATAACTACATCACAACTGCCAAGCCACTCAAAATCATGGCAATAGTAAACACACCATTACACAACTTTACCAGAGTGAAGTCGACACACCACCTTAACTACCACAATTCTTAACTTGCTAAACATCCCTGATTTAAGAAATGACCTAGAAGAAATGGTACCACACTAATAATGAGCATACGTAAAACCTGGGTCTTGGTTTCTAAACATTATTCTCCAGGAGTCCATGGAGAAATGGCTGGTTCTGGTTTTTGGAATACAGAAATCTTATAGTGATTCAAACCTAACTGAACCTAAGATCTTGTGATGCAAGATAGCAAGGGTGTTATCAAGGATGATCACAATCATGTCCAAAGAAAGAGAACTAGTATAAAAGAACTTTTAGCAGTCATACTTGGGACAAATGGAACATCAACAAGAATAACTGATTACAACATGTTGAATAAAATAAAATTTAATGATACCCCAAAGAGGGGGGAAACATGCAGCAGGAGTGGAATAGAACACAGAGTGTAATTTTGGCATTATTTATTTATTTAACTTTTATTGTTGAAAATTCCAAACATATACAAAATACAGACTAGAAAAATGAACCTGTATGTATTCGTCACCTACTGCCTACTCATGGACAAATGGTTTTATCTATATCTTCACCCACTTTCCTACATTATTTGGAAGCAAATCTTGATAGATAATTTCATCAGTAAATATTCTAGTATATTATCTCTGAAAGGAGATGAGGTAGTTTGATACTCAATTTAGCAGTTAGAACTATGTTTCCTAGAGTTCCCTTCTCTCTGTGGTGCCAAGTTAAGATTGGCTACAAGAGAAAGTTGCATGAGATTTGGGATTTGGGAAGTAAAGCAGCAATCATTATGCTCTGAAGGTTGTCCTTGGTTAGAGGTCATGAGCGATGGCAGAGGTACTGGCAAATTCAATCCACTTTGTCCTCTTCCACCCCTCCTCTGTGTCCAGCTTTCCTTTCCAACTGCTGGCCCTCCTACCAACAACCCCAGGTTCACTACCATAATTTTTCTGTGAACTGACAGTGGCAGTAGCCATGAAGAACCAACAACTTTCCATAGATTTCTCCATCAGTTCCCTTGGCAGTTCCACACCAGCAAATGGATGCTTCTGGATTTCTCCAAGTTCCAACACATTTACTGGAGCTAAGGCTAATTAGTGACTTTTCTCTGATCCTTTCTGGACCTTTACATCTCCAACTCATACCATAATTGTATTAATTTCTATAATAAATTTCTTGTTCCAAAATATTCATAGACAGTTGTTCTGCTTCCTTGATTGATGTTTAACTGATACAGAGAAGGACTCTAAACACACACACACAGACGGATAATACCTTTATTGTGCTAAAAAATGAATAATTATTTCTCAATATCATCAAATAGCCACAGTGTTTAAATTTCTCCATTGCTTTTTCTTTTTTTTAAAGGTTCAAGTCAGGATCCAAAAAAGGTTCATACAAG
>NW_006921672.1:5127140-5128226 GCF_000298275.1 Orycteropus afer afer
AAAAAAAAAAACAACCAAACTCACTGCCACTGAGTCGATTCCTACTCATAGCAACCCCCTTTGGGTTTCCAAGGCAGTAAATCTTTATGGAAGTAGATTGCCCAGTCTTCCTTCTGTGGAGTAGCTCATGGGTTTGAACCACCAACTTCCTGGTTAGCAGTCAAATGGCTTAAGCACTACGCCACCAGAGCTCCTTAATATCCTACCATTCTCAATTTTTTGTGACATTAGCAACCATTTGTGATTATTTATAAAGCTACAGTTATTTAAAGCATGATATTGATTCAGGAATAAGTAGAAAAGTGAATGGAACAAACCAAAGTCCAAAGTCCAAAAGGACGAGCACATATATATAAATTTGACGTGGAATTTTCATTATCTTTGTTACATATTTCTGTGTTATCTGAAGTTTTTTAAATGGTATTCAGAAAAAAGACATATTTAAATTAATCTAGGTACAAAAACACTGAGAGAAAATAGACTTTACATTTCTTCTTGGCCTGGTTCAACCATCTTATCACACCTATCTCAGCTTGGAGTTGTGATCCAGCAAGCCTGGCTCCAGATAGGAACGGCATTGTGTGATGTAGTCATTATCAGAAATTGTGTGGTAGGAGATGAGCAATAAAATGCCCAACAGGTGAATTTTTATCAGATAACAAAAAATGTTCTACACTGCTAAAATTGCATTATGTATGTGCTTAAGTGAGTGTTGGTTAAATTATAACTGCATGAGTCTATAATTTTGGGTGGACCATATTTAAGAAACATTTGAGAATGGGGCAACATACAGTTTATAAAGACAATGACAATGATTGGAAATGAACCAGTGCTCCTTAGCAGCTGATGGCAAGATAGCACTTAGTCCAGATAAAGCTGTTAATTCTGCCAAGTAAATCTTGTATTCCAGATACAGAGCTTCGCACCTGGGCTGAGGCTGGAGGGGCAGCCTGCGTCCTGAGTCCGCGGATGGTGCTCTCCACTGTCCTGCGGAGCAGTTGTCTCCTATGCAGGGTCTTAGTACTGATGCCAAGCTGTCCCTTTTGCATTATAAAGTAGCTCAATGATTTCTCTGTGCTCTATCGC
>NW_006921672.1:5129316-5130363 GCF_000298275.1 Orycteropus afer afer
CATAACAACAACAACAGTGCTGCTCTGACAGGAATATACCACAAATGGGATGCTTGAACAAACAGGAGTTTATTCTTTTACAGTCTGGAGACTTTAAGTCTGAGTTCAAAGTGCCAAGCTCTAGGGGCTGGGTGAAAGCCCCTCAACCTTGGGCTTCAGCTCTGCCTCCTGCTCCCAGCCCACTGGAGACAGAGGCCTTTCTTCACTCAGACAGCTACTGGCTACTGAGACTGACAAGTAAAAAGGCACAGTCCCAATGTTACCAAACCACACAGCAGGCCATTTATTCAAGTCCATTGAAAGTCCCATGGCAGGCTGCTGAACAGTGACATGGCTACATGCAGAGTGCAGGCATGCTATACAAGCTAGAGACCATTACCAAAGTTGTTTCTTATATGTGGGAAGCAGACCGCATCCCTAAGGCAGCTACTCAGCCGCTTGTGGTATTGATTGCCACATCATGGAGTTGATTGCCAGTGTCATCATGGCTATCACCAGCTGCCTAGCCACACAACCAGGCCCAGCCAAGTGGACACACAAACTCAACCACCACAGTAGGATATGGAACCATGTTTTGTGTAGTATGTTATGGCAATTTGAGCTTGATATCCCCTTAAACTATGGTCCAAGCCTACAGGTCCAACTACTCGCTCCCTCTAGGTAGCTGGCTATGGCCAAGAAGTAACTACAACCTTGTCCCTTGTCAGCTCTACTATATACCTGGGAATTCTTACAGAACATACAAATACACTTGTAGAAACATTGTCTCCAACCCCATATATGGTCTTGGGTACACTCTTCCCTGCATAGACATATGTAATAGTTCAGCCTGTCCACCCATCTACCCACCCGTATACCCATGTTGCCTTCACTGACAACGCAGTACTGTATGTGCAAAAGGGTTCATCTTTGTTGTCTGTACCTCCCATGTACCTCTCTATGTCTTCCTTTTTCTCAATGCCACCATGTCAATCACTAACATTCAGTACATTGCCCTTCTCTTCACCCAAATCAGTACTTGTCTCTACCTTTCTAACAGTGTTCCCT
>NW_006921672.1:5151965-5156857 GCF_000298275.1 Orycteropus afer afer
TAACAGTCAAAGAAGCAGTGGGCAGGGGAAGGGGGATACGAGGACTTCATACTTTCAGCAAACCTAACACTGCTATAAAAAACAAAGTCTAATAAAAAGAGTAATTTGGAAAAAAAAAAAAAAAAGGAGAATTTTATGTCTATGAAGGTGAGATGAGGTTGTGGGCAAAAGTGGTATATGTACATTGCTTTTGGGTATTTTAGTCACAAATTTTTTGGTTGCAAGTGACAGAAACTCATTCAAATGATATGCATAACAACCATGAATTATTATATATAACTATAGTTTGTTTCACAATGTTTCACAATGCTAAAAGTATAAATAATACTCCCTTCCTTTGTTTTCTTGAACTTAATTAAAATTGGCTCTAGTTTATCATTACTGTGACTGTTGGAAAGTCCAAGCACAGCCTCTTGGAGTTTCAACTCCCCCACTGACTCACCCAGGAGCTTTAGTGACAAAAGGTACTTCTGCCACCAATAAATGCAGACGAGGCCATTCAGACTAACCTTCTCACTGATAATAGTTAAAAAAAGCTGGACCCCAAAAAGTCAGCTTGAAGGCACCAAAGAGCTAACAAGATCTTGTAAAGTTAGTGGGCTCAAGGGATGATGGAGACCATTTTTCCTCTGGATGTGTCTGCTAATTCCTGAGCGGATAGCTGAGAGGATGAGCATGCTTTTCTAGGGCTCTTGGATCTAAGGGAATAGAAACTGGAGTCCAGCATCCATAATTGAGAAAGAGGTGTCCCCTGGTGAATCGCCTTTGCTTTGCATTGGTACTTCATAGGGTACACCTAGCAGAAGGAGTGAACTAGACTTAGACAAGCACTCCAAGTTACCGCCACTCAGCTTCAGCTAATCTCGCTCACTCTCTCTTTTTTTTTTTTCAAATTTGTATTGCGATTTGGGAGAAAGTTTACAGAGCAAATTCATTTTCCATACAGCAGTTCTTACACATTTTGTTTCATGACATTGAGTACAATAATTCCCCACAATGTAACAGCTCTCTTCCCACTTCCTCCCTGTAGTTACCTCTTCACTGTGTCCTTCTTTCATTTGCATTCCTGCCCCCCACCCCAGCTATCTCCCTGTGTAAACACTGCCCTTTTGTTCTCCCACAATTATTGATTAATTGATTGCTCTTAAGAATTATACCTGATGTAAATGTTCACCCCATGTGCCTGTCTATTGTTTGGCTGCAAGTCACAGGAATGAGTTCAGTTCCAGACTTGAACGGTAACTAGGAGCCATAGTCTCAGGGGTCTCACCAGGTTCTATCAGACCAGAAAACTTGGTCTTTTTTTTTTTTTCGTTTATGGTTTTGAGTTTCGTTCCGCATTGTTCTCCCACTCTATCCAGGATCTCCTGCACTGGTCCCTTTACAGCTTCAGCTAACATTGATCCCACATTGCTAAATGTATCCAGTATCGAGCAAAACCAAGCAAAATCTTCTCAGGAAGAAGACATCATAGACCTCAGCTTATTTCCACAAACTATTTTGTAATTGCAATGTTTGGTCCAGATGGAGATGAGAAAACATTTTTAAAATGAGGAAGATAAAGCAAGAAAAACATAAGCATAGGGCTTCAGATATTGGCGTTATCAGACATCTAATATAAACTAAGTATCCTAATGGTATAATGATAAGGGACAATTAGATGTAACTGAACATTTTAACCCAGAACAGGCAAATATAAAAAGAACCAAACAGAAATTTTAGAATTAAAAAAATAACAATATTGAAAACTCAGTGGATAAATTTAACAGCCAATTAGACAGAGCTGAAAGATCAGAAGATAACATCCAAAATGAAGAATGGATGGACAAAAGATTAGAAACACACTAAAAAGAGGCAAGAGACCATATATTGAGTGCTGGAGAATTGAAGGAGAGAGGGAATACGGCAGAAGCTATAGATGAAGGGGAAAAAAAATTACTGAGAACTTTCAAAATTAGTGAAAGACATCAACCCATGGTTTCAAGAAGCTCTATAAACTACAAGCAAGAAAATAAAAAAAAGTAAATCCAGGCCCCCCCCAAAAAAAAATCGTAGTAAAAATACTAAAAACTAAAGACAAAGAAAACATCTTAAAATCCACCAAATAAGAAAGATAACTTTCAAAAGAGATTGACAGCTAATGTTTCAACAGACTATTTAGGAAGCCAGAACACATTGAAATGGTATCTTTCATGCCAGCAAAAATATTCAAGAATGAAGGTGGAATAAAGACATTTTCGGACAACATTTGAGGATATTTGTCACCGGGACACTTACACTAAGGGAACTAGGAAAGGATATTTTTCAGGCAGAAGGAAGGTAAATTATCTCAGCAAGAGTTATAAGAAAAGAGTGAAAAGCAACAAAAATGGCAAATTAGTAGCTCTAAATGAATACTCTCTGCAAAACATAATAATGCTTCCATGTTTGGTTTAAAATAATACAGAACTGAAAATAATAATAATGACTTATAAGTTAGGAAAGACAGGAAACAGAGCAAAAGTGTTCTTAAGTCTTTGCCATTATTCTGGAAGAAGGCTAAAAATAACAAGTAATTTTTTACTTTAATAAGTCAAAAATACATATTATAAGGTCATGTAACTCCAATAGAAATAATGAAAAAATAGCAAATAACTTTCAAGCTAACAGATAACTCACTGTCCTCGAGGTGGATCCAACGCATAGCGACCCCTCCTTGGGTTTCTGAGGCAGTATCTCTACAGAAGTAGATTGCCCAACCTTCCTTCCGAGGAGTGGCTGGTGGATTTGAACCACCAGACTTCTGGTTAGTAGTCAAATGCCTTAAGCACTATGCCACCAGAGCTACCAAGCTAATAGAGAGGGACATCAAATAATAAGAAATAATCAGGACCAAAACATGCAAGAAAGGAGAGAAAGAGGAAATAAAGCAGGCAGAACAAACAGAAAGTATTCAATAAGATGTTAGATTTAAACCAACCATGTCAATAACTAGGAGCACTGGTAGAGTAGTGCCTAAGGCACTTGACTGCTAACCAGAAGGCTGGCAGTTCAAACCCACCAGCCACTCCTCAGAAGGAAGGTTGGGCAATCTACTTCCGTAGTGATACTGCCTTAACAACAACAAAATGTCAATAACTGCATTAAAGGTAAATAGATTAAATGTTACAATTACAAAGATAGATTAGATTGGAAAGGAGAACTCAATTATATGCTGTTTGCAAGAGACACACCTAAAAACATGTTGTTGTGAGTTGATAGTTGTAGTTGTTCAGTTGATTATGACTCATCGTGACCCTATATAAACCATAAAGCTATAGAAAAAAATAACAAGCATAATCAAGATAAGGTTGGCATCTCTGTATTAACATCACTGAAGCAGACTTTTAAGGCAAAAAAAAACAAAACTACAGAGAAAAAGAAACACTTCAAAGTTATAAAGATTCAGTTCACAGAAAGATAGAACAATTCTATGTTCTAATAAGACAGCTTCAAAATAAATAAACTATTAAAATTATTACTAGGAAAGAGAAATCCACAATCATAGTGAGAGATTTTAACATACTCCCAATAACTGAAAGAGCAAGCAAATTAAAAATTAGTAAGCATTTCAATTATTTGAACTACACAATCAGCAAACTTGATAGAACAGAACAGAATAGAATACAGTGTGCAATGACTACAGAATACGCTTCTCAAGAGCTTCCGAAGGGACTTGTGGGCCTGGATTGTGTAAGAGCAATGAGAATAAAATACACCCTGATGCACTATCTTCATCTCTGAGAGGAATTCACAGGTCCAGAACTTTTACCAGTGCTCAGGTCAAGGGGCAATAGTGACCAGTTGAATTCTCCAAATTCTATTTCATACTCCCAGCACAGAATCTAACTGGACAACCCTGGTCCAAGAGCCCATTACTGATTCAACCAGCTATGGCAAGGGGTCAAGAATAAATGAGAGAAGCAGCAGTCCTCCGAGAAAAAAGGTCATGTACTGGGCAGAATCCTGCCACCATCACAGAAGTGTGTTGGCAGGTAAACAAGAAAGTAGAATGGCAATTCACAGCAAAAATCATGAAGATGGTTGTAAATTTAGCCCCAGGAACTTCACTAAAGACAGAAAATACTAACTATGGGGAGGAAGTAGGAGGGGAGCTGTTGCATTGTAGCTCATTTGCCTCGACGTCATGAGGCAAAGTGTATGTGAGCTGCTGTATGGAAAGTGAATTTGCTCTGTTAATTTTCACCCAAATCACAATAAAAACTAAAATTAAAATTAAAAAAAGAAAGAGATACTGTAGGCACAAAGATTTCACCACAACCTTAGCAACCTGGAACACAACAGAAAAGTTCAGCAATAGAGGGACTACTTTAGGAAGTTAGTGTGAATCAATATGATGGTATATTTTGCAGTTAATAAAGATAAATTATACAAACCATTATAGCAATTGTTTTGTTGTGTATCTCCTCACCAACAACAAAATAAATAAAATTTAGGAAAAAAAAAATTATACTGAGGAAGAAGGAGATCCAGGAATCAGAGAAGAAAATGGACTGCAGGTTTAATTTTTTCCAAAAACTATTACTTCCATTATCATGAGACCAGACAAAATGGATGGTGCCCATCTACCATACACAACATTTTGATCAAGGACCCAACAGATGGATCCTGGTCAAAAGGAGAAAAAGTGTGGAACAGACTATAAACTCATATGGAAACTAGACTACCGAGCCACTGAAACTAGGGAAACCCCCAAAACTAATGCCTAAAAATAATCTTTACACTTAGAACCAAAACTATCCCGTGTTTGATCAAAAATTCAGTAGAAAAATCCTGATCAAAAAGGGAAAATGCAGAACAGAATTTTAAAATCTCAGGGACTCCAGACTTTCAGGCACCATGGAGGCTGGATG
>NW_006921672.1:5159853-5161435 GCF_000298275.1 Orycteropus afer afer
GATATGGAAGTTAATTTCAAGAATTCAGTTAAATGTAGTTGGCTTCCAACACACACCTGACTCAGCTACCTAGGTTCCTTTAAAGGTAAATTTGTATCCAAAATAAATTGGTAACATTCAGAGTTACTCAAACTTATTGCTTAGGGGGTGTCGTCTGTGTCTCCAACCCTTGTGGTATTACATATTTCTCCATTTACACCATAGCCAATTATTTGAGATAAACACCAATAGCCACGTAATTTTAAAGATGAAGAAATCAAACTTGAGTTTCCTCAGTGCTATCATCTGCACGAACCACTTCGAGTGGTTAATTTGCTGAGTTCTTATTTTAAAGTTCAAATCAATGCAAACTGCCAGGTGTAACATTTTTGTTAAGTGTGAATTTCACTTCATAAAATATTTTTCTGAATTTGAGTATCTTTAAATTCTAATTTACTTTCCATTGTCAATTGTTTTAAAACTAAAGAAAAGAAGCAAGAGTGTAATCATTCATTCGTGATAATTTTTACTAAAAATATTTCTGTCCTATAGAGGAGCAGGGGAGCTCTGGTAGCTTAAGCCTAAGGCACTTGACTGCTAACCAGAAGGGTGGAGGTTCAAACCCACCAGCCACTCCTCGGAAGGAAGATGGGGCAGTCTACTTCCCTAGTGATACTGCCTCAGAAACCCAAGAAGGGGTCGCTATGAGTTGGGTCCAACTTGACCACACATAACAACAACAGCAGGGACCAATTAAAACCACGGTGCCCAGCTGCCCATAGTGAGAGAGAAGTCAAGTTTGCCCGAGACTTGCCAGCTCTAAATTGGCATCACTTTAGATGCCAGGACCCCCAGCTTCCTCCTCCCAGTCACCCATTAAGGAATAGGAGTGAGGGAACACCAGAGAAGAAGGTTGGAATGAAAGCCTCGGTGCGGACGGCCAGCGACCGCGGAACCCTCTTTCTCACACCCCTCCACATCCTCTGAACAACGTATGGCTCATTCTAATGACTGTAAAACGTCATCTCACCCACACATTTCTGCATTTTTCTGCTATAATGTTTTTGTCAATGTTTAATCATTGCCCTAGAATTTCGAAGAAGACAAAGAAAAAAAATAATAAAAGAACACCTAATGTATGTGTGATCCTTCGTCGTTGCTGACAAGCAAGACATTAGACCCGCAAGCGTATCTTCTCTGTCTTATGTTTTCTGCGAGGTTCTTTAAGGCGCGGGGCCGCACAGATGCTTACTCTTCCCTGAGACTGTGGGTCTGGACCTGAAAACCAACTTTCCCGAATCCCCGACTCCGGCTGGTTTCTGAAGCTGAGGAAGGGATGACGCCTCCACGCCCGCAGCTGCGGGCGAACCCCGCGCCTTTGGCGCCCGGATCCCGGGGTTGCCCTGCAGCGCCCGCCGCTCAGTCCCGGAGGCAGGAAAGAGGCGCCCGGGCCAGAGCCGCGGGGCTCCAAGCCCCGAGCCCCTCGGGCCGAAGCTCACACTCCGGGCGTCCACGCTTCACAGCCTCGGCCACGCGAGGCCAACCCCACGTCCAATTGTTCATCCCGAGAACTAGTGCTCGCCGGGGAGCCGCAGCGCTCCAG
>NW_006921672.1:5162105-5165277 GCF_000298275.1 Orycteropus afer afer
AATATGGCCCCTAGCTGCCCTTCAGGTCTGGAATTGAACCTACTCCTGTGGCTTCCACCCAAACAAAAGACAGGCATATGAGCTGAACATTTACAATAGGTAGATACACTCCTTGGAGACATCAATCATGGGAGAATAGAAGGGCAGTGCATGCACTGGGAGACAGCTCAGGGGACAGGAGTGCATGCGGGGAAGGACACAGGGAAGAGGTAACTATGGGGAGGAAGTGGGAGAGGAGCTGTGGCATTGGGGTAAATTGCAGTCAATGTCTTGAGACAAAGTGCATGTGAGCTGCCCTATGGAAGGTGAATTTGCTCTGTAAACTTTCACCCAAATCACAATTTAAAAAAAAAAAAAAAAGAGGTGACTATAGTTCTTGGTCGCACTTTGCAGACAAGTCACAGGCAAACTGATGTCCTCAGCTCGTAAGTGGTGGCGCTGAGCGGGACTCGGACCCTGACAGCCAAGACTGCAAGACGCCTCGCTCAGCCGCCAAGCCCAGCCAGACTCGCGCCGCCGCGCTGCTGGTCAGAGTTGAGAGTCGGGCGCCGCCTGGCGGAGGGCCAGGAGAACAAGCCGGGTACCGCGGCAATGCAGCCTTTAACCCAAACCTCCGCAACCGAGTCTACGGAAAATAGCGCCTAGGCTACTAGTATTAACCTGCTGAGTGATGGAAACTGTGATGGCGAATAGATACGGCTCCCTGGTGCCCCTCCCTCCTCAAGTGGCGGCGAGGGCATGTGCCACACCTCCCATACCTTAGATAGACCTCTGCCCCCATCCCCGCCCAGGATCGTGCGCGGTACCCCGCGCAGCTCTGCTCCTTCCTCACTTCGCCAAACTGCGGGGATAAGTCTTAGCATGGTGCTTTGAGCCTGCAGCTGGCCTTTCCCGGGCTCCACCCGCACCCAGAGGAGAACTGCGATTCCCGCTCCTGCGCTTCTCCCCTGACCCCCAGCTCTATCTAGGACCTCTTTCTCCACAGAGCCAGCATCTTCTCCTCGGCGGCTAATTGGGCTTCTCTCTCCACTTGAAAGAGAAACAATCTCCCCGCACACCTTTCATCTTCTTTCCCTTCCCAGTGAAGCTTGGCCCACGAGCCCATGGCCTTCACCGCCTTGCCAGCAGCTCACACATAGTTCGGCTTTGGCTTTTGCGCTCACCCTCCCATTCACTGTGCATTCCGCCGGAACTAAGGTCTCTGACAGTGACCCACACAAGCCCTTAGAAGTGTCAGGTACATTTCAGATGACTTTAGCATTTGTTGAACCCTTTGCATTAGACAAGTCCCTGAGTGGTGCAAACGGTTAACACACTTGGCTGCTAAAGGAAAGTTGGCATTTTAATTCACTGAGAGGTCCTTTGGAAGACCTGGTGACGCACTTAAGAAAAATCAACCACTGAACATCTTCCGGTTTCCTCCCGCTGGGCCAAAGGTCAAACTCTTCATCTCTTACTATCAAGCTCCTAATTGTTCCTTGTGGGAGAAGCTTAGAGTGGCCTACAAGGAACTCAGATCTGTAAAACTGTCACCATAATCAAGATTTAAAAAACCAGAGAGGTACTTTGGAGCCTGCTCTGCCCCTACCCCCTACCTGTACCTGCTGTGTGATCTGGGGCAAGATTCTTATGCCATAGATAGTCTTCTGACAGCTATTCTTTTTTTTTTTTTTTTTAATTTTATTTTGATTTGGGTGAAGATTTACAGAGTAAATTCACTTTTCATACAGCAGTTCACATACACTTTGTCTCATGTCATTGACCAAAATTTACCACAATGCAACAGCTCCCCTCCAACTTCCTCCCCATAGTTAACCTCTTCCCAGTGTCCATCCCTCCATACTGTCCTGCCCCCTGAGCTGTCTCCCTGTGCATAAGCAGCCCTTACTTCTCCCATGATTGTTCTCTCCAGGGCGTGTGTCTACTTGAGGTAAATGTTTAACTCACATGCCTGTACTTTGTTTGGCTGGAAACCACAGTTGTGGGTTCAATTCCAGACCTGAAGGGCAACTAGGGGCCATAGTCTCAGTGGTTACACCAGGCTCTATTGGACCAGCAAACCTGGTCCCCACCTTCTTCTTCTTCTTCTTCTTTTTTTTTTTTTTTGCCTCCAAATGATTTTGAATTTTGTTCCACATTGTTCTCCCTCTCTATGCAGGATCTCCTACATTCCAAGTGGATGACAGTGATAGCCGGGCACCATCTAGTTCTTCTGGTCTCATAGTCTGACAGCTATTCTTGAAAGTTTAATTTAGCTTTTAATCTGGACCCAGGTTAAAACAGAGCTTCTGCCAGAAGGCAGGATGCTCAGTGAGAGAGGAAAGGGGATGGTGTCTTAGACTGGCTGCTTTAGAAGAGCAAAACCAGTGAAGTGGTAAAGATAGACATAGAGATAGAGATGAAAGATCTATTTTAAGGAAATGGCTCATGCAGTTGTGGAGGCTGGCAAGTCCCAAATCCATGGGTCAGGCTGAAGGCTTCACCTGACTCACTTGATTGCAGGGGCTGATGAACTCAAAATCGGCATGTCAGACAGCAGGCTGCTGGCTCACATCGTAAGAACTGGAGATCAGTTGATGATGAGTTGCATGCAGGATGGATAAGGAGAGAGAGAGTTTTGCCAGAGCATCCATAAATATTGGATGGATACAGGCCACACCCCCAAGGAAACTCCCCTTACATCAGATCACAGAATAGAGGATAGTTATATAATACTGAGAATCATGGCCTAGTTGAGTTGACATATAACCATCACAAATGCCCAGACACATGGAGGTCTCTAAGGAACCAGGAAGCAGAGGCTAAAGAGACAAGGGCCGTTCTCCAGGGCTGACAGAGAGAGAAAGCCTCCCCTGGAGCTGGGCTCTGAATTCGGACTTCTAACCTCCTAAACTGTGAGAAAATAAATTTCTGTTCCTTAAAACTTGTGATCGTTCTGTTATAGCAGCACCAGATAACTAAGACAGATGGTTTCTTCCATCCCACCCAGGTGATGGTGCCTGTTAGCAACTTCTTAACCCTAGAGGACTTGCTTTGATGCTTTCTTTCCATTTTCTTTAATGCTCCTTTACACCCTTATGTAATTCCATCATAAAACCCATAAACCCATTGCTGTCAAGTTTCAACTCATAGTGACACAGTGTCTTTAAATTCTGCACTCTCGCCACATTTT
>NW_006921672.1:5165382-5168607 GCF_000298275.1 Orycteropus afer afer
TTCTCTAGAGTGGGATGAGACAAATGGTTGGAGTAGCAGTGTACAAGAAAGGGGTGGCTCTGAGCTAACACCGTCATCCTGGACTTGCCCATTACTGCTCATTTCTAAGGTGAGCAAAGAATCACATCTTCCCCAGAGAGATAAAGACACGGGAGACAGGGAAGAGGCTTCTAGGCTGCGTGAAGCATCATTTCTCCCTTTGAAGCAAATACCACTACTATTTCTAATTTTGGATTAAAATCCTGCAATTGTCAATTATTTAGAATCCTGGTTTGGAACATCTCACTTCTGAGAAATGGATTTGAAACCAAAACCCCACTGCCACTGAGTCAATTCTAACTCATAATGACCCCCATTGGGTTTCCAAAGCTGTAAATCTGTATAGAGGTAGATTCCCTCATCTTCCTACCCTGGAGCATTTGGTGGGTTTTGAACTGCCAGCCATCTGGTTAGCAGCCAAATGCCTTACCCACTACACCACCAGAGCTCCTTCCATTTGAGACATCAGGATTCAAATGGTGTCCCTCTCTCTGTGCTAAACTCCTGTACATGGCTTGACCTAGGGGTGAGTCTGGGAAGAGGATGAGGGAAACTGTGCTGAGAGTCTTAGGGAAAGATTTCCTTCTAGGTAAGAGAGATACATGTGAGGAAACACTCATGCCCAACTCCCCACTTTTGGAGCTGCCTTCTCAGGATAGTAACACTAGCTAAGACAACAGAGGGGAGAAATGGCTTTGGGTCCTCAGTGACACTGATAAGTAGCTGAAACCTTGGAGGAGCAGGCTTCCCAGGCTTCAGGCAAAGTGGGGTGATCAATGGCCTTGCAGGCTAAGTTGTCTTAGTCAGGTATTACTTGCTGCTGAGAAGAATTCTTAACTAATATGACCAGGAGTTTACCCAGCTCTTACATTCTCACCAATAGGTGACACATTGGACATTGAATAAAGGACAAAAAGACATTTATGAGATTCTACTGTTTCCAACAGGAGCTCTGGTAGCATAGTGCCTAAGGCACTTGACTGCTAACCAAACCCACCAGCCACTCCTCAGAAGGAAGTTTGGGCAATTCTACTTCTGTAGTGATACTGCCTCGGAATTCCAAGGAGGGGTCGCTACAAGTCGGGTCCGACTCAACGGCACATAACAACAACAACAACACTGTTTCCAACAGGGATAATCAGTCCAGGCAGAGTGCAGGTGACAAAGTCTTAAGTCAAGATGCAAGGGAGCTGACTCTGACCACACGCCAGCTGTGTCTTTCTCTGTGTGTCACTGGGCAGGTCGCTTTACCTCTCTGGGCCTCAATGTCTACTTTCTTCCCTTACTCTTTTCTTCACTATAGTATGTAGAGACTCTGAAAATCTCAACTTTCTTCTCTGGCCAACACTCAGGATTAGGATAAAGATAGGAAGAATAAATGTTAACTTACATATTTATGGCATTTTTCAAGTGATTCAAAGACAAGAAGTATGGCTACTATACTAGATGACAGAGATAAGACCAAAGGAATCTTCACTGTCTAGTAATGACTAAGCTCACACTGATGAAATTTACAAGGGTAAGTGTCAAGAGGGAGTCCTTGGATGGCACAAATGGTTAAGCACTCAGCTACTAGCCAAAAGGTAGGCCATTTGAACCCACTCACAGACACCTTAAAAGACAGGTCTGGATATCTGCTTCTAAGAGGTCACAGCCTGGAAAACTCCATGGAGCAGCCCCCCTCTGCTCCCATGGGGTCACCACGAATCAGAATGATTCCATAGCAACCAACAAAAAGAACACAGGCTCAAGAGAGCCACCTGGAGCCAAAATACTGATACTCCATTATAGGAAAAGGACTTCAGAGCATAACCACAGTGACTGTGAAAAAGATGGGGGAGTTGATGTTATTTCTAAGTTCATTATGAGTCAAAAGTGGGACTGAGTTGAAGTCCCATCTCCTCCCTATATTACAAGTATCATCTTGTATGATTATCCATGTTCCCTTGGTCCCTCCTTACCCCCTTCTCAGGCCTCACTCGGCTAATCATTGCCTCTGTCTCCTGTATCTTCAATTTGCCCCTCTCTACTGGACGTGGAGAGAGAAACTTCCCCAAGAGCCAGCGCCTGGAATTCAGACTTCTGGTAGCATAGTGGCTAAGGCACTTGACTGCTAAACAGAAGGCTGGCGGTTCAAATCTACCAGCCACTCTTCAGAAAGAAGATGGGGCAATCTACTTCCATATGATACTGCCTCAGAAACCCAAGGAGGGGTCACTATGAGTCAGGTCCGACTTGACGGCACATAACAACAACAACACAACAGCCTCCAGATGATATCTACTAGCCCCAAGGACACTCCTGACCTGGAAGACTGAAAAGGTGCGACATTCCTCTCGTTACTCTTATACACCACACCTGCTTGGTGAATGGAGGAGGTTCAGCCATCCTTGACTCCCACCCACCTTCTGGGCCCACAGGAATTCCATCCCACTCTGTGTGATTGGATGGAGCCTGGGTGCCTTGCCCTGCCCTCCCCCGATTTTTTTTCTCTTTCTTTTTTCTGCTTTTTAGTTTGCTTGCTTTTGTCTGTTTTAAAACTACCACTATTATTAATACTTTTGACCTTTTTCAGCTTTTTTCTTTTCCCTGTTCCTGGTTGCAAATTTTTTTCTCCGTTTTTTCTCATGGTTAACCCCATGCCTTGTTTTCTCTTTGCATTTTTCCCATTTTTTTCTTCATTACTCTCTTTCTCTGCCTTTTTCTCTTATTGCCTATCCCCAGATATTGCAGGTTTTCTTGTCTTTTTTTTCCCCCTGCTGACCTTCTTGTTTGTCCGGAGGGCACAGCCATTTTGATTGTTTACACGTGGCAGCCATTTTGGATATTTAAAGTGACAGAGGGTGCAGCCATTGTGAATGTTTACTTACAAGTGGTGGCCATTTTGGATATTAAAAGTAACCGAGGGCGCAGCCATTTTTAATGTTTACAAGTGGCAACCATTTTGGATTTTAAAGTGATAGCATTCTCATTCGGATTCCAGGGACCTAAGAACAGGCAGCAAGGCAGGAAGTAGGGAGAGGACAGAAAAGGCAAAGGGGACCAGAATAGATTGAGGAGTCAGCCATAGGGACCCAGGTGAAGACAGGGAACTCAGGCCAGGCCCCACAAGGAGTGAGTTGGGAAGGCAGGGAGAGGACAGAAAAAGCAAAGGGGATAGTAACAGATCGAGGAGTCAACCTCAGG
>NW_006921672.1:5171990-5174948 GCF_000298275.1 Orycteropus afer afer
TTTTATAAAAAAACAAACACACACACACACCCCAGTTTTTAATTCAGCTACTGCTCTCTCTCCTCCCTTCACAGCCAGATTTCTCCCAAGAGCTGTCTGTCCACTTGCTGCACATTCCTCAATCTCCCTAATATGAATTCCACTTCACTGTGTCACAAAAATTACTTTTGCTAAGGTCACCAATGACCTTCATGTTGCTAAATATAATGTTTGCTTTTCACTCTTCATCTCTCTCAACCTCTTAGCTATCTCTCCACAATCCCAAGGCTAGATACGTCTCCTTGTACTCAACTGCTAATGAATATACCTCATATGCTGGATTGCATTATTGTTCCCAGTTATCCACTCTTTCTTGTATCTGTGCCCTTTGTGATGCAATGTTACAGTTCCTCCCAGTAGAAGTATAGCATACTGGCCCCCTTCTTGGTTGTTGGGCTTGACCAAATGACTTGCTTTGGCCAACATGGCAAGGGAAGAAGTAACAATGTGCCAGAATGAGCCTACAACCTTGGAGGCATCTCCTGGTTCCACTTCCTTTACTTGCACTAGTACTAACACCTTGAGAAGAAAATGCACTGGCTGCAGAAGAATGAGAGATACATGGAGAAGAGAATCTCCAGCTGACCCACTGACTGGTGAGCATGAGCATGACAATGAATGCTGACTGGTGTGTGCCACTGAGTTTTTGGGGGTAGCAAGAGTATGAGGTACCATATGCCCTCTACACAGATTCTCATGATCAGATTATCCTTGAGTTGTCTTTTGACTCTAATCATTTCCCATTCTATCCCATTCCCATTCAAAACTGCAACCAGTACCTGAAGCTCCCTCACATCTCTCCTGCTCCGTATTGTGAAGCCACTTGGTTTTTATGTCATCACGCCTGTATTTCAGATCCATTGCCTCAATCTAGAACACTTTTTTTTTTTCAATTTTTATTGTGATTTGGGTGAAAGTTTACAAAGCAAATTCATTTTCCATACAGCATTTCATTCACATTTTGTTTCATGACATTGACTGCAATTCCCCACAGTGTAACAGTTCTCTTCCTGCTTCCTATCCGTAATTACCTCTTTCCTGTGTCCTTCCCTCTCATGCATGCTGTCCCCCTTCTCCCCCCCCACCAGCTATCCCCCTGTGCAAACACTGGCCTTCTGTTCTCCCACAATTGATTGATTGCTCCAAGGAGTGTATCTACCTGATGTATATGTTTACCCCATATGCCTGTCTATTGTTTGGCTAGAAGCCACAGGAGTGAGTTCAGTGGAACATTTATTAAATATTCATTCCATCCATAAATCTTCAACTCTCTATACCACTAACTCTATGTTCTACTCATCCCCCTACACATTAAGCCATTCTTAGTCTCACAGAGCTGAGACTCATATAAGTGGCTTTGTTTACTCTGTGACACAAGACCAGAAAGGAAGCAAGAACAAGGGTGTCTTAGGTTGTTTCTTATCACTTGGAACGAGCATTCTCCTTCTAAAGCAAATACAAGGAACATAGTACTATTGTTGTTGTTGTTGTTAGGTGCCGTCAAATCATCTTTGACTCATAACGACCCCATACACAGCAGATGAAACACTGCCTAGTCCTGCGCCAACTCCACAATCCTTGTTATACTTGAGCCCATCGTTGCAGCCACTGTGCCAATCCATCTTGTTGAGGGCATTCCTCTCTTTAGTCAACCCTCCACCTTACCAAGCATGATATCCTTCTCCAGGGAATGGTCTCTTTTGACACCATGACCAAAGTAAGTGAGACGAAGTCTGCCCATTCTTGCTTCCAAGGAGCATTCCAGCTGCATTTCTTCCAGGACAGATTTGTTAGTTCTTTTAGCAGTCCATGGTACTTTCAGCATTCTTTGCCAACACCACAACTCAAAAGCACCAACTTTTCTTTGGTCTTCCTTATTCCTTGTCCAGCTCTCACATGCATATGAGGTGATTGAAAATATCATGGCTTGTGTCAGGCGCACCTTAGTCCTCAAGGAGACATCTTTGTTCTTCAGCACTTGAAAGAGATCTTTTGTAGCCCATTTGCCAGACATCATCTGATGTCTTGACTGCTGCTTCCATTGTAGAACTAAGTAATATGAAGTCTTTGACAACTTCAATCTTTTCTCCATTTATCATGATGCTGTTATTGGTCCAGTTGTGAGGATTTTTGTTTTCTTTATATTGAGGTGTAATCCATACTGCAGACTGTACTCTTCAATCTTTATCAGTAAGTGCTTCAGGTCATCCTCACTCTCAGAAGCAAAGTTGTGTCATCAGCATATCACAGGTTGTTAATGATTCTTCCTCCAATCGTGATGCCACATTCTTCTCCATATAGTCCAGCTTCTCAGATTATTTGCTCAGCGTTGTTGCTATTGTTGTTGTTATGTGCCATTGAGTCACCTCCAACTCATAGCAACTCTAAGCACAACTGCATGATACACTGCCTGGTCTTGCACTGTCCTGACAATCCTTGCTGTGCTTGAGCCCATCATTGCAGCCACTGTGTCAATCCATCTCATTGAGGGTCTTCCTCTTTTTCACTGACCCACTACCAAGCATGGTATCCTTTTCCAGGGAGTGATCCCTTCTGACAACGTAACCAAAGTAGGTAGGTGAGATGAAGTCTGGCCATTCCTGCTTCTAAGGAGCATTCCAACTGCACTTCTTCCAAGACAGATTTATTCCTTCTTCTGGCAGTTCAGGGTATTTTTGGTATTCTTCGCCAAAACAATTCAAATGCATCGATTCTTCTGCAGTCTTCCTTATTCATTGTCCAGCTTTCACATGCATATGAGGCTATTGGAAATACCATGGCTTGGATTAGGTACACCTTAGTCTTCAAAGGGACATCTTTTCTTTTTACCAGTGATATAGGGGAGCTCTGGTAGCATAGTGGCTAAGGCACTTGACTGCTAACCAGAAGGCTGGCGGTTCAAATCCACCAGCCACTCCT
>NW_006921672.1:5176038-5178254 GCF_000298275.1 Orycteropus afer afer
CATGTGTCTTTGATTTTCTTCATTCTTCTTTGCTCTGGATGAGGAGTGACCCACCATTGCATCCAGATGGCCCCTCGCAAGCTTTTAAGATCCCAGTCACTACTCACCAAAGTAGGATGTAGAACAATGTTTTTGTGTAGTATGTTATGCCAATTGAGCTTGATGTCCCCTGCAACCATGATCTGAGCCCACAGGTCCAACTACTTGTTCCCTCTGGCTACCTGGCTGTGGCCAAGAAGCCACCACAACCTTGCCCCTTGTCAGCTCTGCTACACATATGCACATTCTTAGAGCATATACAAATATGCATGTAGAAACATTGTCTGCTAACCCTATATATGGTCATGGGCACACTACCCCCTGCCTAGCCATAACTGATTGTTCAGCCTGTCCATTCATCTATCCACTTGAAGATCAATGTTTACCATCCCTGACAATGCAGTACTGTACATGCAAAAGGGTTCATCTTTGTTGTCTGTACCTCCCATGAACCTCTTTATGTCTTCCTCTTCCTCAATGCCACCATGTTGATCATTCACATTTGGAATACTGCCCTTCCCTTCCTCCAAATCAATACTTCTCTCTACCCATCTAGCAGTGTTCCCTCCCTTCCCCTTCCACCCCTAGTAACCAAGAAAGAAAGTTTCCTTCCATATATAAACCTTTCCTTGACTTTCTACAATAATAACTCACTGCCATCAAGTCGGATCCGATTCATAGTGACCCCTCCTTGGGTTTCTGAGGCAGTATC
This sequence comes from Orycteropus afer afer, assembly GCF_000298275.1. Classification (NCBI taxonomy): domain Eukaryota; kingdom Metazoa; phylum Chordata; class Mammalia; order Tubulidentata; family Orycteropodidae; genus Orycteropus; species Orycteropus afer. The sequence continues at coordinate 5,176,790 of NW_006921672.1, forward strand.
ACTACAGAAGTACATTGCCCAATCTTCCTTCTGGTGAGTGGCTGGTGGGTTTCAGCCACCAGCCTTCTGGTTAGCAGTTAAATGCCTTACAATATTTGTCCTTCTGTGTTTGACTTATTTCACTCAGCATAATGTCCTCCAAGTTCATGCACGTTATACAGTGTTTTGCAGATTCTACATTATTCTTTAGGGTTGTATAATATTCCATTGTATGTACATACTATATAGTTTGGTTATCTATTTTTCTGTTGATGGACACTTAGGTTGTTTCCATCTTTTTGCTGTTGTAAATAGTGCTATGATGAACATGGGTATGCATATATCTGTTTTTGTCCTGGCTCTCACTTCTTTAGGATATATTTCTAGTAATGGGATTGCTGGATCAAATGGTGTTTCTAATTCTAACTTTTTTTTTTTTCAAGAATAAAACTTATTTAATATATTTGGTTGTTACATTATCCACACAAAATGAAACATTGGAATCTGCCTGTAGGTTGTTTAGAACTATAAAGAGTCTGGCACTATGTTGAAACACCCACTACCCCCACACGCCATGCAATCCACAGATGCATTGCTTCAGATATTTTGACTTTAATGAAAACAGGAAAGTATGTTAAGGAAGGTGTTTCTGGGGACTGAAGCTGTCTCCTTTTACCCTTCAAATCATTTTTAGATGTGAATAAAAATAAATAAAATTTAAAGGACTTCATAGATACTTCAGGATTCTAATAGAAAGAAAGCCTACAACATAAAATAAAACCCAAAGGCTTTAATTTATATTCTTCCAAGGTTTTAGTTAACTGAGGAAAATGCTCTGTGGAAGAACTGAAAATATCTAAGGAAAAAAGCTCAGGACCTCGGAGGAGGGTTGCACTAAATTGCAGAGAGGCAGAGGTTTAAGCAGTTCCAAATTTAGGAATTTTATTTTCTTCTTTTGAAACTTGGCCTGGGAGTGGGGGAGCAGAATTCGGCACTGCGGGAGGATTCTGGGTGAGTATACAACCCTAGGATCTATGTGCTCAGCTCATTCTGAGGGGCCAGAGAAAAGACAGACGCAAGGGAAACTCATTTTTGAAAGGCACTTTCCAGTTACAAAGCACTCTCACACTCTTTATTTCATTGGACACAGTACGATTTTTGGCCTCCAACATCAACGAAAATAAGAAACTCAACTTCAGGCCCTCTTGACATCAGGATTCCAAGGCCTCGCCACTAACTTGTTTCCGCAGTTCCTCAATCCACGCACCCCACCAACCCCCTCGGCACCAGCAGGCCTCTAATTCCAACTTTTTAAGAAATCACCATACTGCGTTCCACAGTGGTTGTATCATTTTAGAGTCCCACCAGCAGTGTACGAGAGTCCCAATCTCTCCACATCCTCACCAGCATATGTTATTTTCTGTCTTGTTGAACTTTGCTATTAGTGCTGGAGTGAGATGATATCTCATTGTTTTTTTGATTTGCA
>NW_006921672.1:5180221-5187627 GCF_000298275.1 Orycteropus afer afer
GTTCTTTTCCTTTGTTTTATTTATGTGATGGATGGCACTGATTGTTTTTCTAATGTTGAACCATCCTTGCATACCTGATATGAACCCCACTTGGTCTTAATGTATGATATTTTTTATATGTTGTTGGAATCTATTGGCTACGATTTGTTGAAGATTTTTGCATTTATATTCATGAGGGATGTTGGTCTGTAGTCTCCCTTTTGAGTGATGTCTTTGCTTGGTTTTGGCATCAAGGTTATGCTGGCTTCATGTAATGAATGTGGGAGGATTCCATCCTTTTGTATTCTGGACTAGTTTGAGCAGGATTGGTGTGAGATATATGCACACCTATGTTCCTCATAGCACTATTTACAATAACAAAAAGATGGAAACAACCTAGGTGTCCATCAACAGAAGAATGGATAACCAAACTATGGTACATACATACAATGGAACACACAATGCAACACTAACATACATACTATGCAACACTAAAGAATAATGTAGAATATGCAAAACATCACATAACATGGATGAACTTGGAGGACATTATGCTGAGTGAAATAAGTCAATCACAGAAGGACAAATATTGTACTAGTTCATTATCGTAAAAAGTCAAGGAGAAGTTTATATATGGAAGGAAACTTTCTTTGTTGGTTACCAGGGGTGGGAGGGGAGGAGAGGGAACACAGCAAAAAAAAAAAAAAAAAAAAAAAAGTGGTATATTAAAGTCTCCTCCTATCACTGTGAAGTCATCTATGTATCTTTTCAATTCTGTTAAAGTCTGGTTTATGTCTTTTGGGGCTCTTTGTTTAGGTACATAGATTGTTGTTATGTCCTCTTGTTCAATCAATCCTTTAATCATTATATAATGTCCTTCCTTGTCTCTTATGGTGATTTTTTTTTTCCTTATGGTGATTTTTATCTTAATGTCACTTTTATCTGAAATTAATATTGCCACTCCTGGTCTTTTCTGGTTGCCATTTGCTTGATATATCTTTTTCCAACCTTTGATTTTTAGTCTATTTTTGTCTTTGTCTCTAAGGTGAGTCTATTTTAGACAGCATATTGATGGGTTATGTTTTCTTATCCAGTCTGCAACTCTCCATCTCTTGAGTGGTGCATTTAATCCATTTACATTCAGTATAATTATAGCAAGTATGAATTTGTTACTGTCATTTTTTATTGTGTTTATTATTGCTGTCATTGTGTTTTTTCATGGTGTTGCTGATTTGTTTCATATAATTTTCTGTGCTGAGCTCATTTTGTTTATGAATTGTGTTATCATTACTGTTGTTGCTGTTGTTTTAGTATATGCTGAATATTTGTGCTTGTCCTCTTTTTTATTGTGATGTGAAGGTTTATAATTTTTCTCTGAGGTTACCCTATGATGTATAATTTTCTTCCCAAGTTTAGAATAATTGGTTCTATCTTGAAATTGTCTTGACTTCCTCACCATTTAGAAATTCTGTAACTACACAATTTTTTCCATCTTTTTGGTTTATATCTGTCCTCGTTTGCCAATTGTTATCTCTGATTCCCTGTTTATAATCTTGTAAGCTTATTTTACTTTGGATTCTTGGGAAATATAGTTTTTTAGTTGGATTCCTTCACACCTTGAATAAAATTGAGATTCTATTACTAAGAAAAAAGAAGAGAATGGATATTGGAAGGCCCCCGCAGCAGTGCCTGCCCTACACAGAAAAAACTTTGCCACTTGGGCTTGGGGACACATACAATAAGCAATAAGCCTACACTAATTCCTCCAATAGGAAGTGCGGTGTAGTAAATTACCTGCTATGGCTTTTCTAGCCATACATCTTTGTAAACTCCATGGTGGAATTTGCAGTGAGAAACTGAGTAGCTTCTGATTGTTAAAATCATCCACCTGGGGTATTTCTGGTGGGAGTGGCACAAAACAATGTTCTGGGAAGTTCTTGCTCTCTTTCAGATGCTTGGAAGTCTGATGTTATGATTGGTTGGTTTGGCTACTCTGCGGGGCTCAAAAGGAGGCCTCTTAGAGGCAGAAGTCTCTCTGACCTCTGGCTAAGGAAGATGTGTTGCTGAGAAAGAGATATCGAGAGACATGCACTGCTGAGATAGAGACACCAAGAGACACATGCTGCTGAGAAAGAGACTGAGAGATACTGAGAAAGATTTTTGGGTGAGAGATGGTGGGCTGGGACAGAGGCTGAACATCATTCCTAAACTTGAATTGTAGCCTGGTGCTTCCCTAATAAACCTCATAATCTGTGAGTTCTGTGTGGCTACTGCAGTGAATTATTGAACCCGGCAGATAGGCTTTGGGTGCTATAGGAGGAACAGTTTGTGTAAGGGCTGGAGGGAGGCAGCATGTCTGGCCTCACAGTAATGGACCTTGGGCTACTTATAGTGCTTCTGTTTTCCTCTTGTGCGGTTAGAGGAGGTCAGAAGATATGGCCTCCTTGCCTTTTTAGCAGGGAGTGTCTACCCTTTGCCTAAGGCAGGGCTTGAATTTGAGCCCTGTATTGAACCTCATCCATTTTCTACAAAGACAACTGAGTAAATTTCTTTGACAACTTGTTATCACAGACTGGGTTTGCACTGCTTATCTGTGGAAACCTCCAGCTGACAAACTAATGTGCAAACTGATTCAGAATACATAGATTCCATATGACTCCAAAGAGGCAACCAAAAAATGGCACCGTAAGGACATATTCACAGCCCAGGACATTAATGAGATTCTCACAAGATGGAATATCCAGAGAGCTACTCTGCCAAAGATGAGCTCATAGATAAAGAATTATAAAGCATATGAAGAACTCAGCACTATGAGAGATAGTTAGCAAAAGCAACAAACTGTAAACTAGAAATAATAAAACAATTTAGAATAGATTTTAAATCAGTGCACCTCTGTTTTTCAAAGAGATTAAAGAAGAATTTCAATCCATAGAACAAAGGCAGAATATTATGGGAAAAACCACAGGCAGCTTTGAAAAAGATATATATAGAAATTCTATAACTAAAAAAAAGTCATTAAAATAAAAACTACTGGGCATATAAGAACAAATTTGTTGTTTCCAACCAAATGATAAGCCTACAAGGTGAACAATTACATCAGGGAGGTCCACTCCTTAGAACAATCAACCATGGGAGACCAGGAGGGCAGTATTTGCACAGGGAGAGAGCTCAGAGGGCAGGAATGCACAGGAAAGAAGAACACAGGGACAAGGTACCCACAGGGAGGAAGTAGGAAGAGAGCTGTTACATTATGGGGATTACAATCAACGTCATGAAAGAAAATGTGTATGAACTGTTGAATGGAAAATGAATTTGCTCTGTAAATTTTCACCCATATCATCATCATCATAAAAGAACAAATTGGGCTTACCATGGAGAGAGATTCCATGAACTTGAAGGTAGATCTGAAGAAATACCACAGAATGCTGCAGAGAAAGTTAAAAACACTGAAAAAAAAAAAATGGGTTAAGAAACATAAAGGTGAAATGAGAAGATCCAAAGACATCTAATAGGAGTTCCAGTGGGAAACAGCAATAATGGAAGGTCACAATATTCAGAATTAATGGCTAAGAATTTTCCAGAATTGAAAATAGAGATATATATACTTAGTTAAAAAAAGCCCACAGCAAGTTCTGAGCAGAATGAAAAAAAAAGCAAACCTACATATTGCAGTGAAGTTGTAGAAAATCAAAGAACCTTAAAACTACCAGGAAAACAAGTGGCAAGTACTAACAGATTTCTAATTAGGAAATGATACCAGACTGGCAGCAGCCTGTTCATGAGCAACAATAGATGTCAGAAGACAGTGGAATCGTATTTCCAAAGTGCTGAGGGAAGAGAACTCTCAGCTTAGAATCTTATACCCACCTGAAAGGATGATAAAAAATACACATTTTCAGACTCACAAAACTTAAAAAGGTTTTTGAAACACCATATAACATGGAAAAACTGGGAGGACATTTTGCTGAGTGAAATAAGTCAATCACAGAAAGATAAATATTGTGTTAGTTCGTTATTGTAAAAAGTGTAAGGAAAGGTTTATATATGGAAGGATATTTTCTTTGTTCATTACCGGGGGTGGGAGGGAAGGGGAGAGAACACCACAAAAATAAAATTAAAAAAAAAAGAAGAAGAAGGTTTTTGATCCTCAGCTCCCTTCTGAGATACCTGCTAAAGGATGCACTTGGGTGAAGAAAAATGAGCTCAGAAGGAAGTTAGTAGAATGCAATGAAAAATAGTAAGCAAATAAAGCAATAAATAAACTGATATATAATTAGGCAACAATTTGGTAAAAATAAGGACTAATTTGTGTGTAGGAGCTCTGGTGGCATACTGCCTAAGGCATTTGACTGCTAACCAGAAGGCTGGTGGTTCAAACCTACCAGCCAGCCACTCCTTGGAAGGAAAATAGGGCAATCTACTTTCATAAAGATTTACCATCTCAGAAACCTAATGAGGGTCATTAGGAGTCAGAATAGACTTGATGGCAGTGGGTTTGAATTTTTTGGAAGGCATATCTAAAAACAAAACAAATTTTAAAAACACACAGTAAAGCCAAACAGGAAAGAATGAAAATACTTTCTAGGCAGCAAGAACAACTCAAAGAAATCTGGTAAAATAATGGTAAAATCAGAAAAAATCAAACCCAATTTAACTCACTATGAGTCTCAACAGTGAGTTGAACCAACCACTAGTGTAAAACATATACCTTTTAGAGTCGGACAAAAGGGACCACTGACTTAGGCCTTGAGCTACAGAGGCCCTGCTCTTTTTCACCTCTGGTAGAATCCCTACGGGATGAGGGGTTTGAGGGCCAAGGAAATGTGCTCCCTGAAGCCGCTCCACCCCCCAGGCAGTCTCTGGGTCTGTGCAGCCTCTTCTTAGGTTCTGGGCCACCACCATCAGTGAACACAAAAGGGTGCCCAAGGCTGGCATTTGCAGGGCACGTGGGTGGACCTTGGAATGTGAAGGTTTGGCTGTCCACACACATTTACACAGGATGAAGCCAGTGATTTGAAAGGGAAGGGGAGTGGACCATAGACTGCGGCCAGGAGCTGGCTTGCCTTGCGTTACAGGGATCTGAGAACTCTTATTTCAAGTCTGGGTTTCCAGGTCATTTTGAAGGTATATTTGTCAAGATAGGCAAGTAGAACATATTGCCTTTGACTGTTAACCTGAATTATTAAAAAAAAAAAAAAAAAAAAAGATACACTCATTGCTGTCTAGTCGATTTGATTCATAGTAACCCTTCCTAGTTTCCGAGTCAGTATCCCTACAGAAGTAGATTGCCCAATCTTCCTTCCGAGGAGATTAGCAGTCAAGTGCCTTAGCCACTATGCTACCTGAGCTCCCGAGGTTAAGTTTAGGGTGATGAAAATAATTTGAAAATGGATAGTTATGATGGCTGTACAACATAGTAAATGTGATTAATTCACTGAATTGTACACTTAAAAATTATTAAAATGTGCGGTGCAGTGCATTGCTTGGTATGGCTCTTTTAGCTGTGGTCTTTGTGGCCAATTACTGGGTAGAACTATGCAAATGTCAGGTGTTTGTGGCCCACCAAGGGGATTGGATGGCTTGTTAGTAATGTAAATAAGGTAGTTGGCACCCTTGGAGGGGGTGGACCATGGAAATAAGGTGTATGGAATGCTAATGTGGGTATTGGTTCTGCTAGGCTTAAAATGAGTGATCCTAGAGGCAGAGTGGGGGATCTCACTGCCATTAAGAGAGAAGGGCCAGAGGTGGAGTGGAGTGTGTCCTTGGACCGGAGATCCCTGTGCTGGACCTCCTTGCCAGAGAGACCCAGCTGAGACAACCAGCTGGGATGACTGGCTGAGAGAACAGCTGAGAGAAGGCTTCAGTGGAACCAAGTGGCATGAACAGAGCAGTGGGCTTGCCAGCCCAGGTAACAAGAAAGCTGAGTGCCTTTGGGCAGGAGGCTTGCTGGTAGAGTGAGGTGCATCTAGGTGCACCTATTGGCAGAGCTAAAAGAGCTTTCTAACACTTGCCTGAGCAGGGCAGTGTCAACGGCCAGAGAGGCATGCCTGAGGGCATAGCAAAGGGGATATTGTCCCATCAAAGAATTGTATCCTGAGAGCATTCGTGAGCCTGAATTGTAACCTGTTACACATAACAACAGGAGCTCTGGTAGTATAGTGCCTAAGGCACTTGACTACTAACCAGAAGCCTGGCGGTTCAAACCCACCAGCCACTCCTCAGAAGGAAGATGGGACAATCTACTTCCGTAGTGATACTGCCTCCTCGGAAACTCAAGGAGGGGTCACTAGGAGTCGGGTCCAACCTGACGGCACATAACAACAACTGTTACTGGGGTCCCTGGGACCCTGAGTAGGGGTCCTTGCCTTCTACTGACAAAGAATTGAACAGGAGAGGTAAAATGTCCACACCAACCAGAGAAAGGAGAGGGGCTGGGCTCATGAGAGAAAGATGGAGAGAGGCTTCCATCTATGCTAGCCTCCAGTCTCTCACTAAACAAAGGATTTCCTATGGGTTATAAAGGGTTTTATAGGCTGGCAGGAATAAGGTATCATCTTTTTTCATAAAATAGGCAGGGGTTTACAGGAAAAAGTGGGGTTACAAAAATCACGTGCACATGCAGGAATAGCCAAGATGTATTCTACCACAAAGGCTGTTGGAACAAAGATGGAACCTGTCACAAAGGCTGCTGGGTGCGTGCGTGATGTCTCTGGTCCCTGTTTCAAGTCCCAGCGAGGGATTCCTGTTCTTGACTGCCTCTGGTGGAAGATCATTGGTCAAATTGAATTTTACTGAGCATGCTTTGCACCTGGTGAGGTACTTAAAGGACAACTCAGGAGATTTACCACCATTTTATAAAGATCAAGCTTGTGAGGCTTTTGAAATGTAACTTATTTTGCCTAAGGGCCTGGTTTGTTAATTGCCAGTAATTCTGTCATTCTGTCGCCAGCAGCAAGAATACTGAGTCAGAGGCTGCTTGATTCAACCAGCGCAATTCCCCACCTGTCTTATTACTTCCCGAATAAACCCCATAATCCTGAGTATTGTCTGTGAGTTCTGGGTGACTCTTGCAAAGAATTATCAAACCCAGCAGAGAAGTAATGAGTACCACCAGAGGGGTGGTTGGTGTCAGGATTGGTAGAAAGGCTGGAGAGTGGTGGCTGGTCTGGCCTCATAAGAATAAGCCTTGGGCTGCTGATGGTGATTCTGTCTTTCTCTTGTGAAGTTAGAGGAGGTCAAAGGAAGCTGCTCCCATGTCCTTTCTGTACAATGGAAAATATTTTGTTATATATATATTTTATATGTGTATATATACATATTTTGTTTTATATATACACATAGGGAGCTCTGGTAGCACAGTGGCTAAGACACTTGCCTGCTAACCAGACGGCTGGCGGTTCAAACCCACCAGCCACTCCTCGGAAGGA
>NW_006921672.1:5188207-5197978 GCF_000298275.1 Orycteropus afer afer
CAGCCACTCCTCAGAAGGAAGGTTGGGCAATCTACTTCCGTTGTGATACTGCCTCGGAAACCCAAGGAGGGATTGCTATGAGTTGGGTCTGACTCGACGGCACATAACAACAACAACAACATTTTTAAAATTATTGCTGATTATGGTAATTTGGAAAATATTCCTAATGTTACAGCACTGATAAAATTTTGAAGAAGAATGATGTAAGTTGCTAATAGCAGCATTTGATAGGTACCTCAAGAAGAAATGAGCTCATAAAAGAACTGGCCAGTTTGTAAATAGTTGAGAGGAAATATAGACGATGCAGAAATTCCAGGATTTTGGAACTAACACTGTTTCCTTCCATATGAAAAACGTGGCCATGAAAACACAAACTCGGAACAAAGACAAAATCTGTGATGCTGCCAGTAAGACATACCCTGTATCAGTCACTTTTGCTGCATAACAAATCACCCCAAAACCAAATGGCTTAACCAAAAAAACCAAACTCACTGCCACCGAGTCGGACCCGATTCATAGCGACTCCTCCTTGGGTTTCTGAGGCAGTATCACAACGGAAGTAGATTGTCCAACCTTCCTTCCAAGGAGTGGTTGGTGGGCTTGAAACGCCAGCTTTCTGGTTAGCAGTCAAGTGCCTTAGACACTATACTACCAGAGCTCCTGGATGGCTCAAAGCAATGGGTATTTTTATTATTTCTGATGATTCTGTGGGCAACTCTTCTGGTCTGGACTGGCTCAGCTGGCTGGGGCTGGATGATCTAATAAAGCCTCACTTACCTGTCTGGTAGTTGGCTGGCTGAGTGCTATAAGGAGATATTGGGTGGAACTACTGGTCTGTGCTCCATGTGGTCTCTCATCTTTCAGCAGGCCATCCTAGGCATCTTCACGTGTGGCAGAAGTTTCTAAGAACAAGAAAGGAGAGTGAATCCTTTTCAAGTCTCTGCTTTCATCACTTTGCTTAGAGCAAGTCACCTGGCTAAGCCCAGATTAAAAGGGTGAGATGGGACTACTAGCTAAATCACAATGCAAAAAGGTGTGCATACAGCAGTTGAAAAAATCTGTGGCTATTTTTGCAATCTACCACACGACCTTACAGGCAAAGGCCAAAGCGAGGGTGTGGCTATCACATCCATTTATTAACAACTCTGAAAGGATTAAGGCAGTGCCTGTAGATCCATCCAGCTGGACAAAAGGGTTCCTAGAATGATTAACTGTGGTTTCACAGAAGCCTGATATGCCTGTTAATAAATTCCTGTTATTAAGTCTAGACAGAAGTATGAAAGAATTGTGGGTGAGGCTTTTGGCCCATGAAGTTGTCTGAAATCAAATACACAGAAAAGAATCAATTTTGAGAGAGCTATTTTGGCAAAGTGCCCCCAACCTTGAATGAAAGACCCCCACTTTCTTCAAGTAAACAGGAGAGTAAAAAAAAAAGCGTCTCAGTCAACACAAAAGTCATGTTCTTCAATTCTCATCTTCAGGGTCAGCTGATGGTGGGAAATTTCTCATAAAATCTAATCTCACACCTCTTAGATATAATTTCTTGTGATCAGCCCATATTTACACATCCAGAGTGAGAGAGATATTAGTGAACCATCTGGTCTGTTCTGAGACAATCTGGGATCCCAAAAAGACCATGTCATAGGAGTGGGGCCACATTCTAAAAATAAAGGCAAAACTGAAATAGACCCACCATAACAAAGCCTAAAATCAAACATTCACAAGATACAGTTATCTATTAGTGATTTAATTGCCTTTCAGAATAAAATGTAATATTCTTTATGGGAATATATAAACACCCGGATCCTTTGCAACATATCACTTACAATGTTTAACATACAATTAAAAATTACTAGACAGGCAAAGAAACAGAAAAAAAAGGTAGCCAATCATCTAGAGATAAAACAGTCAATATGTTATTGTTGTTATGTACCGTCGAGTCGGACCTGACTCATAGTGACCCCTCCTTGGGTTTCTGAGGCAGTATCACTATGGAAGTAGATTACCCCATATTCCTTCCGAGGAGTGACTGGTGGGTTTGAACTGCCAGCCTTCTGGTTAAGTCAAGTGCCTTAGGCACTATGCTACCAGAGCCCCCAAAACAGTCAATAGAAGCAATTTTTTCCTTTTACTGTAGCTTCCTCAGGCAATTTCTACCTCTGTGATACACTTGTTGGGTTGTTAGGGACTGTCGGGTTGGCTCCAACAGAAGGAAACTCTTCCTGGCCCTGCACTATTCTCACAACCCTTCCTATGCTTCAGCCTGTCATTGCAGCCACTGGGTCAGTCTTTCTCATTGAGGGTCTTCCTCTTTTCCGCTGACCCTCTACCAAGCATGATGTCCTTCTCCAGGGACTGGTCCCTTCTGACAACATGACCAAAGTAGGTGAGATGACAGCTGGCCATTCTCACTTCTAAGGAGCATTCTGGCTGCACTTCTTCCCAGACAGATTTGTTTGTTCTTCTGGCAGTCCATGGTATTTTCAGTATTCTTCACCAACACCACAATGAAAAGGTATCAACTCTTGTTTGGTCTTCCTCATTCATTGTCTAGCTTTCACACGCATATGAGACGATTGAAAATACAATGTTTTGGGTTAGGCGAACCTTAGTCTTAAAGTGATATGTTTGCTCCTTAACACTTTAAAGAGGACTCTTGCAGAAGATTTGCCCAGTACAATATGCCATTTGGTTTCTTGACTGCTGCTTCCATGGGTGTTGATTTTGGATCCAAGGAAAAGGAAATACCTGACAACCTCAATCTTTTCTCCATTTATTGTGATGTTGCTTATTGGTCCATTTGTGAGGATTTTTGTTTTCTTTATGTTGAAACATAATCCATACTGAACACTGTAGTCTTTAACCTTCGTCAGTAAGGGCTTCAATTCCTCTTCACTTTCAGCAAGCAAGATTGTGTCATTTGCATATCACAGGTTGTTAATGAATCCTCTTCCAATCCTGATGTTGCATTCTTCTTCATATAGTCCAGCTTCTAGGGTTATTTACTCAGCATACAGATTGAATAAGTGTGGTGAAAGGATACAACCCTCACACACATTTCTTGATTTTAAACCATGCAGTGTCCCCTTGTTCTGTTCAAACAGCCTCTTGGTCTATGCACAGGTTCCTCGTGAACACAATTAAGTGTTCTGGAATTCCCATTCTTTGCAATGTTATCCATAATTTGTTATGATCCACACAGTTGAATGCCTTTGCATAGTCAATAAAACACAGGTAAACATCTTCCTGGTATTCTTTACTTTCAGTCAACATTCATCTGACATCAGTAATGATATCCTTTTGTCCATATCCTCTTCTGAATCCAGCTTGGATTTCTGGAAGTTCTCTGTCAATATACTGCTGCAACTGTTTTTGAATTATCTTCAGCAAAATTTTACTTGAGTGTGGTATTAATGATATTGTTTGAAAACTTCCACATTCTGTTGGATCACCTTTCTTTGGAATGAGCACAAATATGGATCTCTTCAAGTTGGTTAGCCAAGTAGCTGTCTTCCAAATTTCTTTGCATAAATGAGTAAGTGTTGAAACATCTCAGAGGGTACTCCAACAATTCCTGGAGCCTTGTTTTTTTTTGCCAATTTTTTCAGTGCAGCTTGGACTTCTTCCTTCAATACCACTGGTCTTGATCATGTACTACCTGAAATGGTTGAATGTTGACTAATTCTTTTTGGTACAGTGACTGTATATTCCTTCCATCTTCTTTGGATGCTTCTTGCATCATTCAATATTTTGCCCATAGAATCCTTCAATATTGCAACTTGAGGCTTGATTTTTTTTTTCCTTCAGTTCTTTCAGCTTGAGCATTTTCTTCCCTTTTGGTTTCCTAACTCCAGGTCTTTGCACATTTCATTATAATATTTTACTTTTTCTTCTTGAGCCACCCTTTGAAATCTTCTGTCCAGTTCTTTATTTGGTCATTTCTTCCATTTGCTTTAGCTTCTCTCCATTCAAGAGCAAGTTTCAGAGACTCTTCTGACATCTATTTTGATCCTGTCTTCCTTCCTTGCCTTTTTAGTGCCTGTTTACTTTCTTCATGTATGATATTCTCCATGTCATCCCACAACTTGTCTGGTTTTCAGTCATTGGTGTTCAATGTGTCAAATCTATTCTTTAGATGGGCTGTAAATTCTGGTAGAATATCATCAAGCCCTATTTTGGCTCTCGTAGACTTGTTTTACTTTGTGATACCCTAGATTTCACTTTTTACTCTGAGTTTCCTAATTAACAACTCTACATCTAGTTAAAAATTATTTTTTTCTCCAATTTTATATTAAATTCTATATTTTCAAATAACTACTGGTGTCGTTTCTGTCTCTTTGTAAGGTTTTAAGAACTTTTATTCTTAGCAGGCCTGACTCCACATTTTTAGTTCAGATGTTATTTCTTTAAAACCTGGCTTCACTCTTGTGTTATAATTACCTTGTTCTCTCGCTAAGGTACAATTTTCAGTTCTGACTGTGTCCTATGATCTAAGACAGGGCCATCTATGTCAATAAAGCCTCCTTGGCTGGACTTTGTGACCAGATCCCTGGATTTTGACAAACAAGGATAGCACCTCTTAAGGATTTTACCCGGCTGCCAGGAACTCACGAGAAAAATTCCTTTCTTAATAACCCATTGTCCTATCTAACTCTTGGAAAATTGTTAACCGCTCCTGCAAAAGTTCTGTGTCCCTTTTCCTTTAGAACTACCTGATTGTAAGCACTGAGCTGAGGGAACATTTTTGGATTCACTGAGACCCCATCCATTGCACATTGGTACACCTTCTAATTAAAACTCTCTTCTTGTCCTTGAACTCTGGTGTGGACTAATGCCAGGGCCAGACTCCGGCATTTTTCAGATGACATCCTCACTGAGCTAAGCAACAAAAAGTGTAACAACAACAATGAATTGAAACATATCAACTATGTTAAAATTTTTGAATCCTTAATGATATTTTTTTAAAAAGACTGGTTTTAGAAGATGCTTGGAAACCAATTTATTATTCTGAAAATTGGTAAATAAAGGGGCAAGATTCAAGCATTTATACTACCTTTTATATAGAAACTGTTCTTTGGGCAACTAAATAGTTGTGTTATCGTGGTCCCTGGGACCCTGAGCAGAGGTCCTTGCCTTCTGCTGACAAATAACTGAACAGGACAGGCAAAATGTCCACATGAATCTGTGGAGAGCCGCACCACGGCATTCTATTCATCTTAACAAGGTCACAATACTTCCCTTCTTTGTTTTGGGCCTGTTGGACATCTTCAGACCTAAGTTTGAGTTTTGAGACCTGTCTTGAGCCTTCACTTCTGTATAGAAGTGATTCAGCACTTTTAAATTTACCCGCCTCTTGCCACGTATCTATTTTTTATAGGTTTCCCTATTTCACCGTCAGCAGTAACGTCACATCACCCCATTCCTTGATCCTGCCCCTTTCCTTTACCATATATAAGTATTTGTTTGAAATTCAATAAACGAGACTTGATCAGGCTTTGGACTTGTCTCCATTCTTCGCGTCTCTTGTCCCCTCCACTTCCACCCTCTCCTCCAGATCCTAGGTTGACTGTCCCACGGGACGGGACATGAATCAAAGTTTATTAAAGACAGAGAGAGAAGAGGGAAGGGGGCTCTTGAGGGAGAGGAGAGGGGTCTCATCTATGCTAGCCTCTAGCCTCCGCTCTCTCCCCAATAAAGGATCTCCTGGGAGCTCTGGTAGCACAGTGCCTAAAGCACGTGACTGCTAACCAGAAGGCTGGCGGTTCAAACCCACCAGCCACTCCTTGGAAGGAAGGTTAGGCAACCTACTTCAGTAGTGATACTGCCTCAGAAACCCATGGAGGGGTTGCTATGAGTCCTGTCCGACTCAACAGCACATAACAACCACAACAAATGGTTTATAAAGTGTTTTCGGTGGAATAAGGCATCATCTTTATTCATAGACTAGGTGGGGATTTCCAGGAAGAAGGTGGGGTCATGAAAATAAGATGTGCACACAGGAGATAGCCAAGATGGATTCCACCACAAAGGCTGTTGGAACAAAGATGGAGCCTCGAGAAAGACTGCTGGGCGCATACGTGATGTCTGTGGACCCCAGTTCAAGTCCTGCCAAAGGATTCCTATTCTTGACTGCCTCTGGCGGAAGATCACTTTGTCATTCAAGTTGAATTTTACTGAGCATAGCTGTACCTGGTGAGGTAATTGAACTCTCAGATTTATCAGCATCTTACAATGGTTGAACTTGTAGTGTCTTTTGAAATGTAATTTATTATCTTGCCTAAGGGTCTGGCTTGCCATCCAGCAGCCAGAATTATGCAGTAGTCTGCAATTAGGCTTACATTCCAAGGATATTGATTGAATCAGAGGCCTGATGGACCTGTCTAGCCCAATGCCCTGCCAGTTTCACTTGATGAAACCAAAACCAAAAAGCCAAAAGAAACTTTTTAATTATAGAAGGATTCCAGTGAATAAATAAAGAAGGAATGATAAAATTAGATGTCCCTGCACCAGGGAGATGCACTCCTCCGAACAATCAGTCTTGGAAGGTCAGAAGGGCAGCAGTTGCACAGGAAGAAAGGCAGGGAGGCAGGAATGCATAGCAAGAAGGACACAGGGAAAAGGAACCACAGGGAGGAAGAGGGAGGAGATGAGCTCTTACACTGGGGTGAATGTAATCAGTGTCACAAAACAAAATGTATATGAACTGTTCAATGTAAAACAAATCTGCTTTTAAAATTTCACCCAAGTCACAAGAGAAAGTTTAAAAAAAAAAAAAAAAAACTTAGATGTCAAGATTTTGCAATCCCTCTGGTAGCATAGTGGCTAAGACACTTGCCTGCTAACCAGATGGCTGGCGGTTCAAACCCACCAGCCACTCCTCGGAAGGAAGGTTGGGCAATCTACTTCTGTAGTGATACTGCCTCAGCAACCCAAGGAGGGGTTGCTATGAGTAGGGTCCGACTCAATGGCACATAACAACAACACAACAACACAACAACATTTTGCCTACGGGCCTGGTTTGTTAATCACCAGTAATTCTCCATCACTAACAGGATGAATACTACTGATTCAGAGGCTGCCTGATTGAGCTAGCCCTAACTGTCTCAATAACCAGGAGAGTGTGAAGTGGCCATTCTCACTTCTAAGGAGCATTCTTGCTTTATTTCTTCCAGGACAGATTTGTTCATTCTTCTGATATTTTCATTATTTTTCACCCACATCATAATTCAAATTTCTATAACTTCAGTTCTTCTTTGGTCTTCTTTATGCATTGGCCAGCTTTCACATGCATGTAGGCTACTGAAAATACCATCTTTTAGAGTTACATACATGTAACTGAGGTTTGTTCAAAATAATCCAGTGATGGAAATGTGGGTAGCAAGTAAGAGTATAGACAAAACAAGATTACCCATGAGCAGATAATTACTGAAACTTGGTGATGGATATTATGGGTTCATTGCATTCTTTTCTCTTGTAAATATTTGACATTTGCCATCATAAAATGTTTCAAAATTTAGATGATTAAAAACAAGGAATAAGGCAGAAAGGGAGCTTGGTAAGAGACAGACAAAAATAAAACATTTGTTTTCCCAGAACAAGACAAGATTTTAAAGAAATTTAAAATGAAATCATTGTATTAAACTTAATATTATTCATGCAGTAGCCATGAGTTGGAGCCAACTCAAAGGCAGTTAACAGCAATAATAATGTCTAGTCATAAAACAGCTGCTCCTTTAAATCGGGCTAGAGAGGTGACTGAACCCTCTCATTCTTTTTGAGACCATTATATGAGCCTTCTTCTGGACATTTTTCTCCCCCCATATGTTGATAACCTTTTTCATAAATAAAATACCTAAAAAAAAATCTATGTTAGTAACAGTTAAAAAATGATCCCAATAGAAAACCTTATCAGTGATATAAAGGACTAACCTGAAAATTTCTCTGGAAATACTGAGGAAAAGACAGAAATGAAACAATGGGTGAAAAGATAGCAGATATTGAGAATAGATAGTTGCATTCTGTCTACCAATAACTGGTGTATTCTTTTTAAATCAGTGGCCAGGGAGTAAGATCCACATTGGTTCCGACATTGGATAGGTAAAATGTTTTCTTCTATTACTAGTCTATTGTCAGAAGGTGGTTTAGGGCAGCTTGATTCTATTTCTCACTCTTCCTCCCTCCGGGGTTTTCAGACCATAAAAAATAGCTCGTGAATTTTTGTAACTCCACTGCTCAACTTTCCCAAATCTCTTAATTTTTTTTGGTCTTGTTTTATGTGGTAGACGTTTTTGGTGTGTTCACCCAGTCCTTATCTCTAGAAGAGAGTGTAGAGGTCCAGGCAGGCTAGTAACCTGACACTTCTTCAAATGTGTATTTTTCCAATTTAGTTAAATGTCTGTATGGTAGGCTTTGGGTGGGTGCTGTCTACTTCAGAGACATTATGAACACCCTGGGAGGTGAACAGCTAACTGGGATCATATTTCCCATTTATTCCAGAGATGTTTATCTCTGCTTACAGAAATTCTAATGGCCCACTTTTAATTTAGATTTTGTTAGAGGTCCTGGTATATAGAAAGGATATCCAGGAGATAAGCAAAAGTCCCATTAAACCTCAAAACACAGCTGCTTTCCAGCTGTTTCAGGTTCTTCATGCCAGGAAACCAGCAGACAAGTGAAAGGCTCTTCATCCTTGCTGGTGTAATTGATGCTAACTATTAGGAGGAAGTTAGCCCTGCTTTTCTTCATATTTTAGCATCTTTGATACCAGAATACCTGTTAAAATCCCTGGCATGTCTTACCTCATTATTAAGCTGGTGGCAGTTGGAATGTGACTACCACCACCTACATCCTTGAACTTAGTTATTCCTAGAGACAAGACCATGTATAAACAACTCTTCAAGTTTTCAGACCGCAAACCATTTAAGAACCATTTGGCTCCTCAGATGGTTGTTTGAAAACCTCACATCTTCTCCTAAGATACCTTGACTGTAACTGGGATGGATTTCTTTTGGGGGTGATGAAAATGTTCCAAAAATAGATCATGGTGATAGATGCACTAATCTAATATACAAAAACCACTTACTTAAATGTATGTGTTAAATGGGTAAATTTCACTGCATGTTAATTATATCTCAATAAAGCTGTTACCAAAAACAAGGAAAAGAAATAGTGAAGTTGTTTTTCTTTCATGATGATACATGAAATAATGCTGCATCTAACAATTGATGGTGTCTTAGCATTGAGTAACTATGGTCATATACTTGGAATTTAAGTTTACTATCCCCATCATGTAGGAGCTCTAGTAGCATAGTGCCTAAGGCACTTGACTGCTAACCAGAAGGCTGGCGGTTCAAACCCACCAGCCACTCCTCGGAAGAAAGATGGGGCCATCTACTTCCATTGTGATACTGCCTCGGAAACCCAAGGAGGGGTCACTATGAGTCGGGTCCAACTCCACAGCTCATAACAACAACATCCCCATCACGTAGGTGAAAGAGCAGCCATTTTCCATCTTAGTCTTGAAGTTAGCTCTGTGTTGTTATTACGTACCATGGAGTCAGTTCTGACTCATAATGACCCCACGTACAACAGAACCAAACACTGCCTGGTCCTGTGCCATGCTCACAATTGTTGCTATGTTCAAGCCCATTGTTGAAGCCACTGTGTTAGTCCATCTCATTGAGGGTCTTCCTCTTTTTCATTGACCCTCTACTGAATGAAGTCCTTTCTTCAGGGACTAGTCCCTCCTGATAACATGTCCAAAGTACATGA
>NW_006921672.1:5198542-5205050 GCF_000298275.1 Orycteropus afer afer
TAGTGCCTAAGGCATTTGACTGCTAACCAGAAGGTTGGCGGTTCAAACCCACCAGCCACTCCTTGGAAGGAAGGTTAGGTGATCTACTTCCATAGAGATATCACCTCGGAAACCCAAGGAGGGGTCTCTATGAGTCAGAGATGACTCGACAGCACATAACAACAACAACAACAGTGGTACCCGGGCAACATCTAGTTCTGGTCTCATGGTCGTATAGGTTGAGGATAACCTGGCCTACTAGTCCCTTGGACTAATTGTTTCCATGTGTCTTTGATTTTCTTCATTCTTCTTTGCTCTGGACAAGGACAGACCCATTGTAACATCTAGATGGTTGCTTGCAAGCTTTTAAGACCTGAGTCGCTACTCACCAAAGTAGGATGTAAAACAATGTTTTGTGTAGTATGTTGTGCCAATTGAGCTTGATGATCCCTGCGACCATGGTCCTGAGCCCACAGGTCCAACTACTCGTGCCCTCAAGGTGGTTGGCTATAGCCAAGAAATTATAACTTTGCCCCTTGTTAGCTCTATTATGTACTTGGACATTCTTACAGCATATACAAATACATATGTAGAAATGTCATCTGCCAACCTTATATATGTTGTTATTGTTGTTAGGTGCTGTTGAGTTGGCTCCAGCTCATAGCAACCCTGTGTACAACAGAACAAAACACTGCCTGGTCCTGTGCCAGCCTCACAATCCTTGCTATATGTAAGCCCATGGTTGTAGCCACTGTGTCAATCCATCTTGTTGAGGGCCTTCTTCTTTTTCCTTGACCCTCCACTTTACCAAGCATGATATCCTTCTTCAGGGAATGGTCCCTTCTGACAATGTGACCAAAGTGGGTGAAATGAAGTGTGTCCATTCTTGTTTCTAAGGAGCATTCCGGCTGCACTTCCTCCAGGACAGATTTGTTTGTTCCTTTGGCAGCCCATGGTATTTGCAGTATTCTTTGCCAACACCACAACTCAAAAGCGTCAACTCTTCTTTGGTCTTCCTTGTTCATTGTCCAGCTCTGACATGCATATGAGGCAACTGAAAATACTGTGGCTTAGGTCAGGCGCACCTTCATCTTTAAGGAGACATCTTTACTCTTCAGCACTTTAAAGAGGAACTTTGCAGCAGATTTGCCCAGTGCCATACATCATCTGATGTCTTGACTGCTGTTTCCATTGATATTAATTGTGGAACCAAGTAATATGAAATCTTTAATAACCTCAATCTCTTTTCCATGTATTGTGATGCTGCTTATTGGATTTTGTTGTGAGGATTTTCATTTTCTTTATGTTGAGATGTAATCCATACTGCTAACTATAGTCTTTCATCAGTAAGTGCTTTAAGTCATCTTCATTTTCAGCAAGCAAAGTTGTGTCGTTTGCGTATCACAGGTTGTTAATGAATCTTCCTCCAATCTTAATGCCACATTCTTCTTCATATAGTCCAGCTTCTCAGATTATTTGTTCAGTATACGGATTGAATAAGTATGGTGAAAAGATACAACCCTGACACACTCCCTTCCTGATTTTAAACCATGCAGTGTCCCCTTGTCCTGTTCGAATGACAGCCTCCTGATGAGCACAATCAAGTGTTCTGGAATTCCCATTCTTCCGATGTTATTCATAATTTGTTATGATCCACACAATCGAATGCTTTTGTGCAGTCAATAAAACACAAGTAAACATCTTTCTGGTATTCTTTGCTTTCAGCCAAGATCTATCTGACATCAGCTATGATATCCCTCATTCCATGTCCTCTTCTGAATCCAGCCTGCATTTCTGAAAGTGCTCTGTCAACATACTGCTTATATATGGTTATGGGTATATTCCCTTTTGCCTAGACATACCTGATCATTCAGCCTGTCTACCTATCTATTTACCCTTAGATTAATGTTTATTATCACTGACAATGCAGTAGTATATACATAAAATGGTTTATCTTTGTTGTCTGTACATGAGACAGTCTTGTTATCCTTGCTTCTAAGGAGCATTCTGCTTGTGCTTCTTCCAGGACAGATTTGTTCCTTCTTCTGG
Source organism: Orycteropus afer afer (assembly GCF_000298275.1). NCBI lineage: Eukaryota > Metazoa > Chordata > Mammalia > Tubulidentata > Orycteropodidae > Orycteropus > Orycteropus afer. The sequence goes on from NW_006921672.1 coordinate 5,200,571, forward strand.
CAGTCCACGGTATATTCGATATTCTTTGCTGATACCATAATTCAAATATATCCATCCTTCTTTGGTCTTCCTTATTCATTGTCCAGCTTTCACATGTATATGAGGTGACAGAAAATACAATGGCTTGGATCAGGTGCACCTTAGTCCTCTAGGTGACATCTTTGCTTCTTAATGCTTTCAACAGTCTTTTACAACAAATTTGCCCAATGCAGTGTGTCATTTGATTTCTTGACTGTTGCTTTCATGGGCAATGATTGTGAATTCAAGTAAAATGAAATCCTTGACATCTTCAATTTTTTTCTTCATTTATCATGTGGTGCTTATTAGTCCAGATGTAAGGATTTATGTTTTTTTTTATGTTGACGTGTAATCCATACTGAAGGTTGTAGTCTTTGATCTTCACCAGTAAGTGCTTCAAGTCCTCTTGGTTTTCAGCAAGCAAGGTTGTGTCATCTACATAACACAGGTTGTTAATGAATGTTCCTCCGATTCTGGTGCTGGGTTATTCTTAATATAGTCCAATTCCTTGGATTATTTGCCTAGCAAACAGATAGAATAAGTATGGTGGAAGATACAACCCTGATGCACACTTTTCTTGTTTTAAACAACACAGTGTCCTCTTATTCTGTTTGAACAATTGCCTCTTAATCTACGTACAGGTTCTTTTTGAGCACAATTAAGTGTTTTGGAATTCCCATTCTTCACAGTGTTATCCATAATTTGTTAAGATCCATTCAAATGCTTTTACACAGTTAGTAAAACACAGGTAAACATCTTTCTGGTAGTCTCTGCTTTCAGCCAAGATTCTTCTCACATCAGCAATGATATCTCTCATTCTACATCCTCTTCTGAATCTGGCTTGAATTTCTGGCAGTTTCCTATTGACGTATTGTTGCAATCATTTTAGAATTATCTTCAGCAAAATTTTACTTACATGTGATATTGTGGTAGTTGAGTTTGTGTGTCAATTTGGCTGGGCCTGGTTGAGTGGCTGGGCAGCTGGTGGTAGCTATTCCCCATGATGAGACTAGCAATCAACTCCATGGTGGGGTCTACCGCAAGCAGCTGAGTAGCTGCCTTTGGGATATGGTCTGCTACCTGTATATAAGGAGAAGTCTTGGGAATGGTCTCTAGCTTATGGCACCTTGAACCTCATGTAGCCATGTCATTGTTCAGCAGCCTGCCATGCTCTGCCGACCTTGGGACTTACAATGGACTTGAGTTAATGGCCTGCCGTGTGATTTGGTAACATCAGGACTGTGCTTTGTTACTTGTCAACCTTGAGCTTGGCAGCCTCAGCAGCCAGCAGCTGTCTGAGTGAAGAGATGCCTCTAGCTCCAGTGGGCTGGGAGCTGGAGGCAGAGCTGAAGCCCAAGGCTGAGGGGCTTTCACCCAGCCCTTAGAGCTTGGCACTTTGAAATTGGACTTAAAGCCTCCAACTTGTAAGAATAAACTCCTGTTTGTTTAAACCATCCCATTTGTGGTATATTTCTGTCAGAGTGGCACTAGGTAACCACAACAGATATTAATGACATTATTTGATAATTTCTGTATTCTGTTTAATCACTTTTCTTTGGAATGGGCATAATTATCAGTCTCTTCCTGATAGCTGTCTTCCAAATTTCTTAGCATAGACAAGTGAGCACTTCCAGCAATTGGTTTTCCATCAGTTCCTGGGGATTTTTTTTTTTTTTTTTGGCCAAAGCCTTCAGTGCAGCTTGATCTTCACCAGTAAGTGCTTCAAGTCCTCTTAGCTTTCAGCAAGCAAGGTTGTGTCATCTACATAACACAGGTTGTTAATGAATGTTCCTCCAATTCTGTCCTTCCTTCAACACCATAGGTTCTTGATCATATGCTACCTTCTGAAATGGCTGAAAATCTACCAATTATTTTTGGTATAGTGACTTTGTATATTCCTTCCATCTTCTTTTGATGTTTCCTGCATCATTCAATATTTTGCCTGTAAAATCCTTTGATACTGCAACTTGAGGCTTGAATTTTTTCTTCAGTTTTTTACCTTTAGAAATGCCAAATATGTTCTTTCCTTTTTGTTTTCTAACTCTTGGTTTTCTAACTCTCTCTATTTTATTATAATACTTCACTTTGTCTTCTTGAGCCACCCTTTGCAATCTTCTGTTCAGCTCTTTTTCTTCATCATTTCTTCCTTTCACTTTACCTGTTCTAATTCAAGAGTAAGTTTCAGAGTCTCTTCTAACATCCATTTTGGTCATTTCTTTCTTTGTAAAACCTTTCGATATCTTCATGTATGATGTTCTTGATACATCCCACAGCTCGTCTGGTCTTTGGTCATTAATGTTCAATGTGTCAAATTTATTCTTCAGATGGTCTCTAAATTCAGGTGGGATATACTCAAGATCATATTTTGGCTCTTGTGGACTTGTTTTAATTTTTTTCAGCTTCAACTTGAACTTGCATAGGAGTAATTGATAGTCATCCTGCAGTCGGCCCCTGGCCTTGTTCTAACTGATGATACTGAGTTTTTCCATTGTCTCTTTCCACAGATGTAGTCAATCTGATTCCTGTGTATTCCATCCAGCTGTTTATGTTGTTGGGTATAGTCACTGTTTATGTGGTTGAAAAAGACACTTTCAATGAATAGATCATTGGTCTTTCAAAATTCTGTCATTAGACCTCTGACATCATTTCTATCACCAATGCCATATTTTCCACCTATTAATCCTTCCTCTTTGCTTCCAACTTTCATATTCAGTCACCTGTAATTATCAATGCATCTTGATTGCATGTTTGATCAATTTCAGACTGTTAACTTTGTATGCACCCTAAATTTTGCCTGGGGAGAGTTTGAGTGATAGCAAATCCATATTTAGTGCATAATAAGAAGATGATGTGCTCTGAAGGAGCCAAGATCAAGGTTGACCCTACAGGAAAGCAGAGCTGCTTTTGATTCCAGAAGTCCTTGTGGAGGAGAATTAGGAAGATGCTGGTTTCTTCTAAATTGGTCAAGAACTCATTTCCTGACTTTAGGATGGGGAGAAGGGGGAATAGAGCTGGTACTAGAACAACTATTTGAGCTCAGTAGATTTCTCAGTTATCTTCTTGAAGCTAACTGGTCTACCAAGCTGGGATCTATGCAGCTTCCCACCCCCCAAGTGTCAGGGACTGATCATCACTGTTGTTGTTGGTGTTAGGTGCCATCAAGTCAGACCCGACTCATAGCGACCCCTCCTTGGGTTTCCGAGGCAGTATCACTACGGAAGTAGGATTGCCCAACCTTCCTTCCGAGGAGTGGCTGGTGGGTTTGAACCGCCAGCTGTCTGGTTAGCAGGCAAGTGTCTTAGCCACTATGCTACCAGATCATCACTAGGCTTCTCAATTCCCTCTTTGGGGATAACACCACCAGCTCTGACCCCCTCTTAGAACATTTCACTCTGTTCTGTTGGAACATTGCTGCCAGAAAGGTTCTTCTCTCCTTCTGGTGGAGAAATTCTTTCCCTTAGGCATGACTGAATTCTGTCTCAGGACAAGCTTACAGACACTCTTATAGGCTAGTGGGTTTTGTCTTTAACTACACAATCACCTTTCTGACATGCTGAGTTCAGCACCAGATACTTCCTCTCCTAGCCCTCCCTCAGTGCACAGCAGTCAGCCATTTGGATCATTTCTAGACCCTTGTCTCAAGCAATGGGGCTGAGTTAGAATTTTGGCTTTAGACAATAAGTTGCAAACCAGGCAGAAAAGCCTTCTGGACAAGGAGGAGGGAAGAGGTGAATGAGAAGATGTTGGCATTTCAAGTGGAGGCTGTTCTTTTCTGGAGTCAGTAGGTATTGGGAGATTTTTGAGAGTTCTTTAGATTAAGATTATTCATCAATTAGTTGGGAGCACTGGTAGCATAGTGCCTAAAGCATTTGACTGCTAACCAGAAGGCTGGTGGTTCAAACCCACCAGCCACTCCGTGGAAGAAAGATGGGGCAATCTACTTCTGTAGTGACACTGCTTTGGAAACCCAAGGAGGGGTCGCTATGAGTCAGGTCCAACTCGACAGCACATAAAAATAACAACATCATCAATTAGTCAGTTTGTGAGTAGTGGTAGTAGTCTGGGTTAAATTGGCCAGACAAGGTCTGAGAGAGTGATTAACAGTATCTTCCTCCACCTCTGACCTCTGTTGTTGCTGTTAGGTGTCATTGAGTTGACTCCAAATCATAGTGACCCCTATGTAAGACAGAATGAAACACTGCCTGATCATGTGCCATGTCCACAACCCTCTGACCTCTAGGTCTAAAATTTCCTCTCCTTGAGGAAAGAGGGGCCTCAGCGTCTGTGATATTCTTGTTTGTTCTTAAAGGGAGTAAGGTCTGGATAGAAAGGTAATGTGAAAGCACAGACTCTGGCAAGGGTATCAAGGCCCTTGCAAAAACGGCAAGGAGGCCACATCTTCTGACCTCCTCTAACCCTACAAGAGGAAGACAGGATTACCAGCAGTAACCCAAGGCCTATT
>NW_006921672.1:5206004-5207396 GCF_000298275.1 Orycteropus afer afer
GGATTGCCCAACCTTCCTTCCGGGGAGTGGCTAGTGGGTTTGAACCGCCAGCTTTCTGGTTAGCAGTCAAGTGCCTTAGCCACTACGCTACCAGAGCTCTCTATTTCCTTCATGAGAAAACCATCGGACTCCTCTTTAGGCAGATCCACACAGTCCTACATTCTGAACTTTTATATGGTTTCTTTTTCTCCCCTTTAGCCTGAAGGGCATTTATCTTGGTCTGTGCCCAGGCTTCAACTGTTGGGAGTTTGTTGCCCAGTAGTTGAATTGTTCTCTAAAGACTATTTCCAGGACACAAGAAATTTAATTATCACTGATAGCCTCATAGTGCCAATTGAATAAACCAGTCAATCTGACATGACTGATTAACTCTTCATGGGGTGCTCATGTTTTCCATTATAAATCTGGGGCTAGATTAAGGGAAGACACACTTTCTTCTTTTGTCATGCCTATCAGATCATGGAAACTCCTCTTGGGAGGCCACTATTTTATTGTGGATGTAAATATCCAGCGCAACAAGCCCTGACTGGTCTTTACATGTTCTTCTTCCATGCTCATGTCATCAGCCAAGGTGGTCATGGCCAGGATGGCTTGCAGCAAAATGTCAGTCATTAGGTGACCAAATGATTTCCACTTCTTTCCATTCAGTACAACTAGCAGGGCATCCTCATTGGCTAGAGGAGGAGCTAAGCCTCTAAAGTCTCATTGGGCCTTTTCCCAAACCTATTTCTAGTGTTCCTCCTTTCCTACCCATTGTAAGAGTGGACCTCAGTGCATCTCTGTAAAAATGACAGCCCTTGATTACTAGGAGTATTTTATCTGTGGTTGTGGCCACCAGTTGCAGGAGAGCAGTTTTGCTTTCCTATGGTACAGAAGGGCATGGAATGTTTTCCTTAGCTTTATGGAGGCCTCCCCCTTTTATTTCTAAATCTAATTACCAAAATAAGAAAACCTATCAGTGGTATCAAAGACAATGATCAAGGACCACTTGTCACCAAGTACTTTTGTAACCAGGTACACACTGTCCACCAGGGTCCTGCTCTATACTGGATGGTCAGTCTGTGGCGTCTTGCCACAGGCCAAAAGGGCATTGTGACCTTATCAGCCTCCAGGAGGAAGGGTTAAAAATCCAGTGTAGTCAATCTGTCAGGAGCAGCTGAGGCCAAAGTTCCATGTAAGTGGGCTCTTTTACAGAAAACAAATGGACCAAAATTTACCAGCTTCTACAAGAATTATGTTTTGTATCAGGAATATGGGAGCTCTGGTAGCATAGTGGCTAAAGCACTTGACTGCTAACCAGAAGGCTGGCAGTTCAAACCCACCAGCCACTCCTCGGAAGGCAGATGGGGCAATCTAATTCCTTAGTGATTGTTGTTGTTGTTGTTATGTGCC
>NW_006921672.1:5207496-5242294 GCF_000298275.1 Orycteropus afer afer
CATAGCGACCCCTCCTTGGGTTTCTGAGGTAGTATCACTACAGAGGTAGATTGCCCCATCTGCCTTCTGAGGAGTGGCATCCGGAAACCCAAGGAGGGGTCGCTATGAGTTGGGTCCGACTCGACAGCACATAACAACAACAACAACAATCAGAAATATAGAGTTTTTTACTTTGTAAAAGGCAACCATTTTTCCTTAACTGCCAGAGAAACTCAGAGTTGTGAACTTACCCTCATGATTTTGAGACACTGTATTTGACAAACAAGTCCTGAGTTTTGCTGGGGTTTCTCAGTCACTCCTGCTGGCTGGCAACCAAGGACCCTAAGAATGAGAGCTTTGGCTCACCAACCAAAAGACATCATTACATAGTGAAAATTTTGGACATCAGAGGAATTTTCTAACACTTTCTGAACATTCACAATTCAAACATGTAACGCATTTTTATAGGTTACATATTTTACAACAATGAATTAGCCAGAGCCTCACTATCAAAGTTACTTTAACTTTTTGTTTGTTTGTTTTTCTCCTTTCTTCACCCTAAGGGTTTTTTTGGGGGGGTCCAAACTTTATTAGGTACTTTCTTATAGAAACACAGACCAAGGAGGGTTCTATTTCTTTCTTTTTTTTTTTTTTTTTCATACTAGCCAAAATTTGAAATATTTCAATATCTAAGATCAATATTTTTGAAATACTACATTCTGGGGTGGAAGGTATGTGGTGTGTCAAAAATCTATCTAACTTCAAATCTTTATAGACCTTGATTTACAACTTTTATCTGAAGAATTAATCTACAGAATTAATTGCAAGAGTAAACATACTAACACATGCACATACAAATACACACATTGTATCATAGATAGACCAAAGAGTTTTAACACAAGCATTTAAGAAACTTCACAGTAGCTTGAAGTTCAGGAAAGGGGGGATGTAGAGGGAGCCACTTGCACCAGCAAGCACAGCTTTGCACTTACTTTTGGTTTTGTGGCCATTCACTCAGCCTCAAACATAGTTTTAACAAGTTAAGGTACTAATCAATCATCTGTTGTTGATCCTCCCTCTACTGTTTGGCCGCTGAACATTTATCAACAGGTAGCATATGCTATCAGATCCCGTTAGTCTTATCCTCTAACCCAGCAGCATATCCCCTGAACAGGTAAGATGGTTGGAGGACTCTATTCCTTCTCTGTTGTCCTCCACTTAGGTGAGGGCTGCACTATCGCTCACTGGAGAGTGTATATTATTATCTCCATGTGGTGAGCTGAAATGAAAAATGGGCTTGTAAAGGGCTGTATCTCTCAGTAATGACTGACACTGCTCAGTGACAAGATCACAGCTCTTATTTCCCTACACAGCAGTTAGGATGCAGATGAACAGGGTAAGATTCATTGTGGTCAATGGCCCACAGATCCCCATGCTAGGGTGAGGTGACACAGGAAATCTCTTCTGCATACAAAAGGCTCCAAGTTCATATTGTAGGCAAAAGACCAGGAGGCAAGGGGCTCTAGGAATTTTATACCTCAGAGTACATGGAAACAGGCAAAGGCATAAGGGGAAGGGGTCTTTGTTCAGCTGCGTCTGGCTCGACTGTCCTGTTGCCAAGCCTTGTTCAAATTCAAACAACATGGCAGTGCCACGGCTGCATGACTGGAACATCTCTTACCCTACTAACTACAGAATTACTAAAGTACAACTAAGTAATCACAGGTAGTCAAAGACACAGAGAAAGTTACTGTGGATTCAGAAGAGGGAGGAAGTTTTCTCTGACAGAGGCAATGGGGACTGGGAGAGACAGAGAGAGAGAGAGAGAGAGAGACAGAGAGACCAATTCCTAGCTTCCCTATCAGAGAATGCTCTGAGCCCAAGACCTCAACTTAGGCAGCCTAAATGGGAATCATCAAGATAGATCACCCTCCCAGCACCCCAAAACCTGGCCTACTCAGCCTCAAGTGTTCTTAGAAGGGCATTGTAATTTTGTGACCCCAAAGTTGGGTCCCAAATTTGTCAAGTTCACACACACAGGGTAGCACAAGACCAAGGCCAAGGCCTGACTGATTTAACCAATAAAGGTACAAGCCATTCTTTTTTTTTTTTTTTTTTTTTGGGCAACTTTATTTATTTATTTTTATTTTAAATTTTATTTTGATTTGGGTGAAGATTTACAGAGTAAATTCACTTTTCATACAGCAGTTCACATAATATACTTTGTCTCATGTCATTGACCAAAATTTACAATGCAACAGCTCCCCTTCCACTTCCTCCCCATAGTTACCTCTTCCCAGTGTCCATCCCTCCATACTCTTCTGCACCCTGAGCTGTCTCCCTGTGCATAAGCAGCCCTCCTTCTCCCATGATTGTTCTCTCCAGGGTGTGTGTCTACTTGAGGTAAATGTTTAATTCACATGCCTGTACTTTGTTTGGCTGGAAACCACAGGTGTGGCTTCAATTCCAGACCTGAAGGGCAGCTAGGGGCCATAGTCTCAGTGGTTCCACCAGGCTCTATTGGACCAGCAAACCTAGTCCCCACCTTTACAAGCCATTCTTAGATTTGGGAAGTTTACTACTTGTATAACCTGTTGCCGTTGAGTGGATTCCTACCCATGGTGACCCTCTGTGTTACAGAGACTGCTCCATAGGTGTTTCTTGGCAGTAATCTTTACAGAAGCACATTGCCAGGCCTTTGCTCCGTTGCAATGCTGGGTACATGTGTGTTTAGATTACCAGTCAAGCACAAACTGTTGGCACCACCCAGGGACTTTACTTGCATATGTTACTTATATAGACAGCCAAAAGAAGAATAAGCCAAAAGGTGCCAGTTCTCTGTGATCCTGTTCCCCTGCACCAGAAAGGAGGACACTGAAACAAAAGAGGCCCAGTGGCTGCACCATGAGTTGTGGGGCACCTATTGTGAGGAGCCAATTCTAGACTGCAGCTAAGCGATTTTACAGTCTGCAGCTCTGTTCTGAGGGGAACTGGGGGTAAATCCTCATGGCTCATCAGAACATAGGAGGGGATGAGAAATTCTCCCACAGGAGAGAAAGGGACAAAAGTGACAGATGGCCTCCTAGCAGCATCTTAAAGACCTCCCTCTCTGGAAGAGTCACAAGGCATTCTGCCAAGACTCAGTGAATCTGAGGTTCAAGCCTTTGCCTGTGTATATACATGCCACCATGGTGGACCTGTGCCCTACAGAGATACAGAAATGAACAAAAGAAAGATCCCTACTTGCATGGAGCTTAGAGTCTAGTGAGAGATGGTAGAAAGTAAGTTAGAATCCAGACCGATGGTTACTTTTGGGGAAGAGGGATGCGCTGTGATTGGGATACAGCATGAGGGGTGTTTCTGGGTTGCTGGTAATGTCCTTTCTTGTCCTGGATACTGGTTACATGAGTGCATTTGCTTTGTAATAATTCATTGACTATTTCAGTTATGATATGTGTGCTTTTCTGTATGTGTGTTTGTAAAGTTTGTGAGTCTCAAGACCATCCTCACCTCTGGCACCAACTGCAAGTTCAGGGGTCCAAGACCACCCTCAAGTTCAGTAATTGCAAAAACGGCACGGAGGCCATATGTTCTGACCTCCTCTAATCCCACAAGAGGAAGACAGAGTCATCATCAATAGCCCAAGGCCTATTCCTGAGAGGCCAGACATCCTGCCTCCCTCCAGACCTTTCTCCAACCGTTCCTCCCAAAGCACCCACCACCTCTCTCCTGGATTCAATAATTCGCTGCAGTGGCTACACAGAACTCACAGATTATGAGGTTTATTAGGGAAGCACCAGGCTACAATTTGAGTTCAGGAAAAAATGCTCAGTCTCCCTCCCAGCCCACCGTCTCTCAGCCAAGTCTCTCACAGTCTCTCCCCCAGCAGTGAATGTCCCCCGGTGTCTTACTCAGCAATGCATGTATCTTGCGTCTCTTTCCCAGCAACACGTGTCTCTTTCAGCAGCACGTCTTCCTCAACCAGCAGTCAAAGAGAGAGTTCTGCCTCTAGGAGGCCTCCTTTTGACCTGTGCAGAGTGGCCAAACCAACCAATCATAACAACAGAATTCTAAGCACCTGAGAGTGAGCCTTATAACATTGTATTGTGCCACGCCCAACAGAAATACCCCAGGTGGATAACATTTACAATCAGGAGCTCCTCAGCTGCTCATTCCACCACTGAGTTTACAATGACTTATGGGTAGCAAAGCCATACTAAGTAATTTACCCATAGTCTTGGGTGTCTCACCAGGCAGGAGCTGCAGTTTTAAATAATGTGGTCAGGGAAGGCTTCACAGGGAGTGGAATTTCAAGACTTTGAGGATGATCATTTCACCCTGCCTACCCTTCCAGGTTTCAGCTCAGGCCTCTTGCTACCATCTCCCTTGCTTTTTCACTCCAAACATCTAATCTTTTTTAAAAATTACTTTTAAAAAAATTGTATTTATACATTGCCATCATAAGCATGCTCACACATCCATGATCGCCTCCCCCAATGCTATCATATTATAATTATGGATCATTATGAATATAATTTCTCATTAGCTCTGGTGGCGTAGTGCCTAAGGCATTTGACTGCCAACCAGAAGGCTGGCGGTTCAAACCCAATCCTTGGAAGGAAGGTTGGGCAATCTACTTCCATAGAGATACCGCCTCAGAAATCCAAGGAGGGGTCGCTATGAGTCGGGTCCGACTCGATGGCACATAACAACAACAACAACAAAATACACTAGAATGTGTTTAAAAACAGGCCAGTTGCCATCAAATCCATTCTGACTCAGGGAGACCCCATGTGTGTCAGAATAGAACTGTGTTCCACAGGGCTTTTAACGTCTGTGACTTGAGAAGATTGCCAGGTCTTTCTTCCAAAGTGCCTCTGGGTGGGTTTGAACTGACAACCTTTCCGTTAGTAGCCTAGTGTTTAACCGTTTGTACCGCTGAGGGATTCCTACAATGTTTCTAGGTGTGGAGTTTTCCTTTTCTCTCAGTTTTGGCAAGCTGTCTTGTCTAATTGCTAAGCTAGTGCCTGCAACCTGGGGTCTGGATGCTAGTATGTCTCCATCTCTTCTCTTTGCTTCTGTGTTTCTTTTCTACTTTATATTACTCTGTTCTTCCCTTTTCCACTTTGGTGGATTTCATCACTGTGGTCCTCTGATTCCCTAATTCAATCTTTGGCTCTATTCCTTCTGCTAGTTAGTCCATTGTTCTATCTATTAAGTTCTTTTCTCAACTATTCTTCAAACCTCATATTTTTCTTTGGTTTTATATATATATATTGAAGTTTCATGTTGTGAATAGCTTATCTTTTTGTGTTTATTAATGTTTTAATTATTAGTTGTGTGTTCTATATTTATCTTCCCAGTGGAATTTGTAATTCAGTATGATTTTTTTAAAAAATAGTTGTACTCATTACATCTGTTATTTTACCCTATGAGCTCATTTTCCCCCTTGGTATTGGGCTACTGTGTTAGGCAACATATGTGGGGGAAGGCCAGACCCTAGTCCATGTGGGTGAATGAGCCGTAGGGTGGAGAGCCACGGGCAGTAGGTACCCGTCAATTCTCCCCACTCCACAGAAAAACTCCTTAGCAAAAGCCTCCTTCCTGGAGAGGTAGGCAGGGCAAGATGACCATCCTCAGGCCTTTGCTGAAATATCACCCTCTGAAAGGCCTTCTGTGACCACCCTATTTAAACTACAACTCCTCCCCACCTCTGCAGACTTCACCAGCTTGGAAGGGAACAAGTGGGCTATCCATATAACAACTCTTAATCAAATAAGAAAGAATAGCCATCTTTACAATATTTTTTCATTCTACATTGCTTGTTTTTATTATTCAAATATTTTTTTTTTTACCTTGGATTGAGGATTTCTATTTTTTCTTCAATAAGTCATATAAATTTCTCCCTACAACTACTCCTGCGTTATTTAATAATTTTTGTTAGTACAATTTTTGTTAGTCAGTTATTGTGAATGGTGAAGTTTTACTTACAACTTTTTTGTTTTTCCTTAGGATATTTATATTTAAATCTCCTCCCACTAAACTGATTGTAGTGGTTCAGTTTGTGTGTCAACTTGGCTGGACCTGGTTGAGTGGCTGGGCAGCTGGATGTAGTATTCCCCACGATGAGATTGGTGATCAACTCCATGGTGAATCTACTATGAGCAGCTGAGTAGCTGCCCTAGGGATGTGGTCTGCTTCCTGTATATAAGGAGAAGCCTTGAGGAATGGTCTCCAGCTTATGGCATGCTTGAACCCTGCATGTAGCCATGTCCTTGTTCAGCAGCCTGCCATGCTCTGCTTACCTTGGGACTTTCAATGGACGTGAATTAATGGCCTGCCATGTGATTTGGTAACATCAGGACTGTGCCTTTTTACTTGTCAACCTTGGGCTTGTCAGTCTCAGCAGCCAGTAGCTGTCTGAGTGAAGAAAAGCCTCTAGCTCCAGTGGGCCGGGAGCAGGAGGCAGAGCTGAGGCCCAAGGTTGAGAGGCTTTAACCCAGCCCCTAGAGCCTGGCACTTTGAACTCGGACTTAATGCCTTGAAACTTTAAGAGAATAAACTTCTGTTTCTTCAAGCCATCCCATTTGTGGTATATTCTTGTCAGAGCGCCACTAGGTAACCAGAACACTGATCACTTAATTACAACTGTTCACTGATTGACTGTTTTTGGATTTCCTGAAAATGCAGCCATATTAATTGCCTGACGTCCTGGCCATGTACGTATCCTGAACAGAGAGTCCTGGATAAAACACAGCACGACTTCCAGAACAGATGCCATCATTTCCAGATCAGGTTCAAGCTGGCTCTCCATTTCAAGAGCCACATCAAATGCTACTCCCACCTCCAGTTGAAGGATTGGAAATTGCATAGATGTTGAGCCCCAGGGAATACCTTGGACCATGCAAACAACATGAAATGGATCTATCTGGAGTGGTAATGTGTGCAATGGCAAAATATTGCTCAGGGATGGGAAAATGGGCCATCTGGTGGAAGGGACAATGGGAAAGAAACCACTCACCTGGGCATCTTGGAATGGTCCAGTTATGAGTGAGAAAATGAAAAGTAAATCCTTCATGAAATGGTAATTTGGGCTAGAGCCAAGGCAATGGAAAAGCAGTCAATGGGTGGACTCGGTTGTAACTGGAATGTGACCATCAGAAGCTGGGGCACAGAAAAAAGCACTCACCAATGGGGCAGGGGAAGTGGAAAGGTCCCACGGCCAGCCACAGGAAGATTCTTGACCAGGGGAGATCTTCAGTAACAGATTCAAGGGTAGACAGGTGAGGGGCCAGCATTGTAAACTGGGAAAGCTGGATCAGCATCTAGCCTAAGCCATACGAATGGAGCATTTAGGGAGAAGACAGGGATGGAGAGCCAGAGAGCAAATGCATGGCATTTACCTGCCCCCAACCCTAGAACACTTCTGTCAGATGACAGAAGCTAGGTCTTGGGACCATCTTCTCCTTCCCCACTGACCAGAATCTTTGTCCTCATCATGGTGATGATTGATCAGGGTTAGTAATGGTATTGATCTTGCTCACCAAGGATTGCCTCGTCACCTCCAACTGAAGCATAAACACCTGTGGTGTCGGCTATATCTCAACTTCGTCCAACTGGATAAAAAGTTGGGGGGTAGAGAGGGACTCTGGCTGAAATGGGAGTCTTCACATGAACAGTGAAGTTTTCTTTTGCAGAGAAAATTTTGGTTAACTGAATTGTTAAAGGTACAGGTTTTAGGACAAAATGGTCTGTGCACCTTTGGAAGTATAACTTCTCTGATCATCAGTTTCATGGTGCATCAATGTGAAAAACAGAGTATTTGTTTCAGGATTGTTGCGAGGATTAAAGAAGTAATCCACCATGTAAAGCCTTTAATATGTATTAAGCTTTCAATAAATATTGGCCGTTATCAGAAACAAGGCAGCTACTGGCTTCCATTCCCACTGTTAGTCATCTAATTATTCCTGCAACAAAGCAGGGAACAAATAAATGTTGACCTCCTAACAAAGCTTCCGACTCATAGAGACCCCATAAGACAGAGTAGAACTGTCCCCATAGGGTCATCAATATGAGTTGGAATCAACTTGATTACAATGGGTTTGTGGTTTTTGGTTGTTTTTTTTTTTTTTTCTTCCTTTTTAGTATACAAAGCTCCACTAAGACTTGAAAGTCATGTCCCAACATCAATTCAATTATTTGGGAAGGCAGAATTAACAGCTAACATCAAATGTAGCACAGTGGCTTTAAGTGACCTGATTCACTTTTAAACATTTTCAAGTAAGCTTGGATTAAGAAAGAAAAAGGAAAGAAGTAGGAGAGAATGGGAAAGAGGAAAGACGAGAGAGTAAGATAGATACAAGCGTAACCATATTGTAATTTAGCAAATATTCCTCGCTCTTCCCCATGGAAGGAGCTCTGGTGGCATAGTGGATAAGGCATTTTGGCTGCTAACCAGAAGGTCAGTGGTCTAAGCCCACCAGCTGCTCTGTGGGAGGCAGCTGAGGCAATCTACTCCTGTACAGTAGCCTTGGAAACCCAAGGTGGTTGCATGTGTTGGAATTGACTACATGATAGCAGGTTTGTTTTTTTGGATTCCCCGTGGGAAGGACCTCTGGTGGTGTAATGGTTTAAGGCATTTAACCAAAAGGTCAGTGGTTCAAATCTACCAGCCACTCTGTGGAAGAAAGATGAGCCAGTCTGCTTCCATAGTTACAACCTTGGAAATGTGATGGGGGTCACTATGAGTTGGAATCAACTCAATGGCAGTGAATTTGTTTGTATTCTTTGTGGAAGTGAAAGTTTCACTGACAGGGCCATCTTGTAACCCTATAGTTATATATATATATATATATATATATATATATATATGTATATATATATATATATATAGTAACCACATAGTCTCATACTTAGTCCCTTGGGCCAGTAGTTGCTTCCAGCCTGACTTGCCCCACTGATGTTGCCAAATCTCCAATCAAAAACCAAACCTACTGCCATCGATTCCAACTCATAGTCAGACTTCCCCTTGGGTTGCCAAGGCTGCAAATCTTTACAGAAGTAGATTGCCTCATCTTCCTCTCATGGAGCACCTGGTGGGTTTGAACCACTGACCTTCTGGTAAGCAGCTGAATGTCTCAGCTACTATGCCACCAGAGCTCCTTTCCATTGATACCACGTAGCATCACAGCACTATGCAACCCTTCCCTGACAGACATATGGTGGCTGAGCATGAGCACTGGCTGGAAATTGAACTTGGGTTTTCCACAGAGAAAGCAAGAGTTCTGTCACTGAACCAGTATTGCCCTCACTGGATGTTTCAGGAGTGAGAACAAATGGAGAAATGACTTCAAGTCCTCAAGTGTAGGCTATTTGGAAGAAAGGTACCACTAAGAGACCAAAACAAGTCAGAGGTGTGGCGGTGTGGGATGCTCCCTGCAGGGTCCTCCCCTTCCTGCCTTCCTTTAAATGCCAAAAGCAGTGTGGCCTCCTCTTCCCTCCCCCCCAGTTTTTTTTCTTCCCTTGGTTGTTGTTATATGCCATCGAGGCGGTCCCAACTCATAGTGACCCCTCCTTGCGTTTCTGAGGCAGTATCACTACAGAAGTAGATTACCCAATCTTCCTACCGAGCAGTGGCTGGTGGGTTTGAACCGCCAGCCTTCTGGTTAGCAGTCAAGTGCTTTAGGCACTATGCTACCCGAGCTCCCTTTTCCCTTGGTAGTTTTATCTTAATCATTTAAAGGCATACTGTTGTCTCAAGGGGGCTCTTGATATCCCAGTGAGGAAATGAGAAAAGGAGAGGACACTAAAGCAGTATCATGAGAGACTAGGAAAGTAAGATACAGAAGGTGCAAAAAGATGTATCTGACTTCTTAATTTCAGCCCAAAGCTTGACGAGTACCCACAGGATGCCTCTGACGCTGGCATTGCTCCATGGGGCAAAACAGATCATTGTACTTGGTCCTCAGCCAACCAGCTGCCATGGAGTCGCTCGGACTCATGGCAAACCCGTGTGTCAGAGTGAAACTGTCCTCCATAGCGTTTCCAATGGCTGCTTTTTCAGAGGCAGATTGCCAGGTCTTTCTTGTGAGAGGCCTCTGAGTGGACTCCAACCTTTCAGTTAGCAGCTGAGCCTCCTGTTTGTACCATCCAGGTGTGCTTAGGTCCTGGCTTTCCTCCTTCTTAAATTCTCAAGTTACAACTTTTGTCCCCAACGTACAGGGGCTCTGGAGCATGCCTGGGTGTGACCTTGTCTCTTCCTTGTTGAGGAAAAAGTTTGGGTAATTGAAAAGCCTGCCTCCAGCATCAATTCTCAATCCTACCATAAAGATTTATGGCCTTGGAACCATATGGGGCAACTGTACTTTCCTATCAGCTCTCTATGAGTCAGAATCAACTCAATGGCACCGAGTAGGTTTATCATTGTAATTCATAACACAATTTAAATTCCCTGAGATACAATCACAGTGTACAATAGTAGTAGACTGGCTTTCTCCATATGATGAAATACACTGCAGCCATTATAAAGGGTGTGGTAGAAACAAATTTATTGACATGGGGAGATATGAGAATACATATGGTGTATCTTTCTTGTGCACAAACTTGAAAAGCATATGTATACTAAGTGTAAGTATAAGGAGCTCTGGTGGCATAGTACCTAAGGCATTTGACTGCTAACCACAACGTTGGAGGTTCAAACATACCAGCCACTTTGTAGAAAGAAGACTGAGCACCTTGGATACCCAAAGGGGGTATAGCTGTGGGTCAGAAGCAACTCTATGGCAGCAAGTTGGTTTTTGCTTGGTATACTAAGTGTTGGATGAGGTTATGTCTTAGTTGTATTATAGGTGACATTTCTATTTTTTATTGTTCTTTTCTTCAGTGAAAATACATGAAAAAGGATGTGGCAGAAAATTTTAAATAAAATTTTATTTAATAATAATACAATGGTAGAGTTTCAAGTGCTGCACCCTGCCACACACACTCTGGCCTCCAAAAGGGGAATGAATAAGAGGCAGTGGGGTCAAAAAAGATGGAGACAAAATTCCCTTTCAAGGAACCAGAAATAAATGTAAACTATTTAGTTCTTAGGGCAGGTGTCATGAAGAGGGACACCTTCATCACCTCCACAGCAGGTGCTGCTCTCAACAGTGATTTTCTGACATTTTCCTTAATGTTGGAGACCTTATTCCTTATTCCAAACACCTAACCCCTTATTCCCAATATGCAAATCAAATTCAGAGCACAGCATCATTTAAAAACTACCGCTGTGTTGCTGTCCTGTAACTGTGATAAACATGTCTACTTTGCACTTCGGTGACTCGGGTCCACAGGGACCAGGGCTCTCTTGCGCCGAAGTTGCCCCCTGAAGATGCGTGATCGCAGCTCCCAGACCCAGAAAACCCTCTCGGAGACACAGACACACTCAGCTTTCAATAAAAGTTTCCTTTTATTCTGAAATTGAAACAGTGGAATCAAATGGTTTGTGACTGAAATAACCTTCACGGAAAAGAAAACTGGAGTGCTCGTCCATCAAAAGAACAAGCTCCAAAGTCAGCCAGCTGCCCCACCTTCCCGGGACAAAGTAAAGAACAGACAAAAGGGTGGGAGGAAGGGTACAATCAAATCCGGTGGGTGGTGGCTGGCAGATTTCCAGGAAAGAACAATTTTCAATGTTGCCGCAATTACAGAATACAGGAGCACTTCTTTTTAAAAACAACCACAAGCAGGAGTACCCCCTCCAGCCCTCACCCTGACTGGCATTCATAAAAATCTGTGCTCTCTACTCCAAGTAAGTGGCCTCTCAGGACTGGATACCAATTCGCTTTGCCTCACGGTTGGGTACTCTTTCAGTTTTCTCTGGTTCCTAGAACCAGGATCAAGAGTCTGGAGAAAGGACCACAGTGGCGGTAGAGGGCAGTATGCACTGTGTGAACTTGTCACCTGCTGAAATTCATTTTGAACACCTTGACATAGCAATGAGTTACATCAAATTGGCACAGAAAGGTTACAAGTGGCACACCCCCCCAACCCCTGTGGACACAGGAGGAAATGGTGAGTAAAGACTTAAGCAGCCCAACCCACACAAAGTCTTTGTTCTTTGTGAAGGGGACCGAGATCACCTGGGAGGAGGGAAGAAGCACAGGTAGGACTCACTGGCAGATATGGGGTGGGGTGGGGGGTGAGGCAGGCCAGGGGGCAACTGTGAGAGCTGTACCTGTCAGAATAGCACATTATCTTAAACAAGTGAAGAAAATCGCCAAAGAGTGAAACTTACTGATGGGGGAAAAAGAGGAAAGTCTGGGGAAATTAAAACAATCCAGTGGTCACTGGAAAATGTCTTCCTTTTTTTTTTTTTTTTTTTTAAACTTTTTTTATTTTTAATTTTTTTTGTTGTTGTTTTGTTTTTTTATTTTTTGGAAAGTTATTTTTAAGGTAATATTTTTTTTTTCCTTTGGAAAAAGAAATCTTTTTCCCCCCCTAACCTAAGCAAGTGGAGTTGCCACTACCTAATTTCTCTCTATTGTTTGCTAAGAGGTAGATAAAACAAAAGTGAAATGGGACTTCTATGAGGAGGTCCTTTAGAGGGTGGGGAGGGGCTGGAGCGGCCCAGTTGAGCTCCCCGACTACAAAGACAGCCTGAGCAGGTCCAGAGGACCAGGCCCTTGGACTCTCAGGGCAGAGGATTCTGCTCCACCTCCTCTCATATCACAGCCCACTGCCCCTTGAAGACTGAGGGGGTGGGGGATAGTAGAGGTGGAGCATTTTAAAGAAACCCTGTTCGAGAGGTCTTAGCTCTGGCTTCCCCAGGCTTCCTGGCTTTGGGGCTGAGTGGTGGGTTCCAGGCCAAGCCCCAGCTCTTACTCCAACCAGCCCCCTCTGGTAGAAGTGAGGGGGCAATCCCTTTCTTCACCATCTGGTCCAACAAAGCGACAGCAGGTGAGAGAAAGACAAGCCGGAGGGAAAGAGGTGAAAATGGCACCCCCGGGGCAAGAAAGGCAGAAAGGGGAGACCTGACAGCCAGCCCTCCCAAGCCCTCCAATATGAGCAGGGGATCCTGGCAGGCTTGCCTGTTCCCCAAGAACAAACCTTTTGTGGCACAAGCCTCAACTCACTTCTCCTGGCTGGGATTCATTCTACGGGATTCATACCCTTATGCCGAGTCCCTGCCCTTGGTTCTGATTTTATTGTAAGGATTGAGGTAGTTAATCCATTTATACTCGTAGCATCCATCACCTGTGGTTACTCAAACACATGCTCCCAAGGAGCTTCCTGCTATTTCATGTAAGAAAAAAAAAAAATTCTTTTCTTTCGTCTTGTCAGTCCGGATTCAACCATACTAGGGTGCCAGTAATGGCACCATCAGACTGTGCCCCAAGTTGGTGCACGGGGTCGGAGACGGGCTCTCGGCCTCACCCTCTCAACCATGTCCAGTCATGAGGCCTCCTCCCTGCCCTGTAACCCATACAGACGCCTGATATTTCCAAAAGAAAGAAACGGAAGTTTTTAGCTGGTATTACTTCTAAGCCTGAACTCAAGAGAAATGTTCTGCATCTAAATCATCGAGATACTTGGAAGGGAAATGGCTTTTATGTCCCCTGGCATTAATGAGGATTTTTCGTCAATCTTCCTGCAAGTACTGTGTCAGGATGGGCTGTTTTCCTTCTCCTAGTTTTCAACAAATAGGCAAACCAGTTGTGTGGTTTGCATGTCAAAGCCACCAGGATCTCCCCCACCTCTGGATGGGAGGTGGGAAGCAGGGTCGATTAGAGGTGCCAGCTTCTCTCATGAAGCAGGAAGTCTCAAGTGGTTCCTCAGAGGCTCTGTGAGGTAGTTATATTATACAGCACTGCTGTTTCCCCATTTGGCAGAGGGGTGTGTCTGGGGTGGGAGGGGGGGAAGGCACCCTCAAGAGCTAACTGATGCCCCTCCTCACTGCCAGTCTGCCAGGCCTGAAGGGAAGCCCGCGGTGCTATCTCTACAGTGGGGGCAGGGGATTAAGGGCAATCCCACAAGGAGAAGCTGGACTCTGTGGAGCCCCAACTTCCTCCTTCCCCAAAGTGCAACCAGGACCCCTTTCTCAGCTCCCTACCCCTTGGCAAGTACCACTCCCAAGTCCCCCAGGAGCCTCAGAAGGGAAGGGACTTGTCTTTAGCCCATTCTGCTTCCAGGAGCCCTCCCCTCTCAGATAGCCCCAGGACATGTTGAAAGATGGCTATTGCTTTGCTATCAGAAATGGCATCTCTCAGCCTCTGTCTGTCTGTCTTTGGCACAGAGGAAAACGGACACACAGAACCAACTGGAGTGATCTACCAGTGTTCTCTGGGTTTTACATGGGATCTTTCCTGCCAATTGTGAGGCATAAATAAGGGAGTAGCTCCCAGCTGCCCTCAGAAGTGGAGAGCTCAGCGAAAAGGAAAAATGATTGGTAAGGACTGAGAGGAGGGGAGGAAAGAGCAGAGGGTGATAAAAACTCCCTGTCCCTAAAAAATGGCTATCTCCTACCCAGGCCCCTCAAGAGGAGCTGAGTCCACAACCCAAACTGAAAAAGGCAACCAGACCCTCGTGGGGATTAAAGCCATTGGGGTGTAACTGGCAGATGCAGCTTCAAAGCAAGTTAGTGAATCAAACCATTTTGGTTTTTTATGTGTTTCAAAGAATTAAAAAAAAAAAAAATCCTAAAGAGATGGTCCTTTCTTTAAAAATATATATGTAGCACATATATATATACACATCTCTTAAGAGTACAGAAGTGGTTTTTTGTTTTGTTTCAAAGTCACTTTTCTCAAATCATTATCATCCAAATCTCCCAAGTGCTTTTCACTACAGCTTGTGATCTCACCGAGGAAATGGAGGTGCTGTGCAGGAGGGCAAGGAGCTGCCCCAAGACCTGTGGGTCCAAGAAGGACCCACCAAAACAAGTCCTTTATCCCGCTAAACCTTAATCACCAGACCACGTCCTTTCGCTTCCTGGTAGTGGAACTTCCTCGATTTTCCTGCTGGGCAAAGAAAAACAATGAGTGGAGCTTTGCCTAATCCAATTAAATTGTACAGTTCCATGTCACGATTCCTTAAAGCTGGTCTTTTCTGGGAGTTGGATCAGCCAAAGGAAAAGGACCTGAGCTTAAGGTGTGAAGGGAGCAGGATCCCAAGGAAACTGAACACTGCAACAATCACGTTTCAGGTACTGTGGGAATTTCTCTCTTTCTTGTTTTTTCTTCTGATGATCATTTGAACCAGATATCAAAGCATGCTTGCTGCTGGAACTTCACTTTAAATCACTAAACGGCCGATGTCTGAATGTTATCTGCTTTATTTTGGGATAAAGCATAGAGAGCCAGAGATGGAAAGTAAGTGGGAGACCCTTTGCGTGGTCAGGATAGATGGGAAGCTTAGTTACACCGGCCTGGTATTATCCCTGAATGCTTTCCTGCTATTTCCTCCTCTCTGTGGGGTAGACTGTTCTGGGGGCTACAGAGGAATGGCACGGGGAGAAAGCAATCAGACCACAACCAAGGCAGGAACCGGTCCCCGGCCACGATGTAACAAACAGCCTGTCCCTCCTTGCCAGCCACCACCCTAAATCAAGAATTCCCTACATTTGATCCCCTTTAGGATCAATCAGATCAATCTAGAGAAAGCTAGGGAGACAGAGGGGGGCAGCTGTCTATCTGTTTGCCCCTTGGTCTATGATATAAACCAAGAAGAATAACAAGATGGGACTGAAGTGAAAACAAACAAAACTGAGAAGCATTCCAATGACAAACCAGATGGATCTCTCTGAGGGTGAGAGGGCAGCCTTGACTTTCTTCCATGAATGGAATCTTGGCTCCCATACTTTTGGACAGAGAAATATAGATTTTTCTTAAGGGTATATTTTTAGTTATTATTTCTCTCCTCGATAAAACGGAGGCAATTATTTTTAAATATCTCAACAGCACCACTAGTAGGAAAGACTGGCTGGGATGTCCTTTAACCAAAGCAGGAGAAAGGGAAGATCAAGAACCCATTTGTTGTTGGACAGTTGTTTTGCCCTTGGGGGGATCCCTCAGTTCTGCTAGACCTTTTAACCCTATCAGGTAGGATTTTCCAGCAGGGGCCAGCAGTTTGGGGCTCTGGAAGTCAGAGATCTGCCCCTCTGGGCTCTCTCAAAGCCTGGGCCTTCCCCCTCAACCCCAGCCTTTGCCAAGGCACCAGTCCCTGCCACCTTTCCCACAGAGCCTGTTCTCCATAGAGAGTTCCTAAAGGGTTACTGGCTCATGTTGTAAGAAATTATGAAACATAACTTTCTCATTTTTTTCTTTTCATTAAAAAAATAAAATATTCAAGACTATCAGCTTTTCTTTTGCTTTGTTTTTCTCTTTTATATAAAATATCAGCAAGCCGCAAAGAAAAAAAAAAAAAAAAAACAGATCAAAAAATTTAAAAAGGGGGGAAGGGGAGGGGATAAAAAGGAAAATAATTGCTGAGGTAACTTCATACCTTGAGGTAGTTTACTTCACGCACAGCACTGCCTGACTCCGCCCACATGTCATGGTTTTCTTGTTGTTACTGTTGTTGTTGCAATGTCAAGAGGAAGCAAACTCCATGCATGGGCTTTTCCACATGCAAAGAGGTCTTCCGCTCTTCCCAGCACACTTGATAGCATTTTCCAGGGTAGCTAAAATGCATCACTTGGCTAATATCCATTGAAAATCAGTATATTAAGAGGGGAGGCCTAACCTCATTTAATAGATGGCTGTTGTCCTCCACAGGGCTAAACTTCAAATGGGATCTTATTAAGCCTAGTAAATTAATAAATTAAGTTCATTTACCCCTTTTGTGCATAATGTTGCTGGTATTTTGAATTTTGTTTTTTAGGCACACCTTTTCATCATGCCAACCATGATTTATGGAGGCAGAAGCCATCAATTAAATATGTCTCTGGGATAAAAGCAGAGAAGCAAACACTCTCCAATTTACTGAGTATTCAAAAATATTTGCCAGCTGATGGACTTTAGCTTTATCGGGAGCTCAGGGTTGGGTTCCAAAGTCCCGCCACCACCAAGGGAACAGTGCCGTGGCGGGGGGTGGGGGTGGGGAGTGCCCTACAACCCCTGCCTCTGGGAACCAGCCCTAATGGGAGCACATGGGCTGGGGTGAGGGCACCGTGGCAGCCTTTGGGGCCACTCAAGTCCTCCATGGAACTGAGACTTTATCAAGGGGAATTAGCATCCCCTTCCCAGTGCTCACATCCAATCATTAAAATAGACTTTAAAAAAATATAAAATCCGCCTGAGAATGATGGGAATCAGGGACAGTCAGGAATCAGGGACAGTCATCAGCCCCTACCCCACTGCATATTTGCTACCACCCATGTGAACCTGGACACAATGTGGGACCCATATATGGTTAGAGGAAAATGAGTGGGGCAGGGGTCTTGGGACGGAGGGCACTCACCAGAGTGGGGGAGAATTTAATTGTGCCAATTTTTCAGGATGGTGATCCAGAAAAGATCAGCCACAAGGGCACTCCTTTTAAACGTGGATTACTATGTATTTTAATCATTTTTCTCTTCATTTCTCTCCCATTCTTTATTCCTTGCTATTCTTTGGCTGGACAGGAAAAGATGGGGACTGAACTATAGCCACTGGCAGGTCTTCTCCCTTTGAGTCAATATTCTAAGCAAAGCAATGCATCAGTTCCCATTATTCCCAACAGCAGTAAAACTACAGCAATCATGTGACTATGAGAAGGGTACATCCAAGCATGAGAATGGAAGTATTTTAATCAAACAAACCACATAGAGGGAGAAGAGTGGAAGGATTTTAGGGGCAAGAAGCAAACCATCCTTTGTATCTTTTAAAAGACTGAAGGGAATTTTATTTCATTTCCCACTGGGGCCTGACCTATCCTCTCAGTGGAGTCTGGGGAACTCAAACAATCCACGTTTAAAAAGCACCCTGAGATAAAATTTCAATGGTGACACCCCAAAAGGTGGGCAGTTTGGGTCAATGGGTTGGGTATTAAGCCAAGATCAGGGTTCCTCACTGAACATCTTTCTCAAGCCAAGTGGGCAAACCTGATCCACAGCCAGGTTTCCACATCCCTGATTCCCACTCATTCTCAGGCCGGCGCACTCGCAACTTCCACTCGTTGTCCTGGAGTTGACAAATGGGAAATGGCTGGTCACTTCCTCCGTGCCTGGGCCTGGTTACTCTGTCCCTTCTGGTGCTGCTGCTTAACTTGAGCCAGGATGTCTCGAATCTTCCGCTGAGCCATCTATGGAATAAATAAGTGAAAGGGAGGAAGTGAGGACCTCCAAAGGCAAGTAGGCATCCTTACATGGGGAGAGAGGCATCCAGGATCCAGACACGGGCAGCTCATGGGACTTGGCAGAGAGACAGGGAGGAGAAACGAAGGTTAGGAAGACCCTGAGCAGCCACTGGATAATACAGCAAATACTGCAGGCAGCATCAGAGAGGGGAAACAGCAGCATAAATCTATTCATCAGAACCTAAACCTTGACAAAGTTTAAAAACTAAAAAGTTGGCATGCATATGTTCCAAAAAGAACACAAATCCAGTGCCACTGAGTTGATTCACACTCACAGTGACACCATAAAACAGAGTAGAACTATCCCATGGGATTTCCAAGGCCGTAAATCTTTACAGTAGCAGACTGCCTCATCTTTCTCATGCAGAGTGGCTTGTGGATTCGAACCACCAACTTTTTGGTTAGTAGCTGTATGTCTTCATCACTGTGCCACTAGAGCTCCTTATACACATTTGTTGTTGTTGTTATGTGCCGTTGAATCGGACCCGACTCATAGTGACCCCTCCTTGGGTTTCCGAGGCAGTATCACTACAGAAGTAGATTGCCCCATCTTTCTTCCGAGGAGTGGCTGGTGGGTTTGAACTGCCAGCCTTCTGGTTAGCAGTCAAGTGCCTTAGACACTATGCTACCAGAGCTCCTTTATCCACATTACTGAACCTAAAATGGAATTCCTGGAGTTTCCAGGCTTTCTGTTGTCAGAGTCATAAATCAGGAGACATCATCACAAATCTATTAGCCATGTTCATGTCTAAGGAAAGGGCATAGGATGCTTGGATAGAAAGGTTATCAGAATGGCTCTTTTCCACAAATGGAGTGCTTTGTTTCCTGACTTCAGACTAAGATAGGCAAAGGATATGGAATCAGCAGTTACATTCATTTCTCCTCCACCAACCCCATGCTTGATGCTTTACACAGGGACTGTACTTTAAAAAATGCAAGCCAGGGTATTGCTATTACTACTATTGTGATCTTTGGACAATGAATAAGGAGACTGAAGAAGAGTGGATGCCTTTGAATTGCAGTGTTGGTGAAGAATATTGAGAACACCATGGACTGCCAGAAGAATGAGCAAATCTGTCCTGGAAAAAATGTAGAGGGAACGCTCCTTGGAAGACAGAATGGCCAGACTTCATCTCACCTACTTTGGTCATGTGGCCAGAAGGGCCCATTCCCTGGAGAAGGATATCATGCTTAGTAAAGTAGAGGGTCAGTGAAACAAGGGAAGTCCCTCAACGAGCTGGATTGACACTGTGGCTGTAACGACGGGCTCAAGCATAGCAAGCATGTTGTTGTTGTTGTTTGTTTGCCGTCCAGTCAAACCCGACTCATAATGACCCCTCCTTGGGTTTCCTTGCCCAACCTTCCTTCCGAGGAGTGGCTGGTGGGTTTGAACCGCCAGCCTTCTGGTTAGCAGTCAAATAAATGCCTTAGGCACTACACCACCAGAGCTCCTATAGCAAGCATAGCAAGGATGATTTGCTCTGTTGTACGTAAGGTTGCTGTAAGTTGGAGTTGACGTGACAGCACCTAACAACAACATTACTCCATGAACAAGATGTTTAATACCGGAAGAGCTCAATTTCCTTTCTCATCTAATAAGATAAAAGGAGTTAGAGGACTAATGTTAGACAACAGGAAAGACTTCTAATATAACGCATAACATATAATACAGTTATTATACGTAATATGAATGCAAACTGTCAAATCACTTTCCCTAAAAAGTCTTAAGAAGGAATAAAACATCTCCACACCACAATCCTACCCTTGAAAGAGGGGCATGACCTAGCCCAGAGACAGGTAGATGAAGTTGAGGCTGAGGGACCTGTCAAGGTCATGCAGGTCAATCTCTAGACTCTCTGCTTCTCTGCTCCCTAGGGTCCTGTGGCCCTCCCAAGATGAGGGATCACCATACATACCTGACTGGCATAGAAATGCCCAATGATCTTGACGATGACCTGGTCATTCTCATCAGGGGTCTGGTCTCTTGGCACCACCACCTCAGCTGCTGTCAAATTCTGCAACTCGTTCACCTGATAGGGGATAGAGAAGAACTGAGGACACCGTCAAGAAAGCACGGGTGAGGCCGGAAGGAGGAATGACTCAGTGGATAGAAACTGGAGGAGTCAGGATCTTGGGGAGTTAAAGCAAGTAAAGGGGGAAATCAAGAATCCTGAGGCTGAGCATGGCAGGAAACAGGAGGCCGGGGAGAGCTGCTGGGTTTGGGGACTGAGGCTCCGAGACTCATGGCTCACCGTTTTGCCACCTTTGCCAATGACCCGGCCAGCTGCTGATGCTGGCACTCGGATGTGGGTCTCCAATTTTACTTCCTCCTTGGGACCAAAGAAGTTCTCCTCCTTGAGTTTGCCATAGATTCTTCCCTGAGCCTGAGAAGATAAAGTGATGGCTAATCAGTCGGTCATCTATATGACGAAAGGGGAGGATGATTAACATGAAGTACAGCCCCCAAACTCCTCCCTCTCCTCTTCTGGCCCCTAGGCCCACCCTACTATAGGTGGATTAACCACCTAAGCCAGGCAATAGGTAAGAGTCGGCAGGATAGAGAGTATATTTTAAGTTATGAGTAACTGATCATTTGCCAGAGGACAATTAAGAGTAAGTCCTATGGGGTCAAGAAAGCTTGCATTATTTGAACATGGTAATGACAAGAAATCAAGGTGCTGAATGGGAAATAATAAAGCCTCTCAGAGGGCAGGCCTGACACCCCACAACAGCACAGAGAGCTGACCTGTTTCCCTATCCTCACCGAGATCAGATTAAACTAACTATCAGTTCTTTGGCTGTCTGACCAGGAGGAACTAAGGAAGCAGTAAGGACATAAGATAGAGAAGGGAATTTGAAATGAAAGGCCTTCCTTAGTAACCAAGAAAAAGTAAAGGTAGAAGCCCTCAGACTTCTTTTTTCCCATGTTCCTGTTGAACTTCAGGAAGTTAAGAGGGAAGTGGAAGTCAACAGAAAATAAGTTTGATGCCAATTTGATAGTAGCCTTGTGGCTACAGCCCTGGATCCTGCAAGGCTTAATGGTGTGACATGGATTTGAAAGTTAATGGGAAGTTGTTCCAGTCTTTTTCAGACACTCCCACCCTGAAGTAGCCAGCTTGGAAAACATAAAGATCAGAACCTTGAATTGAGCCTCTGGGGGTCCAGTGATAATGACCATTCGAACTTTGGAGTCAGGAGTCTCAGGAGGAGCAATCTACAAAGCAAACAGCTGGTCAAAGAGGTACCTTCTGTAGGGAAAACCACCCCCATCTCCACCTCCCCCAGTTCTCCTACTACCACCCTCCCCATTTTTGAGGCCCAGAGGAGGGCGGAACCATAGACCTTGAATCTGAACGTCATTTCCCCTTGTTATAGACTGAACTGTGTCCCCCTAAAATACATGTTGTATATCCTAGCCACTATGCCTGCGGTTATAACCCTATATGATAATGGGTTGTCTATGTTATGTTAACAAGTCAAGATTAGCGTAGGGTGGATCTTGAGTCAGTCTCTTTTGAGATATAAGAGAGATTAAACAAGCAAGCAGAGGAACAAAGAAGGGGGAAGTTTGGTGCCAAGCCACATGGAGGTCACCAAGGACCCTGGAAACAAGCTGAAGAGATAAGAACCTTCCTTCAGAGCTGGCAGACAGAGAAAGACTTCCCCTAGAGCCAGTCCCCTGATTTTGGACTTTGAGCCTCCTAACCTACGAGAAAATAAATTTCTGTTTGCTAAAGCCACCCACTTGTGGTATTTCTGTTATAGCAGCACTAGAGAACGAAGACACCCCTGCACACCCAAAGTGCTATAAGGGTACAGGGGGTCAGTGAGGAAGGACTCTCCATTCCCTGCCCTTCTCAGTCTTGAATGGGGAGAGGGTTTCAGTGGAGTTCTGAAGAGAGGCAAAAGCACAAATAAGATGGCTGGTGGTGAGAGAAGCAGTGATTGGACCTTCACAGGTATAAAATCAGTGCTTCTGCCCAAAGTGTTTGAAAGTAGTAGATAAGCTGCCAACACTCAGAGGGGGGTCTCTGTAGGAGATCCTAGATAGAACAGGAGACCAATGTGGAACAAAACTCAACACCCCTTGATAGAGCCTGGTGGAACCCCTGAGACTATATGGCCCCTAGCTGCCCTTCAGATCTGGAATTGAACCCACTCCTGTGGCTTCCAGCTAAACAAAAGACAGGCATATCAGCAGAACATTTACATTAGGTAGATATACTCCTTGAGAAATCAATCATGGGAGAATAGTAGGGCTGTGTATGCACAGGGAGACAGCTCAGGGGGACAGGAGTACATGGAGGGAAGGACACAGGGAAGAGGTAAGTATGCCTTCCCTATATGGGAGGAAGTGGGAGGGGAGCTGCTGCATTGTGGGCAATTATAGTCAATGTCATAAAACAAAATGCATGTGATCTGCTGTATGGAAAGTGAACTTGTTCTGTTAACTTTCACCCAGATCACAATAAAAATTAAAAAAAAAAATTGTAGTGGATAAGGCATCTGGCTGCTAATCAAAAGGTCAGTGGTTCAAATCCATCAGCTGCTCCATGGAAGAAGATAGGGAAATCTACTTCTATAAAGATTTACAGCCTCAGAAATCCACTGGGGGTGGTTATGAGTCAGAATCAACTCATTATCAGTGAGGTTGTTTTTTTTTTGTTTTTTTTTTCTTTTAAAAACAAAAAAAGAAAAGAAAAGAAATGGAGAAAGGTTTCACAGTACCTCTGTCTCACTAAGCCAGATTCCCCCTTCTTTCTCCCCTGGAGAAAGGTTTCACAGTACCTCTGTCTCACTAAGCCAGATTCCCCCTTCTTTCTCCCCTGGAGAAAGGTTTCACAGTACCTCTGTCTCACTAAGCCAGATTCCCCCTTCTTTCTCCCCTGGACCTTGGCCAGGGAAAATGAAGACAATTAACACTTAGCAACCCCTACGCTCTGGTGGCGTAGTGCCTAAGGCACTTGACTGCTAACCAGAAGGCTGGCAGTGCAAACTCACCAGGCACTCATCAGAACAGAGGTTGGGCAATCTACTTCCATAGTGATACCGCCTCAGAAACCCACAGAGGGGTCGCTATGAGTCGGGTCTGACTCGACGGCACATAGCAACAACAACACGCTCCAGGCACTGACCGAGCCAGGTGCTTTAGCTGCATTATTTCAGTTTTATGACCACCACTGTAGTGCCAGAAGAATAAGGCTCAGGTCACAGAGCTTATGGGGAGGTGCGTGAGAGGGTAGGGCTGGGACTCAGAACGTACGCTCTCTAAGTCATATCACTGCCTCCTTCCTAGCCTGAAAACCCAAGCCCCAGAGCACTGAAGGCACTCCACCAAGGAGCAAGCAAGGTTAAGAGCAAAGGGGACTACAGCTCCACGGTGGGAAAGGTCCCTTACATGAGACACAAAGTCCTCCTGGAATTCGCAAAAGAAAGGGAGGCTCACAGGACAGCACTGTCCCACCCCAGGAACTGGGCCCCACTGATCAGATCACCTTGATGGAGGCGCTGGCGAACCGCGAGAGCTGTTTGATGTGCTGCCCCTTCTTCCCAATGATGGCGCCCACTGCCTGGGCAGGAATGAACACCTGCACCATCTCCTGCTCTGGAGCCTGCTGCCAAGACAGGGTGTGTTACCAAGGGGCCCTGCAGACAGTCTGAGAATCCTCACTCCCTTGCCTTGCACCCTCAAAGAGGAAGGGGTACAGGAACCCACCTGCCTACCTGGACTAGAAAGGACATAGCAAGCTCTCTAGCTTGATCTGTGCACAAGAGGGCTAAAGGGAAGAAGCCAGGTAAGGGCAAGGGGAAATGAAGACTAAGAGTGCCACCAGTACCCGGGTCAGCATCCTCGGCTGCCCTACCCCATTCCCTCCACGAGGTTGGCATTCTGAAGAGGCAGAGCCCATGGCTGGAAGCAACACAGGGGAGGGGTGTTGCCCTCAGGCCTCCCCAGCTCTATCTCTATAAACTTCCCATAAGGCAGACCACAGATGGGCTTAGGGATCTCCTCTAAGACTTTCCTTCTACCTACCATAAAGGAGCTATAGGGGGCGGCGCCAGTGACGCTGCTGGGAGGTGGTGGGACCGCGCTGGATGAGGCTGGGAAAAGGCCGACGGCAGCCAGGTTCAGGCCAGGAATCAGATGAGACTGCAGCTGAGGAAAAAGGTGACAAGGAGGAGGTCAGCTCACCTGGTAGGACCTGCCTGTCCCTTGTTGGCATGCGGCCTCCACTAAACTAAGGAGGCAGGTACTCTCAGGGCAAGTGAGCCATAAACAGAACTGTGTACTTTTGCACAAAAAAAATCTACCTAACCTTGTGGTTTTCACACACACTTACATATACACTTAGGGTATGGAGTTGTGAGTGATGAGATATTCTCAATGGACAAAGAACAAACAACTCCAACCAGAACAGCCAAGCAGTTTTACACTCTTAGAAATCCTTCCTCTCTGGGTATTCATATTCACTCTGCTTTGATAGAGACAGATGACAGACTCAAGCCCTGAATCATAATGTCCCTGTGATATGAAGGAGAGGAACAGATAGATCTTCATTTGACTTCCAGGACTCCTTTTGGTCATATACCTCCTTTGAAAACTGTAGACCCATTAAAGTACAGAAAAACACAAACTTCACACATAATTACAGAATAATCATGGACCTCAGAAACCCAAGGTTGGATCTTTACCCCCACACAAGGAATCTGTGAAGCCCAGATGAAGAAATCCTGTTCATCAAATAAAATTTAAAACCCTGTTTCTAATTAATTGAGGTCCATAAGTACAGTCAAGAACTCTGGTGGTACAGTGCCTTAGGTATTTGACTGCTAAACAAATTGTTGGTGTTTCAAACCCACCAGCCACTCTGCGGAAGGAAGACTAGGCAACCTACTTCCATAAAGATTTATTGCCTCGGAAACCCAAAGGGGGTCGCTATGATTCGGAATTGATTTGATGGCAGTGACTTTTGTTTTTTAAGTACAGTCAATTCTCCTTATTCACAGTAGTAGTGTTCTATAGAGTCGCAGAAAACACTGGATCAGCAAATAATGAACCACTACTCCTACAGGAAATACAGTTTGGTTCCTGCAAGCCTCTGGTCACACCATTTTGGTCAATCGATCAACTCTATTACCTTGTCTTCTGTGTATTTCTGTTTGAAAAAAAACTTTATTTAACATATATTGTTGATTCGTTAACAATGAACCCATGGCCAAAAGCACTGTAATTCACACCGGAACAAACACAGTCTAACCCTTATATTTTCTCCATAAGGCACATCACATTGCAGCCTTCCTGGACTTAGAAACACTAGACAGCACTTCAATATTATGCTTGGGGCCATTTTAAACAGCAAAATCACCAACAAGAAGCACAAAAAATGTGAAAAATACAGAATGAAATAGAATGTAAAAAGGAAACTTGTTTACAGTATATGAGCTGGAAAAAATTAATATATAAAATAAATCAGTATTAGCTAAGAACATGTGTCTTAGGCAAACCAAATTTTTTGTCTATGAATGACTGTGAAAGCAAAGTATGTATTTCTTTTGCATTTACAAATAAATTTTAGCAAGCAGGCGAATTTATAAATACAGAATCTATGATATCCAGTAAGTTCTCCAAAGCCTGCCCACCACCTAGCATGTGAGTCTGTCACACTGCCCGCAGACTTCCACTTGGCTGTGAAAGTGGAAGCTCTCATCCCTCAAACTTAGGGAAAATCCCAAAGCCATCAGCCTCCCCGCACAGCCTAGCACTCACACTCATGGCGGCCACATCATTTTCATAGGCCTCTCGAACTTTCTTCATTATTTCCTGCTCAGCCCTACAACAGTTCTCAATGGACCCCTTCACAGTGATGGTCCTCTCGGGGTTGTACAGGGTGAGGTCTTGCAACCTGGTGGAAAAGAAAAGCCGTCAGCCTTTTCCTGACAGCCAGGACCAAGCCCCAGCTGAGGATGAGGATCAAAGACCCACCGAGGACACCTCCGCTTGGAGGCTTTTTTTTTTTGTGATTCGGATAAAAGTTTATAGAGCAAATTCATTCTCCAAACAGCATTTCATACCCATTTTGTTTCATGACACTGACTGCAATTCCTCACAATGGAATAGGTCTTTTCCCACGTCCTCCCTGGAGTTACCCCTTCCCTGTGTCCTTCTTTCCTATGCATTCCTGCCCCCTGAGCTATCTCCCTGTGCATGTACTGCCCTTCTGCTCTCCCATGATTCATCACTCTAAAAAGTATATCTACCTGATGTAAATGTTCGCCATATATGCCTGTCTACTGTTTACCTGGGAGCCACAAAAATTAGTTCAAGTCCAGACCTGAAGAGTAACAAGGTCTCACCAGGTCGCACCAGGCTCTATCAGACCAGTAAACCTGGTCTCCCCGCCCCCCGATTTTGAGTTTTGTTCCACATCCAGTATTTTGCGTGCTGCTTAAGTTAGAACAAGTAGCTGTCAATCTCTGGCTTTTGGGTCTCCAATTTGTAACTGGGGCGGGGGAAGGGGTGTGAGGTACAGGAAGATAAATATACCCAACCGAAACCCTTTATTCCCAGTGAACCCAGTCAGACAGGTTTGTACCACTGGTCAACCAGGAAGGAGGCTCAGGACCGGAAGTTTCCCCAGTGGCTCCAAGCAACCCATTTTCCCTGCCATTTTAGACCACAGCAGTTACTTTGTCCACATTTCTATGAAATTAAGAGGCGTAGTGCTTGCAAACGCACTAACTCACTCCCTTCACTTCCAGTCTTCTCAGAGGCAGCCCACCTTATAGATGCAAGTATATGTTCTTCTCTGCAAAGGACTAAATCCTCATGTCCTTTGTGTAATTCTCAAAGGTCCACTTCTCATGATGGCAGAGGCCTGAAACCCCAAAGCCCCAGCTCCTAGCTACAGGCTCTTTCCTTGAGGTGCAGAGGCAGAGGGGTATGAGGGGGAGGCAAGAGGACCATAGAATTCCAATAAGAGGCAGCACCCTAACAACTTCCCCCACTACATAGAGCAGGGGTGATGGGCCAGCTCCACCTAGACATAAGAATGATCTCTCGCCACTCTGATTGTTCTCCTTCAATAGGGAGAAACTGCATTTAATTTAAAGAGCAAGTGCTAAGGCTCAATGACACACTACTGCCACCCCCAGCCCAGTGGGTCTGCACACATCCCGTTCATACACTTGGAAACAGAGAAAGCCTTACGATGAGATGGTGATTTTCGTCTCTGTGTCCTGTTCCACCTTCTTCAGATTACGCCCTTCCTTGCCAATCAGACGCCCCACAAAGTTATTATGGGCCAGGATCTTCAGGGGAACCTCATCAGCCCTTAAAAAGAAGTAGTAAGGAGACAGGAGCTCCTTAAGTGGTAGGGCAATGCTGAGACTCAACCGTTGAGCCACGGCAAACACGGGGTTTCCAGGACAGCCACAGGACAAAAGTGTTAAAAAGATTATAAAAATCACATAAGTGGTTTGCTTAGGAATAGACAGGTGGGGAAGGAGCAGTGGATTAGCTTATAAAGGGGCATAGGGAAACTCTGAAAGTTTACAGAGCAAATTCATCTTCCATACAACAGTTCATATACATTTTGCTTCATAACATTGATTGCACTCCCCATAATGTAACAGCTCTCTTCCGATTTCCTCGCTGTGTCCTCTTTCCTATGCAAGCCTGCCCTCTGAGCTATCTCCCTGTGCAAATATTGCCCTTCTGACCCCCCATGGTTGACTGTTCTAAAGAGTGTGCCTACCTGGTGTAAATGTTCATCTCATACACCAGTCTATCGTTTGGCTGGAAACCACGGAGTGAGTTCAATTCTAGGCCTGAAGGGTGTCTTGGGGCTATAGTCTTGGGGTTTCACCAGTCTCTATCACACCAGTAAGCCTACTTTTTTTTTTTAAATGATTTTGGGTTTTGTTCCACTTTTTTCTCCCATTCTCTTAAACTGATCTTTTTCCGAGGGGTTGACAGTGGTAGCCAGGCACCAACTACTTCTTCTTTTCTTGGAGTCATGTAAGCTTAAGTTTGCATGGTCTACTAGGCCCTTGGACTAATTGTTGCGTCTCAGATGGCCATTTACAAGCTTTTAAGATCTCAGTTGCTACACACCAAAGTAGAATCCAGAACAATGTTTTTTGCATAGTATGAATGAAAATTTCAAGGTAATAATTTTTTTATTGTAGTAAAAAGTATATATATGGCAAGACATTTGTCATTGCAACATTTTTCACATGCACAATTCAGCGACAAGCATTACATTCTAATGAATTGTAATTGTAGGTAATATATCAGGTGCCCAGCTATCACTACTGAATGTTTTGATCAAAGATTCTAGAGAAAAATCTTTGATCAAAAGGGTGAAATACAGAACGGAATTTCAAACGCTCATGGAATCTAGACTTTCTGGAGCCACAGAGGCTGGATGTATCCCCAAAACTACTGTCTGTAGGTAGTTTTTAAACTTTAAGCCAAAAATATCCCTTGAAGTCTTCTTTAAACCAAACAATAGTTTAAATTATAAAGAATGTCTGCCTTGACTATTATACTCTTAAGAACTATCTGTATGGGATCAAATTTACAATAGCAACTTGAAAGATCAGACATGAAATATAAGGGGCAGTGAATTTATGGTAATAGCGAAAAATAATTTGGAAAAGGAGAGTGAGTATGGTTGCACAACTCAAAGAATGTCATAGTTTTTAACTCTGTCACTGAGATGTACGTGTACAAATTGTTGAATTGGTGTATATTCTGTTGTGTATGTTTCTCAACACCAAATCAAATCCACTGCTATCGAGTCAATTCTAACTCACAGCGACCCTCATAGGGTTTCCAAGGCTGTAAATCTTTACCAAAGCAGACTGCCTTGTCTTTCTGCTGCAGAACGTCTGGTGGGTTTGAACTGCCGACCTTTTGGTCAGCAGCTAAATGCCTTAGCCACAGCACCACCAGAGCTCCTTATATTCTCAACAAGAACGAAGATAAAATAAATTTGAAAAAATCATCAAAGTTTATACTTTTAAAAATATGTGCAGTTTGTAGCTCATCAATTATACCCCCGTAAAGCTGTGTTAAAAAAAAAAAAAGCACAAGTATGCAAAGGAACCAGTGTGTAGGTAGATTCTTTGTAGCTTTGATTCCTAATAAGGAAGATTTAAAACAATCCAAATACCTATCAAGAAATAAAGGGCTAGCTAAGAACTCCAGAAAGCTATACCATGGAATTCCATGCAGCTACAAAAAGAATGAGATATGTCACTACGTACTGATACAGAAAGTGAAAGGCAAAAAAAAAAAGCATGTTCAATTTGCTCCTATCTGTGCTAAAATGCACACACACGTACAAACACACGCTTGCGAGTACACAATTTTTAGGAAGGTATACAAGGTGTTACGTATTGGTAAGGAAGAGGATTTTATTTTTCAGTCTATAGCCATTTGCATAATTTTTAATTGTGTCTCTGTATTATTGTCATTAAAATGTGGGAGGGGGACCCCGCAGTTCCTGAGGTTCTGAGAGCAGCTGAAGACTTACGTCTTGGTGTCTTTTGCCTCCTTATGCATGATCTCCAAGATCATCTTACAGGCAGAGGAGCAGCCCTCAGGGGTCGAGTGGACGCTGATGGCCTTCTCAGCCGCACCTGCATTCTCCTTCCTGTGCACGTCTATCCTGAGGACCACGAAGGAAAAGCTGGTCAGGGACCCCGAGACGCAGGTCTTCTGGCTCCCCTCTCTCTCCTCAACTGAAGGCACAGAGCCTGCCCTCCTTGGAACAAGGCCTACTAAGTGCACAATCAGGCAGTCAGGGAAAGGGCCAGGGAAACAGGACCAGTTTCCTCTTCTGTCTCAGAGCTGCAATTTCTAAGCAGGAGGTGGTGAGGGCACGAGAACTCAGTCCCACGAGTCCCACATGAATGCAAGGCTGGGGGTTACCAGCTCCCAGCTCCAGGCTCAGCATCTCCCCTTGTAACCTGCATGGCCCCATGGAAACAAATGGAAAGGGAAGGAAGATACACCATCCCAGATGAAAAGTAAAAACAAAAGGATTTATTCATGAATCAGGACAGGTGACCTGTTCTTTTCAACTACACTAACCAGCTACACTTACTGGTTACACTAATCCATTACATAATCAGCTCTGTTGCCTCCAAGAAACAGTCATGAAATCACAGAGCACTGGGGAGAGGCTGACTCACCTCAACTGAGAAATGATAGAACCCTTTTGCTAATGACAGTGCCTGGCCCAGCCAGTGCCACCAAATGCTGTCCCCCAGGCCCATTCTACCTACCCACCAGCTTGCCCCTCCCTAGGGAGGCTCAGATCAGAAGTGGTGACCCCTGAATAAGAGAAGGGAACAAGTTGCAGGCAAGTTTCTAAAAAGCCCGTATTGACCCCCTCAAAGTGCTCCCAGGAGGCCCCCTGCCTCCCCAGGTACCAACCACTGTTCCCTGGCACCTTGCCTCCATTCCCCAGCAGGGAAGACTCACTTGGACTGGGTCTGTTTTGTGATATTGCGGATAGTGGCACCCTCCTTGCCAATGATGGCACCCACATATTGGGTGGGTACCAGGAGCCGCAGGGGAATGTCCACTTGCTGCTGCTTGGCTGGGGCCCCCGCTGCGACAGGTGAGCCCTGGCGGGGCTGACCCCGGGAGCCAAAGCCTCCTCGGCGCCCGTTTTCAGGACCCTGCGCTATCTGCTCGTCAGGAATGTAGGAGACCTTCAGGGCGTGGTTCTCCAGCTGGTGGCCATTCAGCTTCATGATGGCTCTGGGGACAGAGGAATGGTACACAGATCACTCCAACCCATCTCAACCACATGAAAAGCCTTCCATGTGCAAGGCATCTGAGTATACTCCAGTGTGGAGCCCACTAAAGGAAGGAAAATAAGCACTTGCCCACCACTCCCCTCGCCATCTCAGGGAACCTTCCATTCTAAGTGACCTAAGAGATTAAAGGGAAAAATCAATACGTTATTCTGATTCCTAATGTCTGGCTGGGACTTTATGGTTCAAAAAGAACTTCCATAAAGATTATGAGGGAAATGGGCTTCTGACCCAACGTGGGGCATAGGGTCTTCCCTGTCTAAAATGGAAGAGTCAGACACAGATCTCAAGGCTCTCCCATGTCTAAGCTAGAGAGCATTCTACATATTGAAGGAGCTCGACAGAGCAGTCAGAGACTTTGCGCATTGGGG
Organism: Orycteropus afer afer; assembly: GCF_000298275.1. Lineage (NCBI taxonomy): Eukaryota > Metazoa > Chordata > Mammalia > Tubulidentata > Orycteropodidae > Orycteropus > Orycteropus afer. The sequence goes on from NW_006921672.1 coordinate 5,238,993, forward strand.
AATCTTAAGGGTGAGAACACCAAACACTACTGCAATTCACAACTTGATTGATAAAAAAACAACTAAGTCAAAGGAGATCGAAATGTATGCACACAGAATTCACACATCAACCCTGCACTAGCATACTCTAATGAAGTGTAAGACAAAGGTACTCAACTGAGTCAGGATTCCAGTATTCAAAACTTTGTTCCACTGCTTAGTTTTGTGAACTGGGCAATTCATAACCACTCTTTCTCTAAGTAAGAAAGTGAAACCTGCCCTGCCTATTGTACAGCTCTTATACTTAGGTCAAAGTGGTTTGAGCTATTTTATATATGGTATAAGGTAGGGATCCAAATTCATCCTTTTGCACATAGATATCAAAGTGTCCCAGCACCATTTATTATTGAAAGACTCTTTCCCACTGCATTTTCTTAGCATCTTTGTAAAAAACCAGTGGACCATAAATGTAAAAAATATAACGCTTAATCCTGGACTCTCCATTCTATTCTATTGATTGATCCACCTGTCTTTATACCAGCACCACACTCTCCTGATTACTGTAGCTGTGAAGGAAGTTTTGAAACTGTTGCTGTCGTTATGTGCGGTTGAGTCAGACCCAACTCATAGTGACCCCTGTTTGGATTTCCAAGGCAGTATCACTATGGAAGGAGATTGCTCCATCTTCCTTCCAAGGAGTGGCTGGTGGGTTTGAACCACCAGCCTTCTGGTTAGCAGTCAAGTACCTTAGGCACTACGCTACCAGAGCTCCCAAAACTAGGAAGTTTAAATTCCACAACTTTATTGCTCTTTTTCAAGACTGCCTGGCCATTCTGAGTCCCTTGCATTCCCACTGAATTTAGGATCAGCTTTTCAACTTTTGTCCAAAAACAAGCCCATCTGACAGGATTCATGTGAAAATCAAATAAAACTGACCTATTAAGGCATGTGATAAATGAAGGGATTGGTTGGCCTAATATCTATCACGTCTGGTACCTTACATGTAAGGGACACTCCATGGAAAAGAAGTAGGAGTTGGAGACAGAATGGCTTGCTTACCACTTGGGAGGCAGGAGTTTAAGTATTGTCAGTGGTGGCTACAGAAGGCTGAATGAGACTGAAGGGAGGGGACAAGCCACTATCTACTTCCCCAAGGCTGACACTGCTTAGGACTGTTGACAAAACAACAGCAGGTAGTAGGGCAAGTGTTGATAAGACGCTTAAAGCCAGGCAAAGGAGCTTACACTGACCTAAGGAGTGGTAGAAACTTCTAGGAAATTCTGAGCCAAGACATCTAAAAGAAAATGGTATTTGAAGAAATGGAGAGATTTTACAAAGTGTCACTGGGTTGGAGTTAACAAAAGGAAAAGAGGCAACATGTTGAAGCAAGATGGCAAAAGCAAAATGTAGCAAAAGACTTAAAACAGAATTATATACGGGTAAAAATGAGTAAATGCACAAAATGCCGTTTTTGTCTGAACCAGTGTGTGAGAAGTATAACTGCTCAACTTTGTTGTTGTTGTTATGTGCCGTTGAGTCGGACCCGACTCATAGCAACCCCTCCTTGGGTTTGCGAGGCAGTATCACTACGGAAGTAGATTGCCCCATCTTCCTTCCGAGGAGTGACTGGTGGGTTTGAACCACCAGCCTTCTGGTTAGCAGTCATATGCTACCAGAGCTAAGGAGTCAGAATAGTGGCTGGGATAGCACTCAGAGACTCTATGGAAGCATAAAGTCCAAGCTTGATGACCAATGGACAGTGTCAGACTACTCAATAAGCTTATTTGTGTTTACTTACTAATTTGTGGTGAATCATTTCACATGTGAACCCATGCTTTCACAAGGTAAGCCCCTATTTACCTTGCTTGTTGGGTAACCCTCCCCTGCTCCCTTGGTAACTGGAATCACCCAAGGTCGTCTCGACTGCTCCACGTGGTTAGTGAGCGATGGAGGTGTGTCAGCTGCTGTGGAGCTTCCTGACCCTCAGCCAGCCGCCCCCCCTCCTCTTTTCTCCCCTTCCCCCCTCCCCAGCCTCTGCCCTACCGTGACTGGCCTGGTGCTACTCCCGTCAGCATGCAGTTGGCTTGCGAAATTGTTCATCACAGATTAGTAACTAAACACAAGTAAGCCTGTGCTTACCTTGTTACCCTGTGGACAAGGGAATAAAATGTCTGCTCCCCTAATGAGGACCGAAACCAACTGGTACAGTGTTGTTGTTGTTGTTGTTATGTGCCATCGAGTCGGACCCGACTCATAGCGATGCCTCCGATGCCTCCTTGGGTTGCCGAGGGTATCATTGCCAGCCTTCTGGTTAGCAGTCAAGTGCCTTAGGCACTATGCTACCAGAGCTCCCAACCGGTAGAGTCCAGTTCTTTCTTTATTCCCACAGTTTTCCCCCACTATCACTAGATGGCGCCATCAACACAGCAAAGGACCCTGCAGTTCCAGGACAACAGATGACCTATTACAAGCCAACCTCTTTGGGTCTTTTCCTTTAATGGATTTGCTATCAATCCTGTGATAAGTCTCTGAGCCTTTGAAATCACTGAACCAAAGGACAAGAGGGCAATACACACACACCCTGAAAAAATCTTTTATGAGGGAATTGGGGAGGAGGGTGTGTGGCTAGACAGTAACAGAGTCCAAGCTGTGACCCCACCCCAACACTCTACCAGAACCCTCAGCCCCACTTTCAGGCCCACTTACTGCCTGGTCTGCTCGCGGTTGGAATAGGTGACATTCACCACTGCCGTCTCGCTCTCCGTGTTCACTGGGAAGCAAAACATAGGCCAGGGTTAGAGCATGAAATCTGGGGAGCCCACCGACAGCTCCCCAAGGAGTCTTAAAGCAACCTCAGCATTCTATGTTGTCAGGTCATGAAGGCACCGAGCAAACTGTCCAGGAGTTGCAAAATGCTTGAAAGACCAAACATTTGCCTTGAGGAGCCTTTACCAGAGCTCCTGGAAAAGTCAAATTAACCTATTTTCCTTTTCCTTGTTTTCCTTAGATTTCCCCACCCAGCTCACCAAAGATCTGAGTATACACAGGGGTGTGGTCATGGTATCAGTGGTCTGTCCCCCACCTGGGAGATAAATTCACCTTTGTAAAGTTAAACCAGTTAAAAATCAACACACACTGGCTGAGATTAGCAATCTGTATAAGTAAAAACATCCTGAGAAACAGTTTCTACAGATATGGCTGAAGAGACTTGGGGAACACCCAAATTCATTCCAGAGGACAAGTGTAGCTCTTCAATGAATACAACTAAAGTGTATTATGCCCTAAAAAGTGGGTTGTCTGGAGAGTGGTTTCTGTGGAGTCGG